>NC_081346.1:75050518-75186822 GCF_029784015.1 Lycium ferocissimum | reverse complement strand
ATACGTATTGCACTCTTTTTCCTTTAATCAAGGTTTAGACCTACTGAGTTTTCTTGGTAAGATTTTTAATGAGGCACCTAACAATATAGAATTTTAGATATGTGTGCTATTTTCTCTTCAAATATTTTTTCACCGATTTTTCCTAATAAGATTTTGACGAGACACATTACCTATTAATTAATGAACATTGAAGGGGTAGTGTTATGAGTGCACTTGTTTGGATGTCCATTTATTACTCCCACAGCTTACAAGAAGCTTATAAATAGCTTGCAAGTAGCTCTGCAACCAGCTTCCCAAAGAAGCTAACAAGTAGCTTATAAGTAGCTTTACAAGCAGCTTCACGAAGTAGCTCACACAGCAGCTCGCAAGTAGTTTTTTGAACTAGCTTACACATCAATTGATGGAAGTACATACCAGTTTCACTTCTTCTATAAATAGGAGTTAATTTAGTTTATTTGTACATCAATTTGAAGTGTAATAAAATCTCTCTCTCCACCAGCTTTTTTGATTATATTTATTATTGTCTTGTACTTTTATTATTATTTTATAATATCTACAAAAAAAAATTACATTTATTTGTTTGTTTTTTATGTGACATAAACTTTTTTAATTTGTAAAAATGATATATTTTTAATGACACAGATATTCATGACTAATTTTACAATGTAAAATGTTAGTAATTCTTTTCCTTTTTTCCATAATTGATTAAAATGCTAATTTTTGTTTAATATGACATACATAAATGATACTAATAAGAGAATTAATTTCTTATTTAATAGCTTGTGCCTGTAAAAGCCATAATACGTGTGTGATGGCAACGAGGCGGATTTGATCTTACGCAGGCAGCAAATGCAGTATTATTTGATCTTATGCGGGGCAAAAAGGGATGGTTCGTAAAACTTTTACAGGGATATCCTATTTAAACATTATACTCCAGTATTTAATTTATATTTAATATTGTAAATTTATTTAACTTCTGCCTAATTTTACAGAAATACATCAAACATCATACATTTGGGTTTGTCAAACATAACTTTAAACCTTATATGTAAAAGTATTCCAAAATGGGCACTTATAAGAATTAATTATAATTGAGATATAATTTAAATAGTATCGCAAGATCGGCTATATTATCTGTAAGGATGACCGAGTTGGTCGAGCAGGTGATCTCCCTTACGAGACTCATGCATGCTTTCTCGGTCGAGCTTGTCGCGCGTGTCTTGTCTAGTGCGTTTTACCCCTTTTAAGCACTCGAAGAATATTCACTGTGTGTTGCCATGTCAACAAATAAAGATCAACTCTCTTTCCCCCAAACGACACAGAAGAATTCTTTTTGCCGGTTAATAGCCTGTTTGGCCAAGTTTTTGGGAGGCCAAAAGTGCTTATTTTTTTTGAAAAAGGTGTTTGATTAAGTTTTTGGGAGAAAATAAGTGCTCCTGGAAATAGCAGAAGCTGTTTTCACGGAAGTTAATGAAATAGATTTTCCCCAAAAATACTTTTGAGAAAATACATGAATTGTTTGCTTAAAAATACTTTTTAACTTAATTAACCAAACACAAATTCTTTCTCACTAAAAGTACATTTTTGAAAAATCACTTTAAAAAGAAAAGAACACTTCTCAAAATAAACTCATTTTAAAAGTTTGGCGAACGAGACTATATACATGCCCTCAATACGCCCACATTGCTATAAGTAGTAGGAATGGTTTTACGCTGCAAACTGCCAAAAAGCAAAAATAGCTTTGGCACGTGAAGTACACTGCACACACATGGTCTTCATCGATACATGGCTTCTTCCCTTCTTAGAATGGGCTGCGTATTTTTATGAAAACTGTCACGATACGTGGCACTCATTCACCGCCTTCTTTTTCCCTCTCTGCTCTCTTGTCATTCACTTAAAAGATCCGTTTGGCAATCAAAATTATTCACTTCACTTTATCCGATAATTAGTATTTGGTCATGAAAATTCTAAATACAATTTAAAATTATATTTCGAGTTTGGTAAGCACCTAAACTCCATTTTTTTTTTTTTTTACTTTCAGTATCAGTGATGTAACTAGAATTTTCAATAAGGAGGTTCAAAAATAAAAAGAACTAAACAAACAAAGCAATCAAAGGGTTTAATATCTTTTATATATTCATGAAAAATAATTTTAACCTTATATATACAAGTTAATTTTTCACCGAAGAAATCGGATGAATCTTTTAGCCACCACCTGACTTTGCCCTGTTTAGTACATTCAAACAACTAATCTTTGCAAAAATGATAATCAAACACAACTCTATCTTCAAACCATTTATCTGAAAAATATTTGGTTTCTATGCTAAACATCTACTTAAGCATTTTTTTCCTTTTTATTTCTACTTGTTGCTTTTTTTTTTTTTCTCTCTTCACAATCATTATATCAGCATTAATGCACTAGATCCTATGGCAAAGTTAAGCGCGTTTGAGTGACAAGCCGACAAGAATACTAAAATTGAGTGACCCTTGGCAAGTTCTCATGTTGTGTTCCTCTCTTCGGGAAATACTAGAGGTGATGACCCTTGTGCATTCTCGTGTTGTGTTCTCTCTTTGTGAGAAATACTAAAGGTATGGTCTTCGTACATCATGCCTAAGTCATACCGTTACGAAACGTGGCACTCATTCACCGCCTTTTTTCTTCCTCTCTGTTTTTCTTTCTGCTCTGTTGTCATTTCGCGTTAAACGTTTTTTGTTTTTGCAGTCTTGGCTTTTTTTATTTTCACAATGAACACCAAACAGGTCACTGATTTAACGCCACCGTGCACGGTGGAGCAACGGAGGTATGCTGGTGGTGATGATCAAGATGAACTAGTGGATTGTGAAATGGAAGCAGCACAAGCTTTAGCTTGTTTGGCTAATCCAGTTAGTAAAAATGATGAGTTTTTAGTTCCAGGTCCATCTGGTTGTTCTGAGGTTTGTTTGTTTTTGAAAAAAAAAAAAAAATTCTTTTGTATTTTCTGGTTCTTATAGTTTATCTCAAATAGTTTGTGATTTGAAGTGTAGTGTTTTCTTTTTTAATTTAAATTTTTGATTTTAGAGTATTTTATACTGCACATGGGTGAGTTTATGATGATATGTGTATATGTATGCAGGCATTGCACATATGCATATGTGTATTTGTATCATGATTTTAGCTCTGTAACCACTGCTGAGAAAATGCACCAGTTTTAGTAAAACTCTGCTAGTAATCTTGGTTACAATTTGAGGTGAGTTAGGAGTGATTTCTTCTCTTTAAATGAAACGTTGAGTAATCAATAGTTTTATGTTTTTTTTTTTCCCTTTCTGAAACGATATTTTAGGGTGCTTGCTCTTGTTTTCATTTTCAAAATTTGCAATTAAAGTTACGGGTTCAAATTAATTCAGATGTATTTTTGTCTCAGACCTTGTATATTTTAAGAACTTTACTAAATCTGAACAAATATTAAATTTTGAACTCCTTGATGATGATCAGTGAGCTTAGTGAGTTTAGTGGCCTCCTGAACCCATAAGGTTTAAATCCTAGATCCGCCTCAGTAAATTTGCTAGGATTGTTTAACTTTGATTAATAACTACTAAGTTCTTTGATAACAGTGGTGTCCAGGCCAGCTTGCACGCACCTTGACTAATTCCACGGGATACACCTTAGGCCAGCTTGCGCGCACCTCGATTAATTCCACGGGATACACCTTCTGTCTCCCACCAGTAATAGGTACCAGGTAACTCTGTCCTCCAAGGCTAATGAGAAGAAATCACCTAGTATTTTTGTCTCCTTTGGGATTTTAACCTGAGACTTCGTGACTCTCATCGCACTTCATTAACCACTATGCCACATTCTTGGGTACCATGGTATCTTCACTTGAAAATAAATAGTTTTGTTCGCGATCCTGAGACCTTCTTTTGAATTTCAAAGAGTTCTACATTAAAATTCTTTTTGTTTACAATCTTTACAGGTTGTAGGAGAAATGTGATGAACGGTTTATTATTTTTCTTCTTTTCATTTGTGGCTGGTACAAGCTAAACAGGACACGGTTTTGTGAAACAAAAGAAAGGAGGAGAAGAGTTTTTAATCCAAGTTGGAGAGTTAAGCACTTCAAGGGACAATTATGATTTTCTTAACTTTCCTTAGATTTTGAATTTAAAAACATTGCGTGCACATAGCATATACTGATATACTTAGCTATGGTTAGGTGACAAATTTATGAAAAAGGATATGAGTCAATCTTGTACTAGTTAGGTGTGTGCTCATTCTCATAATAATGACTGTGTAAGGGATATACTCCCTGTTAGGCGTGTGCTGATTCTCATAATAATGACTTTTTGTAGGGGATATACTACTCTGTAGTTTGCATATATTTACTCCAGGAAACTGTTAGTTCTTAGAGTACATAGTTGAAAATGTAGCTGGGGGACGATGAAGCTAAAACAAACCAATGAACAAGGGTTTCTCTCATTGTTATTGTCTCTTTATAGGAGGTGGAAAAATCTTCTCAAACTGTTGATGAATCATGAAGTTCCAACTCAGACTCTACAGTTTTGTGTATGTATTACGGGCTTACGTTATGAACTGTATCAAATGACATGTCTGATCAGTACAGCATAGCATTCCCCTAAGGAGAAATAGATAAGGTTAAATCATATTCTAATTTTGTAACTGCTATTGGGATTTGGAGATTCGGTTTGAGTTTCAATTTCTTGAAGTAATTCGACTAGGAAGATTGTGGTTAAGATCCCTTCCTGAGTCCCAACTTCCTTCTTCGTCGTGGATGCTTGATATTAAGAATTTGTCAGTGCAATGACAACTTCACTTCTCCGGAACCACTTCATTTCCCTTCCATCATTGGTGTAGTATGTGCCGCCATTTTAATGATAGCTATTAAAGGAGACGTGAGTTTTCCCTAAGAATTTCACAAGGTAAGGGGTTTTCAAGGACAAGAATGCAAGGTGTTCACTTTGAATTGTTCTAATACTCTTTTCTTTAGTGAAGTCTTGCTAAAAAGGTCTATATTATCTATGATAGGAAAAATACAGCAGAATTTAGATAACCAAAAAACACTATCCTTGGGCTGGTTGGCTCTTGAACTTTACACAATTGACAAGAATGTCTTCTTGAGGCATCCTATCTGAATTTACAGTTGTGAGTTATTGATCACCCGTAGTGGAAGTTGGAACAACATTTCTGTTGTTTAATTGCTCAAATCAACAGACGAAGTTGTATCATTAGCATTGTTGTAGGAATTGCCGGCATTCTTTCTTATGCAGAGGGCACAGGTTAGAATAGTTTTAGTGTAACGTGGGCTTAAATCTGGCTGTTGACAAGATTTTCCCGTCTCTAACAGCTTTAATCTAATAGAGTTTGTCGATGAGCATTTAACTCCCATTTAGAGGAGAAAGAGAACTCTAAAAGGTAAAAAATAAAGAATCTTGCCATCTTTATTTAAGCAGACAGATACATCAGCTTTGGTAATGCTATTACCAGATCTTTTGGAAGAGTTGAGTAATGCTTTTGCTTTTAACAGGAGCAAGCAATAGCTATGCATGCTGAGGAGGAATCTAAACTCAAAGCAAGTCCTCAACACGCTCTAAACTATCCACCAGTTGCCAGCAGAAGATCAAGGCAGAATTTGACTGAGGTACTGAAAAGTCTTAATCTCGCATTCCTTATATCCTTTAGGGGGCATTTGTTCGGTGGTATTAGATAAAAATATTGGTATTAGCTTTGGTATTATTTAATTCCTTGTTTGGCAGTGTTTTCAGCCCGCCCTATTCAGTGCTATTCTTTTACATAGTTAGCTATGGCATTAACAATACCGGTAATATTCCTATTCGAAAACACCCTATTCAGTACTGTTTAATTATGCAATGCATGTTATTTGATACAACAAACCAAATAGTCAATAAAAAATAATGTCAGCATAACTAATCCCAACATTACTCATTACTACTACACCCTATTAAGTACTATTCTTATACACCCTACCAAACAACCCCTTAGGTTGTTCAGACTTTATTGCTTAATTTCTGATCATCTCAGGAGGAGAAAGAAGAACGAAGGCTGTGTCGCGTGTTAGCAAATAGAGAGTCTGCCAGGCAGACAATTCGCCGTAGACAGGTATGCGCACCCGAGCTATTCTCTTTGGCAACATCAGTCCATTATTGAGAGTCCAATTCCTATTGCTCATGTAGATCATCTTTTAGTGCAATGTCTTTCCTTCCGAGCACTTCTGTTCTGTTTGAGCATAAACTTCCTTTTCAATTGGCTTATTTGTGGGTTATTTATCAACTAGCTGAACGCAAAAATGCCTAGCATTTAGAAGTTTGATGTTTATGACTTGCTCGAATTCATCGTCAACTTGTCTTCTTAACAAAGTAATCAACTTGAAGATATGGCGAGGTCTTAATCGATGCAATATCACTTTGTGTTGAATATTCCTATTTCAGAGAGTCGTGCATTTCTTGTGTTTGTCAAATCCAGGTTGTGGCTAAAAGAATATCATGCTCATGTAATTATTTCTTGCTAGGCCATGTATGAAGAATTGACAAGAAAAGCAGATGATCTTGCATCAGAGAATGAATATTTGAAGAAGGTATTGAGAATTTCTTTCTTGTGTGCGATCCAAGTTTGACAAATAACTTGATTGTTAACATATAACTTGGTCCATGCAGTCTTTAGTTACTTCTCCTACTATTACATTGCTTTTCTATAATATGCTACAGATCCGCATACTCACTTTTTTTTACTATATGATGTTTGTGACAAGTAGCAAAAGGAGCTGGCAGCTAAGGAGTATGATTCTTTGATGAACCTAAATACTAGCTTAAGAATACAGGTAAATCCTGGTTTCATTGAATGGAATATGAACTTAGAAATTCAGATTATGAAAGAGATATATCATTGACCTGACACATCATCTGTGTAAAACTATAACACATGACTTTGGCTTTCAGCAGATAGCCAAAATAGAGAAGGCCAAAGTAGAGGAAACAGATGGTGGTTCTAAGTCAAAACCTGTAGAAATCTCCACTACAAATACAGCTTCAACTCCAACTCCGACCCCCCTTTTTAACCAATCTCCAATTACACCTTTCTTCTGGCCGTCCATTGTTCAACCTTTCAGTGGTTTCTTCTTACAGTGTGGTTCTCAAAAATTTTCTGATATTACATCAGTGCCACCTTCACCAACATCTGTAGACTTAAATTCTATTAACAGACAAGAGAGTTCCAATCCTGGAAATCCACTATATGTACTTCCCTTCCCTTGCTTGATCCCGTTTCATCCTCTAAGTAATCCGTTTCTTCCTTGGTCCTCTACCCTTGCTGAAAACCATCCCGAGACTTCCTCCGTCCATCAATGTAGTACTTCATATCCAAACATGGAGAACAATCAAGCAGCAACAGAAAGAGACTACGAAGCGGCGCTTGGTTTTCCACCGGATGCAGGTGCATCCGAGGGAAGCCGACAGTCTTCTGGGGTCCACTCCAGAAAATTGGGCCTGATGACTGGTGATACTCCTCAACAAGACAACACCCTCGATATCAACGCTATTTCAGGAAAGACATCTCAAGAATCCTTCCCCTGCTCTAGTGAAAAGTTGGCAGATGCCATTGCAGCAACAGATGCTCGGAAAAGAAGGAAAGAGCTACTGAAATTGAAAGGCCAGCACTCCGATCAATTTGGCTCGCACCACTGAGCTTCCGCAGCGTGAATCTTGATGTGAATTCGGGATTAGATCAACTTCGTTGAGTTAATGGCCGGGCGCTACAGTAGAGATTTACTCTCTTGGTTTTTGTGCTTTTTTTTTCGGTTCTATTTGCAGTATATAGCTGGGCTAAGTCATCGAAGAAAATATTGGAACTGTTGGAGGGTTTGTAATATTACTATCTCTTGAGTGATGCAACTTTTTTTTTATTTATTTCAGTAAGAGATGGACTATGATGTCGACTTCAGCAAAACATTACAAGTTCTGTGAGGATTTTGTTATTTGCCAGAGAGTAAATATTAGAAGAGACTGTAGCAATATGTGGTTCCTTTACTTTATAATAGCCTTTTTGTAATAGAGCTAACGTTGTCGTTTTGCATTTTCTATGCCTTGTAAATTTCACATCTACTTGACGCTTCTATAAAATTCAGTACCTAATAAAAAATTGTCGGAATACGCGGCTGTGTGTTTTTTTTTTTTTTTTTTTTTTTTGAAGGTTTTAGAAAACTACTAAGATATGTATAGGCCGTCTATTTCTAAATTTGAAAATACTCTAACTTTAAACTTCCTACTGATCCGTATTGAAAAACTTCTATATTACACGAATGTCTATGACATTATCAAAGCCCGGTTAACCAGACACGGTGGAGGGTCTTCCTGCAATACAGTAAGGAAAGTCACCAAACTAGCTAATTAGATACGAGCCCCTCTGGTGGATTCTTCTCTTTGCTCCTCAGTCTACAAGGTATTAGCAACTGTTTCAGCTATTGTTCCCTTCCCAAGAGCAGCAAAACTTGTATTTTTGTTAGTCAAGAATGCATTTTGTCGACACTAAAAAGAAGTTATTCAATTTACTAATGGAACTGATGGTACGTTAACTTTTTTTGAACCGAAACAAGAAAGAGCTTGTATCCGTTGCCTCAAAAGTCTTATAATAATACATATTTTATATGTCATATTCAATACCATAAATATAAAAATCCTACGCTTAGAGTCACATAAAATGAAACAGAGGCAAGATTTGGTAAACTAGATTCAGTTTTGTTGCGTCGATAAATATCAGGTACAAGTAAATTCTATCAACTGAAGTAGACAAAAAGTGAGAAACATGAAAACCAAAAGATTCAGAATCTATTATCAAGCAGTGAAGAGAAAATGACAAAATGTATTTATTGAATAAACATCTAACTTTAATACACATAATCCACTAATGGCCTATACACTAAGATAGGACTTTTAACATTAGGCTTTTTCCCACTCCACACTAAAGAACCAGAAAGGTACCATGATTTTTCTCTAATGAATTTCCCTTTCAACATAACTCTAAAAGACTTCTTCTGATTCACTTTACTGAATGACAAAATATTTGGCACAACTTTTATTGAAAGACACTTTGGTCCCCTAACTTTTGCTTTGTACACAGCTTTTCCATTCCCAACATATGTCACAGTTCTATAAAAAATTGCAGAAATGTCACTTTCATTTGCATTTTTGAGTTGTAAATGCATTGAGGGGTAATTTAGTCCATCTGCTCCTTTTGCTTCTGGAACACTTGAACATTTGTACTTTTTGCTTCCAGTGAGTAAGGCTATGTTTGTACTGTTATAGCCTTCCTTGCAAAAATAACTTATGTATGAGTCTAAATCAAGGTCATAAATTAAACCAGGGTTAATTGCCTTTCTTGGATTAATTTGTCCTGATCCTGAGGCTAATTCAGCTCCCACTGGCCTAATCTTCATAGATTTAGCTGAAAAATGAAACCAAAAAAGATTATTAACTATCCAACGACAGTATAAAATCTAATTTTCACACTATCACTATGTCGTACAACGGCGAAGCTACCGGCAATATACTACCTCCATCCCAATTTTGTGATGCACTTTGACTGAGCATAGTTGAAGGGAAAAAAAAAAAAAAAAGACTTTTGAAATAAGAAGTTTAAAGCTAAATCGTTTCTAAATAACCGATAAATTAGGACCAAAGAAGTATGAAATAGCTTTTACTTTATCGGGTCCCACAGAGACGAAGCAACAACCTATGAAGGATGATCAGCTGACCCATCCTTCACTGGCTATAGCTTCGACCCTGGCTAAGGTCGTCTAAAAGATAACTTTATATCCGTTCATAATAAGTCGGATTAGTAGCCTGAATTAGAAATCATACCAGTTGTCATCAGAGCGGATTTGATAGCAGCAGGAGACCAGTCGGGATGAAACGATTTTACATACGCAGCGGCGGCTGCAACATGTGGACAAGCCATGGAAGTGCCTGATTCAACATAATACTTCATATTTTTCTTGTCTTCACTATCTCCATTGATTCTATTTGATCCTGAATTTGCAGCCAAGATGCTCAATCCTGGTGCAGCAATATCAGGCTGCAACTAATAATACTTCATGTCAGAGAGCACTAGCGCTCAAAATTTTCACTAAGGGAAGTCAAAAAATAAAAAAATAAAAAACACGACATAATACATAGATAGACACCTTGATTTAACCTTAACTGACAACTAAACACTCCAACTTTCATAATGCACATCTAGACACCTCAACTCGTACACATTGTGTCTCGTGGACACCCGATGCTGACGGGCAACATGAACTTTGGAGGTGTCTGGATGATCATCTTGTAAAGTTGGAGTGTTCAATTGACCCAATGGAGATGAGTTATGAGTTGAGGTGCCTAGATGATCATTTTGTAAGTTGGAGTGTTCAATTGACAGTATAGGCCAAGTGTAAATGTCTATCTATGTATTATGCCAAATATATATATATGATTTTGCGAACCTACAACATGAAGGTTGTAGGATAGCAATATATCCATTTTTTGAATTCCTTAAATATCCTTTTAAACACATTTCCATCTTTTTAGTAATAGGGACTTTCTGGTCTTTTCAATTAAAAAAACCTAAATATACAAGAAGTCCTTCTGTTGGTTGCAGTAAACGAAAATCATCAAAATGGCTAAAATGAGTGCTTTTTAACTCAACTTGCATGCTAAAGCTAAACATATGAAAGTTCAACTAGCGATTCAGAGCAAAGAAGGAAATCAGTAACGCCATAAGCTAATATTTGACTTTTAATTACTTTGTTTTTTCATTAATTATCCAACATATATATACGAAGAAGTCGAGGAGATTCAACATATGATGAGATATACACGTAAATTTTTGTTAAGGGGGGTCAAAAAAAGAAGAAGTAAATACACGAGAAATTGAAGGATTCAACATATAATATATACACATAATTTGTTTTTTGTTTTTTTCATCTATCTACAAAGTGTAATTTCCCAGCAAAAGGGGTGTCAATTGATAGTGGCATACCCAAGATTTTGAGCAAGTAGAGTTAGCCTAGTTTTACAATTCTGATTGTATGTAGATGTAGAGTTTCGTTTCTTCCATTCTCAAATTGATGTTTACTTTGTAGGAGCTATCTTGCTCGGACTTTTTAAAAATATTGATGCGTGCACTTTGGAACCTCTAAAAAATGTGCATTTTTTAAGAATTCGATACGGGTGAGGTAATCATTTTTGTTGAGTTCGAGCAACATAGTATAACACCATTACTTTTCAATGGTGTAGGCCTATTTATAAAATATTTTTTGCTCATTACATACATAAAAAAATATATGAAGCAATGTTGGATAACACCTAAAAGGAACCAGAGGAGATGAAAATAATGATTCTCATTTTTGTCACCTTGAGAATGTTGAGACTGATTGTTTGGGGTCCTCTAGATGAGAAAGAAGCCACAAATGGTGCAGTCATATTCACAGTTCTTGATTTGTATATTACAGCTTTTGGGGATCTGAAAATTCATCCAAAAAAACATTAGAAAATACATAGTTAAATTCAGCAGCGAAGCCAATATTTTCAGTAAGAAAATTCAAAATATAAATTTGTAAGCACATGAAAAAACTAAGAGGATTCAACATTTACTATATAATACATAAAAATAGTTTAACATTATATATACAGTGTAATTATCCGACGCGCGCGGCCGGCTCAATTATTTTAATGACAACTACTTTTTTCTTGAGAAGCAATGCCTTTTCTCTTTTCTTAATTAATTCATAAAAATAGCAATTAGCATTGTGGTGGAGCGGTAAATACTCCTTCATCTTTAGCCGGTAGTAAGAATTCGCCGTTGTTAAGAAACGCTTTAGTTCTTGGCGCGAATTCAAATTTAATCCGGCCCCATTAGGAATACCGATCACAAGGCGAAAAACCAAAGAAAAATTAATTCATAAAATCAATATATAGGTAAAAAAAATTAAACAAATCAATATATATAGGTAAAAAAAATTAAACTTACTTTGTAGAATTTATGTACTTCTCAACTTGTGCAGCATATGTGGTATTGATATTTGTTGCTGATATTTGTGTCTCAAATGCAACGTCTGTCATCTTATCACCGACTATAATGGCACCAGCACCGTTTAAGTATTGAATGATGGAATCTTGTTGATTACTTCCAAGACAACATACTATTTTCCCTTTCACTTTGCTCTCCTCTAAGGTACCAGCGTCGCAAGCACTGAATTTAAGAAAAAAAAGAAAGAAAAAAAAATTAAAAATTATAAAAATATAAAAAAAACTTCGATAAAAGAAGAAGCTTAAAAGTTTTTAAAAAAGTTCTACTCCTTCCGCTTCAATTTAAGTGACACATAATTTGACTCAGCAAGAGTAGGAAAGAAGTGAAGATAACATTGTGGTATTAAACATGCTCTAACATTTATGTAACATTGTAACTAAAAGATTTTTGAAAATTATGAATTTAAACTTGCCAGAAACACTTATATATCTAGCTATAAAAGCTTCAAATCCTGTTGGGAGTGCCGCCCCAAGAAATGCGTCCGGTAGTGCGGGATTCGGATTTAGTCGGGCTTCATTGAAGATACCGGATTGAAAAAAGAAGAAGCTATAAAAGCTTCTTGTTACAAAATAATTTGATTCCATAATTTGGTTAAGCACGGAGTTTAGAGAGAAATGAAACTTTTTAAAATTGTGATCTTAAACATGTTAAAGACATTTTTGCGATTACTCCATAAAACTTTTGAGACTTCTGATCCTAAACAAGCTATAAACATTATATGGCTATGAAAGATTCTCGATAAGAGTAAAATGAGAACTATAAAGTTAAATTATTCTAAATATAGAATTATATTTTTGAAAAATTAATAAAAAAAACAATGTCACACAAATTGAAACATAGCGAGTGTAACATATACGTACCTTGAATTTCCATGATAAGATGCATTTTTTACCTCTGCAAGAGTTCCCGTGGTTAAGGGAAACCATTTTTTCTTCGGTTCAAATGTGTTGATTGAAATTCCCTATAAAAGAAAAATACAATAATTGACCATACAGAATTTCAATAAATAAGCGGTTTCAATTAATAAGCGGGTCATTAATCCGTCTAAAAATTACTCAGGCTAAGTTAAGATGGCCAAACAATGAGTCATAACTCCCCTCGCTCCACTTTAATTAAGTTTTAATTTCTTTATATGTTTTCTTATACATTTTAAATTACCAAATACTTTTTTTATCTATTATGACTATATCTAAACGTGTCAAACAACAAAATTTTAAAAATATTTGAAAAGTTTATTTACAGATCAATTTGAGCTACATATTTAGCCCAAATCAGATTAACTTCTAGATGGTTATGCCCAAATTAATCCATCATGGAACTATGCCAAACTAAGCCCATTCAAACTAGTCATATTTTCATGGATTAATTTTTCCATCCATAGAAATATCATTTATTGACCTCCACTTATCGGTCCTATTTTTTAAAAAATAACAACTGTTCTGGAATTTCAAATTCAAAAGTGAAATTCCAGGTAATATATTGGACTTTTACTTATCGAACTGTAGCTCCAGAATATTGGCTATATTTTAAATTTTACCCCATAGTTATGTAAACAAAGCATATATAAGTGAAGAACTAAAAAGAGTTTGTGTAACTTACAGAAATTTGGACCCCATTACCCAACTTAGCATCAGTCTCAAATTGTCTATCAATGCTACTAGCTGCCACTGTAAAAATCCATGGTGCTACATTTTCAATACTTCCCAAATCAGGCCCACTATTTCCACCAGCACAAGATGTCAATATCCCTTTTTTCAGGGCATGAAATGCTCCAATAGCTATCGAATCATCGAAAAAATCGCGGGACCCGCCTCCGACGGACAAGGAAATAAAGTCGACCCCATCCGCGATCGCGGCGTCGAACGCAGCTAAAATGTCGCTGTCCGAGCAGCCCATGGACCAACACGCTTTGTAAGCAGCAATGCGCGCGGAGGGGACCCCACCGCGCGCAATGCCTTTTGCTAGACCGTTTAGGCTGGCATCCCGGACGGGTATGCCGGCGGCCGTGGAAGCCGTGTGGGATCCGTGGCCCTCTAAATCGGCCGTTGTGATCTGGTCAGTGTCCCCTACACCTTCAAGATTGAAGTATTGTGCTCCGATCACTTTGCTGTGCATTTGTAAAAATATTAGTATGAGTTTAAATTTTATACACTAACAGTTTAAAAGAATCACTATAGAAAATGGCGACGGATAACTTCTACAGCTAAACAGTAAAAAAATCGTCACTAATCCTATTTAACGACAACTTAGCAACGGGATATAAAAATAATGTTAGCTATATGCTTTTTAATGACAAATAGAAGAACGTAAAAAAGTTTAATACTTATTAATAGGGAATATTTGAGATGTCAAACACCATGGAGAGGAAAAATACACTTTAGCACCTAATATTTACAATACTTACTTGTTGCATTTAGTGAAATTCACACCCTTGTCACATTTGCCTTTCCATTTGGAAGGTGGAGGCCCAAAGCCTTCATCATTGAAACTTGGTGATTCAATCCATACTCCTAAAAAAAATCATATAAGTTGAAAAAAAAAAATTGTAAGTCTTGGTTGCACGATTTTTTTTATTTTTTTTATGAAAATGGTGTTCGGGTTAGTTTGGACACACATCGACAATTTTGCCGAGCAGAGGTGGATTCAGAATTTTGTGTATGAGTTCTAAATTCTAGAAAAGAAAGCCTACTGAAATCTAAATAAATTATTTATCCATATTCAATATATTTCTTAACACAAATACAATTCTGCAGCAAGAACTCTAGTTCCGTCTCTGGCACCGGATACATGCTATCGAAGAGTTTTGGTCATTGTTTAAACATTGGATACTTACCTGTATCAATAACACCTACAATGATATCACTTTCAACTTGTGGTTTTCTTCTAACATTCAAAGGCATGCCAATAAAATCCCATGATCTTGTAGTACGAAGTTGTCGAATGGTGTTTGGAAACACTGAAATAACATCTTCTCTACCTGCAACAACAATGTCATACTAAATTAAATTAAAATATGATCAAAATAAAAGATGAAATTTTACACACTCATTAACTTCGCCAGTATTTGATATTATTTCATACGAGATAGAACGTCTGCTTCTTCGGGTGATAATTTTGCCACGAACCCATTAAAACTTCTTCGGTAACTGTGGAGCACTCTCGATTCTCTTGATAGTCCTAAACTGAAAATTACAAAATTATTGAGAAAAAAAAATAAAGAATATTTCGAGACTCGAATAACTAACTTAAATTTGCTTTCATTTCTAGTAACCAATTGCAAATGGAGAAAAAAAGTTATCATGATCAGTGTCGTACACATGATTTTTCATATGTCAAAATTTACAAAAGTGAAGAAATGAACTCATATTAACAAAAACACTATTCAAATCGTAATAATAAAACATAATTCAGGTAATTACCACACAACTCTCTTGGACGAGTGTTCATATTTTGAAATATATTCATAATAGTCTTATTAGAAATACTTCAATCAGTGTATTCATTTTGAAACAAATAACAATAGAAGCAAAAGGGCACATCTTTTATTACACTATACTCCAACCATTAATCAATAAGGATTGTAGTGGAGTATAGTAAGTAATCCTACATTGTTAACCAGAGTTCTCGAATTAGAGTTCTGGGTGTGGAATCGCCTTTGTTAGGAAGCGTTTTACCCTAGTATTGGACTCGTCCCCGACAACAATCCAAATTTAATCGGCCCCCAATATATACAGACAATGAACACCGAACACCGAGTAGAAAACCAAAAGGTATGTATACACCAACTAATTAATCATACTCAACAAACCATCAAGAATTAACGACAACAAGAATAAATTCACAAACATGTGAAAATAGGAAGAAACATATTTACTCTGATCCAATTGCTTGTTTGAGAATGTTGTTGTGATTGTTAAGCAAGAAACTGGTGTCCTTTGGAAGTTCCCCCATATACACAATATATGACTGTAATTACACATTATAACATCATGAACATTATAAAAATCTAAAATTTAACGTAAAATATTGCAAAAAGAATGAAAATAACATCAATCGAAGATTTTTTTAAATATTTTATACCTTTCTTTGATTATCATTATTTGCATTAACTATGAGACACAAATTGAAGATGAAAATCAAAGTACTTTTCCACATTTTCATTCTCTTTCTCTAATAAAGTCTGAACCAAAGTTGAATTTGGATTTAACTGAGTTGAAAGTGTAAGTGAAGACTTAGATTTATATGGCTTTGAACGTGGAACTATTTTGTGACTCTAATTAATTTGTTCCATAATTATTGGGACCTCGTTGAACCAATCTTTCGGATAATGGTTATTGGTTAATATTTTTGCTTAATTTTTTTAAAAATAAATTAGCTCTAATTATGGTTGTGTATATTATGTAAAATAAAATGTTTGAATTATGAGCTGTGGTAGAAGATATTGTGGAGTGGTTACAGAGATTCCTCTATGTTTGTTTCCACTAATGATGGAGTTTAATTGATCTTTTAGCATAAATTTATCTAAGGTTGTTATTTCCTTTCAAAGATAAGATTTCTGTATATGAACATACTGTTTATTAAATTTGATTTACAAAAATATATGTTTTTCCTTAAATTATTGTTTAAGCCAAAGTATAAAGAATATTCTGTAAAACTGGATCTGATATTTGGGTAATTTCTAAGATCGTTGTGTAATGTATTTAGATATTCCTTTTGAAGCTTTTCAAATAAATAAATAAATAATTTAAGGAAAATGGAAATCTTGCAAACATAAATGCGAAGCTTACAGTAAAATGAAGTTCTAAAATATTACTTGAGCAAATTTCAAAATAATATTGAGATTGGGTCTTTGATCCTTAATTTCAAAAATTATTTTTCATCTCGAAAGTGCGCTATATTAGGAAAGTAATTTACTCTTGTACTATTTGAAATTAATTAAGTTTGCCTTCCTTTAGACTTTTGTTCTAATAGTACCTGCATCATTAGGAAAAAGTCTCCGTTTTACCCTTAATTGACCCGTGTCGGAGCTTCAACTTGAGGTAATTTTTAATAAAGTTGAAAGTCAACCGATAAATCTGGATTTTTTTCAAAAAAAAATTTAAACATGTGGCTAGTTTTGCGTTGGATCTCCACTAGAGAAAATAAGAAACAATTTGCTAATGGAAATTATATGAATGGAACAAAAGTATAACGATAGACTAAATTGAACAAATTTGTTATCGTATATCTACGAATTTGACCTTTTTCCTTCAATAAACGAAATAGTCCTAACAGATTAGACCTTTCCAAATTAAAAAAAAAAAAAGAAGAAGAAGGTTTTTGGTCCATCAATCGAAAGCTTTGTAAAAGTCAAAGCAATTCAAGATCAAACAAAGTTGTGAACAAATTAAATGCTATACTCTTTCTTCGTTATAACATACTTTCTAAGGTTTATATTATTAATCCAACCCGATTAACGATAAATGACTAGTCAACGTGCGTATTTTTTTTTTTTTTTTTAGTATCATTATCTAGTATTCGGTGTTTATTGGTCTTGCTAATTCAAATTCACATTGCGTAGCGTCTATTAAAGGAGGAAACACTCCTAATTACCAAGGAAAACTTCATTCGCAGGGCTCAAAACGAGACCTCTGATTAAAGGTGAAGGGATCCCGTCCATCCCATCACATCCTTAATGGTAAACAGTGAATTCGATTGGATCAATATATCTAGCATTTAAGCTGTGAGTGCACGTGTATCTGCTGTCTCAAGCTAAGACTGTATGCATGTCAATGTATTTTTGTGTGTGTGTGAAATAGCACAACAAATAGGTTAGCGGGCAAATTGAAAAGGATTGAAGGAAAGGGTGTAAATTAAAAATGTGAAATATACATTAGGGGTGTAAAATGTAAAGAACTCCATGTAAAATTCACCGTATATACAAGTTTTTTTTATTTTTTTATGTATATAATAATTAATGTTGAATGTCCTTGGCTTCTTGTTGAATGGCTTCTCTACTGTTTCTCACAATATGTGTTCAATTTACAGATGAATTTAATATGTAGTGATCAAATAGATTTAGGATTTCTAAAACATGTGTGTACTAAAGACAGAAGAAAGTACTAAGTTGGAATTGATCCTCATTCCTCTTAGTAAATAACTCAACATTTAACAAAGTACACCATTCAACCTTTTTGGAGCATCCGGATTAACAAATAATATTAGATCAATTCTAGAAAATATGTATAGAAAATACCTAACTTGGGGAAGAGAATTTAAATTCTCGTGCATTATAATTTAAGCAACAAATTCCCCTTGGTATTGATACATTAGGCTAATAATTAATGTGGCAATTAAACTTGTTTCTATGTTTTTATTTCACGAGATTACATTAATCACAAGTGGGATTTAATTTGCTTTTACCCCTATATAATGCTGTAGAATACCTTGCTCATAAACAAAATCAATTAAAAGTTGTAATTAATTAGTAAAATTTGCAGTGCACATTGCAAAATAAAATAAAAATATGAGGAAGGCTCTTATGAAATTTTCAACATTTATTTTTGCTCTATTGCTAATTATCCTGGGTAATTGTTCCTCTTTTTTATTATCTCTATCTACCCAAAAAAGGCTTCTGTACTTAATGTGAAATTATCTGGCCTCATAAATAAGGCAAACTTACTTTAATTTATGTTACCTTTTATGGTTTTATGAGATAACATCAATTTGAAGTGGGCTTTGCCTCTACAACCATAATTCATTAATGCATTAATCAGGAGTGGGATTTGCTTTTACCTCCATATAATGCTATAGAATACCTTGCTCCAAATTAAATCAAGTAAAAGTTGTATTAATTAGTTTATTAAAAAAAAAAAGGAAGTATGGGGAAGGCTTTTATGAAGTTTTCAACATTTGTTGTTGCTCTGTTGCTAATCATCATGGGTAATTGTCCCTTTTTTTTATTATCTCTCTCTGGCCCTAATTTGTCGCTAAATAATTCATTGTTTGATAGAATTTTCAATAATTCATCACTAAATAGATTAGTGACAGAATTTTGTTGATTCGTTACAAAATTTATACGTCATTAATTCTAGTTCTTTTTAAATAATATTCCCCATTGATAATCATCATCGGTTTGTCCCTCTTTCAATTTTCTCTCTCTGGCCCTATTATCACTAAATAATTCGTTGTTTAATATAATTTTTAATTATTCATCAACAAGATTAGTGATGGAATTTTGATGTTTCGTTATAAAATTTCTGCCGTGATTTTTTCTTTCTATCCCCCTTTGATAACACTTCTTTTGACACGTTACTTGTTGGGTGTGCGAACAAAGTAACACACCTGTAGCCGAAAGAAAATGAGCTACTTATGAGGAGTTGATACTCTTAAATGCATGAGGCCTTTTGGGAAAAAACTGCAAAGCTACGGCACTTCAAAATGGACAATATCACATCATATTAAGAGTATCTGTGGGCTGTTTTAGCCCAACAACTGGTATCAGAGCTAATGATTTGGCGGACGAGTATGAAGATGGCGGAGTGTGGCGTGGGGGTCGGCTTAGTGCCTTTGCCCGTCTACGGGCTGGTTTACAACCTTTACCCTAGCTTTGAAGACGCATACATAGCCTTTGGGCTTCGGTGACCGTAAATACTTTGACAATGTGGGTGGCACATTGGCACATTGAATCTCTGACCCCTAATGAGCCACGTGGAACTTAGTTCGAGTGGGAGATTGTTGGGTGTGCGAACAAAGTACCACATTGGTAGATGGAAAGAAAAAGGAGCTACTTATAAGGAGTTGGATACTCATAATGATGTGAGGCCTTTTGAGAAAAACCGTGCTGGCTTGACTCAAAGCGGACAATATCACATCATGTTAAGAGTATCTTTGGGCCGTTTTAGCCCAACATTACTCTCCCCAGAACCCACTCGTGATATTACACTGGGTATGTTCTTGTTGTTGTTGTTGTCGTTACAAAATTTATCTGTCATTAATTCCAGTTCTTTTTTAATAATTTGCCCTGTTGCTAATCATCATTTTTTTGTCCCTCTTTCTGCGGTTCTTACTCTCTCTGGCCCTAATTTATCATTAAATAATTTGTTGTTTTAACTTTTTTTTTTTTTTTGATAATTCGTCGCTTAATAGAATTAATGACAGATTTTTGCTACATATGTGAAATGATAATCTGATTTGTTTTAAATATTTTCAGTTGCAGATATTCCATCCAGTAAGGTGGCAGAGGCACAAGTGCAAACGTGTAATCATGCAAAGGATTGTCATTATTGTTTCATTCCTATTTGTATTTTTCATCAATGCTTTTGTTGGTCCAAGTCAAAGTCTGATGTGGCTACGGTTCGTGGCCCAAAACCCGAGAATTGATGATGTGGGGATAAAAATTTATTCGCACTCGAAATTTTACGTTTTACATGAACTAAGTGCGGATAAATTTTTACTGTTGATGTATCGACTATCGTTATGTATGTTTCTATTTCCTAAATGAATATGAACTTCAAAACTCTTATGTTGAGTAATACATGTTGCCATAATTATGCCATTTGCTAAATGGAATGATGCCTCATTGTACTAATATTTTGGTGCATCATCAAAATTGTAGAAATAGGGCTCACTACTCACCTTTCCGTCTTATTTTTGTAGTCACTATCATAGAGTTTCAAATTTCACATGTAAAATTTCAGGACATTTGTAACTCCATGTAATTCCTATTTTTACTTACATAAACTAAAAAGTGGCTATATAAGAGTTTTACCCCATCACATTTGTGAACAACCCAAAAAAGGCTTCTATACTTAATATGAAATAGTATGGCCTCATAAATAAGGTAAGCTTAATTTACTTTACGGAAAAGGCAAAAATTACCCTTGAACTATCCGAAATAGACTGGATATACACTCCATTTGTTTTTGGTACCAAAAGAGCCCTCGCTGTCACTCCAAGGGACCACAACTGTCCCTCTCATTAACAGACTGTCATGAATGCTGACTGGACATTTCGATGTGGAAAAAAAAGCCTGCATGGTTGTCCACCTAGTCTGTCCATGTGGCAAAAACCCCGTCCACTTTAAATCAATGCTTTCTTCTACAAACCATTCTATAGGTTTGTGTAAGGGTGAACATGGACCGGTTGGTTCGGATTTTTCAAATACCAAACCAAACCAATTGCGTCGGGTTTTTAAATTTATAAACCAAGCCAAACCAATAAAATTCGGGTTTTTCAACTTCGGGTTTTCTCGGGTTATTTGGTTTCTTCGAGTTTTTTTTTTTCTCGAAAAAGTCTTCATACAAAACATATGACTTTTACTTCAAATATTTCTTTAGTCATAGTAAGATACAACTGTATAACTAAGGTGTATCTTAAGAAAATAACACAAAATGTGAGTTGGGTGATCACATCGTATTAAAATATTCAACAAAAAAGATAATAAAATCGGTTAAAATAAGTATTGCTAATTAATAAGTCATAAAAAAAAATAACTTTAATCTAAATACTAAGTTATGCTAAAATAAGTACGGCTAATAAGTATTAATTACATGACAAGTGAGATTTGCTTTTGCCCCATATAATGCTATAGAATACCTTGCTTCAAATCAAAATCAGTTAAAGGTTATAATTAATTAGTAGAAACTGCAGTTGCAAAATAAAATAAGAATATGGGGAAGGCTCTTATGAAGTATTCAACATTTGTTGTTGCTCTGTTGCTAATCATCATGGGTGATCGTCCCTCTTTTTGATTCTCTCTCTCTAGCCCTAATTTGTCGCTAAATAATTTGTTGTTTGATAGATTTTTTTTTAATAATTCATCGTTTAAACAAATTAGTGATAGAATTTTGCTGCTTCATTACAAAATTTATCCGTCATTAATTCCAGTTCTTGTTTACTAATTTTCCCTGTTGCTAATGATCTCTGGTTTGTCCCTCAGCTCTTTCAATTTTTACCCCTTGCGGCCCTAATTTATCGCTAAATAATTTGTCGCTACATAGAACTAGTGACAAACTTTTGCTATATATGTGAAATGATAATTTGATTTGTTTTAAATATTTTTAGTCACATATATTCCATCTAAGGTGACAGAGGCACACAAATGTCATCATACAAGAGATTGTAGGTATTGTTTCATTCCTATTTGTGTTTTTCATAGATGTGTTTGCTTTAACAAGTCAAAGTTTGAAGTAAACAAGTTGGCTCATTCATGCCATCGCCATTACAGAACCCATCCAAGCCATCGCCGTTACCAATTATTCATGCCATTTTTCATTAACTTCTGTTTTACAATGTCAGATATGACACGTGACCTCCATTTTTCATTAAATTCTGTTTTACAATGTCAGATATGACACGTGGCCTCCAATTTGAGGTCAACATTGTTTAATTAAACCGGCTCAATTTTTAATCCCAAATTAATTAAACAATTCGACACACACATGGAAATGGCATGGATGAGCCATTTTGTGACAGCGATGGCGTAAATGAGCCAAACTATTGATAAGCGGCATAAATGAGTCATTTCCGATAGTTCGATGGCATATTTGACCCTTTCCGTTTTAAAAATACAATGGGTTCAATTATGCTAAGAACCTTTAATGGTTGGACTCGTAGAGTTTAAATCTTGAGTCGGCCTATGCCTCAGATCCTTGAACCCTATGTGGACGGGAAATTGTTTTTTTTCTTAAGGGAGATGATTCATACACCGAACCACACTTTTTATTTGCAATATCTTAGAGCAAAAAGGAAAAAAGAATGATAATAATCTATCACATGTGAAAGTATTAATTGTTTTTAATTATTTTTTCTTTGTATAGTTGCAGAGATTCCATCCTTTAAGGTTGGAGCAATTCATGAATGTGATAATCCATATAATTGTGAACCACGTTGTCCTCGAACTCTAGGACCTGTTTGTTATTCTTCATAGATGCATATGTTGGTCCAACAAAAAGGTTGAAGTGGCTACTACACAAGAAGTGATAAATCCCAAAACTTAATGTGGTTTATTTTGTTTAATTTGATTGAATTGTACTGAATAGGGTATGTAGAACTGAGATCTTGATCTTGAGTAAGATATACGTGTTTTAATATTTATGAATGCGATCATTGTGCTTGATTAATTTATCAAAGTAGTTCTGAGTTCACTATTAATTTACTTGAGTCTTAACGATGGCCCCAACACCAAAAAACAGGATTTTCGGCAAGGTGGTTTATCATGCACTAATATATATTAAGAAAAAAATTGACCTTATATGTATGGTGTGATTTTCCGACAGAGATGGTTCAAGTAGAATTGGAATTAGCTATGAACTAATATGTTTCTAAGTAGATCCTAACTAACATAATTTTCAATAATTCGTTGCTAATCCGGTGCTAGATAGGATTAGCAGTGGATTTTGTTATTTAACTACAAAACTTGTCCATCGCTAATTCATATGTTTTTAGTAATTTACCCCCTTTCATACATGTTTGAATAAGTTTTAATGTTTTTTCAATGTCCCGATCCTCCGCATCTTATGATGTCAAAAAGATTTTAATTTCTCTAGAAATTAAATACATAAAGTTGTATTTTAACTAACAACCAAAAGAATGTGGAGCGATGGATAACATATTTGCACCTTTGAACCTAAGTGTGGATTCGGGCCGGGTGAATGGAATTTCTTTTGCTAGGATAACCAAAAAATACATGAAGGTAGATTTAGTGCTCGAATTCTTTAAAAATATCACCGCACCCGCATTATTTCGTGCACAAGTTTCCTGCAAACGTGCATTACTTTTAAAGGATTTGACACACACCCAACAATTTTTGAAAATCCGACCAACATAGAGGTAGATTGTGTTGATTGTTTGATAAGTAGCAGCAGTCAAACGTTGCAGCTAAAAAATATGGTTTAGGATAAAACAAGATCAATGATTAGCCTTTCAAATGAATGAACAAATTGTTAAAATTCAACAAGAAACACGAATACAATAATCACATAAATGAAGAACGCCTATAAAATAATATAATGCATGAAAAGAAGGTGCATACCTTGATCCGCCATAGCAAAGCGCAATTGAAAACGAATTAGGTTGAGTCCACCAACTATTAACATTCAGCCTGTTTTGTTAAAACACAATAATAAGTTAATGATAAGTCCACATTTAATAAATAATTTTAATACAAATATCATTGGCTATTTAATTGTTTATGCTGACAAAAAAATATGAACATTAAAACAAGTTGTTAGACTCTCGTCTACATTTTTGTCATGCTCTAGTAAGTTAAATTTCTTCACAATTAGAAGTGAATCCGGGATTTGAAGCTTATTAGTTTTTATAGCAACTTCAAGTTAATACACATTAATATACGTTTAGTTTGGACTTATAAGTCTATGTTCAAGCTCGAAAATCAACTTATACGTGCCAGAGTGTTGAGATACACCCTACAGTACTAGGTGTACAAGCTTAAGGTCACCAAAAGATATCTTTAGGTCATTATTCATCTAATTGACGGGAGGTTTTGAATTAGATACTCAGATTCTTTAGTATAGTTTGTATAGACCTACTTAAATAAACAAATATTTAACAATATAAACTTTCAGGAGATAACACTGATCGTATTAGAACTGACAAACCTATATAAATAAATATGGCCCCTTTTAAATAACTTAAACTTTCAGTTTCAGATGAGATCGTTTACAAAATCAAACGTTATTGGTAATTCATTCATTTTAGTATACGTACGTGAAATGATGATTTTTTTTAGTTATTATTTCATATATGCACTTGCAAATACTCCGTGCTTCAAGTTCAAGGTAGCTGCTCTGCACCAAAACGTAATTGGAGTTAAAGTTATATAAAACAATTATCAATGGCCTGCTGATAGTGTTTATTTATATTAGCGACGTATTTAACTTAAACTCAATTGAGAACTGTCCACAACCTAAAATCTAAATGACCCATATTTTATTGTTTTCTCATGTGAAGATTGATTAATTAATCTTTAATTCTTTACTGCATTAGATGTGCATTGCCTTCTAATTAATGTCGTCATTATCTACTTACTTTTATTAGCAAAATGGATTAAATTCAGTAACCCAAAAAAAAAAAAAAAAAAAAATACCAAATGTTGACCACTTTGGTCCCATAAGATGATTGCTCTACCACTATATAATGCTAAACAAGACCTTTCTCCAAATCATTCCAAAGTTTATAATATTTTCTGTGTTAGAAAGTGCAGTTAAAAAATAAATAAATCAAAATATGGCCAAAATTCTGATGAAGTCTGCATTCTTTGTTGCCTTGTTGCTGATCACCATGGGTTTGTTTCTCTTAAATTCTTATTTTCTGGAGTCTTGAACCTCTAGCTCCTTGATTTTCGTTTTTCATTAATGTAATATATTTAAAGAAGGGAGTCTTTCAGCAATGGTAAAGTTGTTCCCATGTGACTTTTAGGTCACGAGTTCGAGCGGTGAAATCAAGCACTTATGCTTGCTTTAGGGTAGGCGGCTTGCACATATTCCTCTATAGTGAGTTTTATATATAGAAATTCACTACATATCTATAAATGTTTGGTGGTCAATCCTGTTACTAATGCATAGTATTAACTTGAGGTCACTGCATGAACTCATACATTTCAAGTCTTGGACCCCCAACGTCACGGCACCAAGTTCATCTAAACATAGTATTTCAATGCAGAGCATATATTTATGTTTAAAATCCAGTGAAGTTGCAACAAATAGTAAGACTGAACCTATAATTTTAAAAATACAATGGGTTCAATTATGCTACGAACCTTAATGATTGGACCCAAAGAGTTTAAATCTTGGATAAATCTCTGCCTCAGATGTTCGAACCCTATGTGAAGGGAGAGATTTTTTTTTTTTTTTTGGGAACGGGGATGCATCATACACCAAACCACATTTTTTATTTGCAATATCTTAGAGCAAAAAAAAAAAAAAGGGATAATGATAATAATATATCATATGTGAAATTATGAATTGCTTTTAATTATTTTTTCTTTATATAGTTGCAGATATTCCATCCTTCAAGGTTGAAGCAAGTCATCAATGTGATAAGCCATATGATTGTGAAGAACAGTGTCCTAATAGTCCAGCAGCTGTTTGTATTTTTCATAGATGCGTATGTTGGTCCAAGAAAAAGCTTGAAGTGGCTACTATACAAGGAGTGATAAATCCTAAAAAATGATGTGTTTAATTTGATAGAATTGTACTAATATGGGTATGTAAACTCTGAGATCTTGAACTTGAGTAATATATAAGTACATGTTTTAATATTTATGAATGTGATCGTTGTGCTTGGTTAATTTATTAGAGTAGTTCTGAGTTCACTATTAATTTATTTGAGTCTTAACGATGGCTCCACCTGCGAAAAACACAGGACTTTCAAGCAAAGCGGTTTATCATCTACTAATATATATTAAGAAAAAACTGACCTTATATGTACGGTGTGATTTTCTAGCAGAGGCGGTTCAAATGGAATTGAAATTAGCTGTAAATTTCGTCGTTAATCTATTGGTAAGTAGATTAACTAACAAAATTTTCGACAATTCGTTTCTAATCCGTCACAAGATAGAATTAGCGATCGATTTTGTTATTTAACTACAAAACTTGTCCATTGCTAATTCATAGTATTTTTAGTAGTTAACCCCCTTACATACATGTTTGAATAAGTTGGACTGTTTTTCAATATCCTGATCCTCTGCATCTTATGATGTCAAAATGATTTTAATTTTTCTAGAAATAAAATACATAAAGTTACGTTGTTAAGTTAGTTTAATTAACAACCAAAAGAATGTGGAGCGATAGATAAGATCTTTGCACCTTTGAACATAAGTGTGGGTTCGGGCTGTGTGAATGGAATTTCTTTTTACTAGGGAGTGCTTTCCTTTAATGAGCTCTACGCGATTTCGTGAATGTCGATTACTCGGGCCAATGGGGACCGAATACAGGATTGTTGAACCAAAAGTTTCATGGAGGTAGATCTAGAGTGCTCGGATTCTTCAAAAATGCCACCACACCCGTGTTGTTTTCTGCAAAAGTGCATTACTTTTGAAGGATCCGATACACACCCAAAAACTCCAAGCAACATAGAGGTAGATTGTGTTGATTGTTTGATAAGTCGCATCAGTCAAACGTTGCAGCTAAAAAATATGGTTTATGATAAAACAAGATCAATATTTAGCCTTTCAAATAAATGAACAAATATCAATTGCTATCTTTCATTTGGAGAAGTCTTCAGATTAGTTTGGTTATGCTGACAAAAAAGTAGCTTGATATGTTCCAGTGGTCTTGGAATGTGAACATTAAAAACAAGTTGTTGGACTCTTGTCTACGTTTTTGTCATGTTCTAGTAAATTAAATATGTTCATAATTAGAGGCGAATCCAGGATTTAAAATTTATAAGTTCTTATAGCAGCTTCAAGTTAATATACAGTAATATGCGTTTAGTTTGGACTTATAAGTCCATGTTCAAGTTTACGCATATGAGCTCGAAAATCAAGTTATACATGCGAGAGAGTTTTGAGTTATACCCATACTAGGTGTATAATGACCTAAAGATCTTCATCTAGCTGACGAGAGGTTTTGAATTAGATATTCAGATTCTTTAGTATGATTTGTATAGACCTACTTAAATAAACAAATATTTAAGTATAAACTTTAGGAGATAACATTGATTGTATTAGAACTGGCAAACTTATTTAAAAAAATATTACCCCTTTTCAAATTACTTAAGCTTTCAGATGAGGTCGTTTACAAAATCAACGTCATTGATAATTTATTCATTTTAGTATACGTACGTGAAATGATGAATTTTTATTATTCTTTCATATATGCAGTTGCAAATATTCCATTTTTCAAGTTCAAGGTGGTTGCTCAGTTGCTATGCACCAATGTGATAAAGACAAGGACTGTGATGCAATTTGTAAACTTTAGTCGGGCCTTTGTGTATTTCATATATGCATATGCTTTTGCAACCTAGACGAATATTATACACATCTGGAAAAAGGTAAATGAAGATATGCATATCACCTCGGTCCAAAACGCAATTGGAGTTTGGAGTTTAAGTTATATATATTGTTGAATGATCTGATAGTGTCAAAAAATATTTAAATTAACGACATATATACCTTATATTAAAATTTTATTAAGAATTGACCACAACATCTAAATGACCCATATTGTATTGTTTCTCATGTGAAGAATGAGTAATATTTAATTGTTTATTACATTTGCATTGAGTTCTAATTAATATCATTAACTACTTACTTTTTTAGCAAAATGTATTCAAATCAGTAATCCAATAATAACAGTTGTTGACCAAATGTGGTCCCATAAAATGAGATAATTTGATCTTGAAATAGGTTACAATGACTTAATCTTATTTTAATTGGATTATGTTAATCTCATGTATGCTTTGCTTCTATTGCTCTACCACTATATAATCCTCATCAAGACCTTTCTCCAAATCATTCCAAAGTTTATAATATTATATTCTTCTAGAAAGTGCAGCAGTAAAAAAAAAAAAAAATGGTCGAAATTCTGATGAAGTCTGCTTTCTTTGTTGCTTTGTTGCTGGTCACCATGGGTTTGTTCTCAATTCTTATTAACCCTCTCTTCATATGCTATTTTTTTTTTTTTGTTTATTAATGGAGTAACAGTAAAGTTATTCTCGTGTGATTTATATAAGTCACAAGTTTCAACTGTGAAATCAATCATTAATACTTGGGTACACTCCCTCAGTGAGAGCATGTACACAAAGGTTCAATGCTAGGACCTTAATGGTTAAACCGATATAACTTAAATTTGGAATCCGGCACATGCCTCTCATGCCCAAACCAGTGTGACGTAGAATGCTTCATACACCCGCGCTTCCCTTTTTGTCGTAATATATATCCTAGAGCAAAGAGAAAATAATAATCTTATGTGAAGTTAATAATGAAGTGTTTTTAATTATTTTTTCTTTATGTAGTTGCAGATATTCCATCCTTTAAGGTTGAAGCAATTCATGAATGTGATAATCCACAGGATTGTGAACCACATTGTCCTATATCTCTGGCACCTGTTTGTATTGCTCATAGATGCAGTTGTTGGGCCAAGAAAAAGATGGAAGTGGCTACTACACAAGGAGTGATAAATCCCAAAAATTGATGTATTTTATTGAATTGTAGTACTAAAATTGATATGTGGACTCTGAGATCTTGAGTAATAAATACATCTTGCAATATTTATGAATTTGATCATTGTGTTTAGTTGGTTTATTAGAGTACTTCTAATCAGGTTGCTATTAATTTCTTTTTTAAATGCATCAAATTGTGACCTATTTGAGTCTTAAAATCACAACGGCTCCAGTAATGGTGGCAGAATCTCCATCAGGGGAGTATAGAAATAAAGATTATTGGTACTTAATAGAACACTAATCTGTTAGAAGAAGATAAAACTTATTAATATATTACTAATAATAATCAATTTAAAAAGAAGTGTTACAAAAAAAATTGAAATAAGGAAGGTAATTATCATGAGTATTATAAACTACAAGAAAATTTAGTGTCACAAAACCAAATTTGAGCGAGCTTTATGAAATTATTCTTTTAGACTTCTAGTTACAATGACTTTGTAGATAAAATGATCTAAATATAAGTGACTTTGCTGGATAATTTGTTATACTTGGATGACCATATAAGATATTTCTTTCTCTAATAACATTTGTGGTCTATTTTTCCGGCGAGCTTAGAGGCGAATCTAGGATTTTTAGAACATTGGTTCACCACTAAAAAAGAAGAAGGAGAATATATATTTAGTGGGGATTGATCCCTGTCCTCTAGATAATTAGCTCAACCTTTAACCAAGTGCACCGCATTTAGTCTTTTTATAGCATGTGTACTAACAGATAATATTATACCAATTCTAAATATACATAAAATATTTAATTTTACGGAGAGACCGAGTACACGTGCCCAAAATTAGTACACAAATTTGCCCCTGCTCTAGCTCCGCCCTTGAATGGCACCTCAACACATACTTGAGTAAGTTTGAATGATCTTTCAGGAGCCTACTCAGCATCTTATGATGTTAAAGGGATTTTAATTTTTCACGAAAATTAAACACACAAGTCGTTAAGTTAGTTTAAGCATGAAAAACAAGAAGTTGTTGCCGCAAGATGTAGAGCTAGAGATAGATAGGATTCCTACACCCTTAATCTTATATGAACGTCTTTTGTGATGAAAACACAAAAACACGAAGGAAAAAAAAATTAATGTCACCAAAATAAATAGTGAATATTGTCACACCCCATTTTAACCGGGCTAAAGTAGAGTATGACATATTGGTGATTCCTGTTTGTTTTGTTGTTTTAAGGAGTCGCCACCTAATTATTTATGGTGAATTAGGGCACCTAAAGTTTATTAAAGTAATTATCTAAAGTTAATTCTGTTTAAGATCTGCGAAACTTAAGATTCTAGGTAAGGGTTCAATTAGTCTAAAGGGAAGGTATTAGGCATCCTTTAAGACCCATTAACAACGGTTAACCGACCGGACTTAATATTAGTTAGGCTAAGTGTAAATATAGTATTTTAAATATTTAAAAAAAAATATCTTGAAAGTATTGCTAAAGTTATAAATAAAAGTAGAATGTTATTTAAAGTAAAGCTTGTAGGAAAGTAATAATTGCATAAAAAGAGTTTGGTTATAAATAAACTAAAATAAACGGGCTGTGTAATATTTGTATGTATTTAGAAAAAATGGGTTATGCCAACTAGCCAGTTAAACTGTATTTGTAAAGTTATTGCGAGTTAATGTTTTACCAAAAGGTGTATTTCAAGTGTTTTAAGATAGTAAGAGCAAATCTTGATTCTTTTAACTTAAAACATATAGTCATGCTATTAAAAAAAATCAATTTCTCAAATAAATGTTATAGATACTGTAATTAGTTTGGAATAAAATAGAAGTGAATGTAACTTGTGGAATTAACTACCCATTACTAAACTAAACCCCTTAAATGTCTAGAATTTATCTAAGTTACTAAAAAGATAAAATGTTAGTCATACAAAGCAAATAGAAATACACAACAATAAAAATAAGGAAGAGAGTAAAGAGTAAATGGGTTTGGCCTATGTATTAGGGCCCATGCTGGAAGCTTGTTCATGTTATTGGGCTTCGGCCAAAGTATCTTTCTTTATGTTGATCGCTGCTGTTCACACTCGCCTATTGGGCTTTGGCCCAGATTTTTTGTTTTCTTGTTTGGTTGCGGATTGGGCTGACACAGGAGGAGTTATGTTGGGCTTTAGCCCAACGCCAAGTGCGGAAGGAGATGACGAATCGCTTGGACTCGTGTGCGAGGTGTCATGCATAGAAGTGAAAAGAAAAGGATTAGTATATGATCGGTGAATAAGATTAAACACGTAAAATATACACTCAAACAAATCAGTAGATTATGTATATACTATATATATTTAGATAGAACACAAGAAATAGCAACAGTTTGGAACTATAAGTAAATTCCATTTAGTTTCTTGGATTCATAAAGAAAGAAAAAAAAAACAAGAAACAACAGCTAACAGAGGAATAATTCTATGGCAACATTATGTAGTTTAGAAAGCAGCAAATGTCCTCAAGAAAATGACAATGATATGCCCTAAATTTCTAGCAACAAAGTAACTGATAAATAAGGCTAAAATACTTGGTTCAACCTAACGCAGTATTTTGATTTTAGCAACAGTGCGGCAGCCAAGATGAAAGAGGACAGGCAAGTTACAGCATGTTTGAAGGGGAGGGTTTATGCAAAATTCACTCAACAATACATGATGGCATATCTAGAACAGGGAGAGAGGCAAGTCGCAATCAGCAATGCAGAGTTCAAGGAGTAAAACAGGGACCAGGATAAGGCTTGATGTTCATGATCAGTAAAGATGTCCAAGGGAGATGCAATGCTACAGAATTCTCCAGGAGGAAAACTAATCATGTAAGACTGATGAGAATAAACTATCGATACAGAATTCGAGTACTCCACAAACAACTCCTCAAGGTACTGATGGGCATACAAAACCAGGTTTATTGTCATGATTATATAATGGTCACATATGAATTGAGTTGAGAAGCACTAAATCATATCATGTCACCAAGGCAGTAATTCAGGTAGATATAGTTGAGTATGAAGTTATTAGATAGGTATTTGAGGTGTGCGAGGCACTTCTCAAACATAAGTAAATTACTAAGCATTGTGAATTTGACATAGTTTGAGGCAGCCACACCAAGTTTCATGTACACAGTTCTGAAATTTGGCTTAACACATTCATGTAATCAGTTGAGACTTCATCAATCTAATAGCCATACAATAGGTATCTTATAAGATATCATGTTGGTCTAACCTTCTTTCATGTTAAACCCTACTATGACATATGTGATCCCGACACTAATCTAAAACATGCTTGCATAGTAAATTGTGGTTAGTATGCTAATAGAACATTCACAATACACCCATGGGCAACAAACAACAGATTTAACTAACGACTAGATAGACATGGACGGAGACACGAGAAAAGTAATCACCATTTGCTCTCGGACTACATACACATATCTTGAGAAACACAGAATTAGACCCAAAGGTATCAAGATGCCTAGACAGGTTGCCAACCTTACACATTAGACAAATACAGGCAATGCTTCAAGGATACACATCCATTTATATGCTACTCATGATGTCAAAGCACAAAGCTATATAAGATAAGCACTAATCAAGATCAGGTCATACACAGGAGGTTTAAAGCTGGCAATATAATAATTCAGACCCAATGAACACAATCCTTGATTATTATAAATCAGAACATCAACACATAAACGTTATTTCAACTAACATAGCCAGCAAATAAGCTAACAAACATTATCGACTAGACAAAATTACAACTTGATTAATTACTCTGTTCAAACTAGATAAAATTAACTTGGAGAACATAATTAACTATATTGAGCTTAAATTGATACTACGCTATATTAACTAAGACTAAATTATTCGAACTACACGAACACCAACATTTGTTAACTAACATATGAACATAAATTAAACTAAACAAACCAGAATACCAAAAATAAAGAAAAGGAAAAGGGTTTTCCGACCTTTTGTAGGTGCAGTGAAGTGGGTGTAGACGGCCTCGAATCTACTCGAACACGACGAGCTCGAAACCGATTAAAGTAACTAAAGCTTCAGACTAAGAATGAAAATAGAGTGATATGTTGGGCTGTTATTTTCGAAGGAGATTCTCTGTTATGATTAAAACTTGGGTTTTGCAGGGGGTTTTGCGGAAATTTCAGATCGTGTTCAATCTGTTTTGAGGGGGGATTTTTCGGTCTGTTTTTCTCCTTTTCGATCTTGTCCGATCTTGTTTTTTTTTTCCCTTCTTTTCTCATCCGAATTACCATTCTTTATAGGGTTGTGATTAAGGGTTTTAAGAGAAGAGAGAGAGAGGAGCGTATGAGAGAGGAGCGGGGGGGGGGGGGGGGGGGGGGGGAGAGAGAGGGAGGTGGCGGGCGTGGGGGACAGCGGTGAGTGGAGAGGAGCGTGAGGGGGGAGACGAAGGAGGAGAGAGAAGCGGGAAAGAGAGAGGGGAAGGGGTGTGCGGCGGTGATGAAGAGAAAAGAGAGAGAGAGGAGAGGTAGGGGTTAGGGTAAAATAAGGGGATTGGGCCGGATCGGGTAAGGTATGGGCTGGTCCGGGTATTGTGGTGTGGGCTGAAAATATGGGTTGAGAATGTGGGTTGGGTATTGAAATGTGGGTTGTTTATTTGGGTAGGGAAGTAATATTGTATTTGTATTTTGGGCCATTAGTTTGGCTGAAAAATATTGGTCCTTCCTCCGCTATTTAATTATTTTTGGGCTTCTAATTTAATAACTAATACAATATATATTATGTCAAGCTAATTAATAGTTAATATGTAGAAAAATAAGGATTTAGCAAAGTGTTTCCTTGTAATTGATTTGACGAGTCCAAACCCGAAAATAAAATGATGACGAACCATTTTAAATTTGTGATAAAGTAATGCTCGTAATGTTGAAAATAAAAGTAGCGATATTAATAGTAGTAGCAATAAGAAATAAAATAGTGAAAATAAGGTATTTAACTCGTCAGTAAATTTAGAAGCCCGAGTGAATAAAATTAAATAAAGGAGGGACAAAATTGGGTGTCAACAAATATTACTATAAGAACACAAACATGAAATGTATACCATCAACAATACTCAACGAAAATACTTATAAAGTTTAAATAACCATATCCAATTAATTAAGTAAATTTACTTTTTATATTTCAACCATAAAAATTACAATAATTAATCTCAACTCCTAGACAATGGCCTGTATACTAGAATAGGACTCTTCACAACATGTGTAGAGTCACTCCACACAAGTGAACCACTAATGTAATAAGCCTTTGGATCTACAAATTTCCCACTCAAAGAAACTTGAAAAGATTGTTTCTCATTTTGCCCATTGAACGACAACGTGCTCGGTTTCACGACGATCGAGACTCCCCGGGGCGACTCGACGGTCGATTTATAAACAGCTTTTCCAGGTCCAACGTTCGTGACAGTACGAAAAAAGGTCACGGAAAAATTAGTTGAATGTTTAGGTAGTTGGAGGTGCATGGAGGGGTAATTGAGACCATCTGTTCCCTTGGCTAATGGGAACTTTTTGCAATTGTAAGTGCCATTTCCTGATAATTGTGCTATGTTTGAAGTGTTGTAGCCTTCTTTGCAAAGGAAACTTATGTAGGAGTTTATGTCAATGTCATAAATTAGACCAGGGTTTAATGCACCTGTTGGATTTATTTGTCCTGAGCCTGAGGCTAATTCTCTTTCCGCTGGTTGGATCTCCATAGGTTTGGCTAAAACAAAATTAAAAAAATACAAATGAGTTACTTAAATGTGTTACATTGATGAACAATAATAATATGTATTACATGACCATTATTGAAACTTGAAATATTACCAAAAAAACGAGGAGCTAACAACATCTACGATCTCCGCTAATCCCACTTAACGACGAATTAGCGATTGATTATATAAAAAAAATCATGTTACCTTACGAGGTATTTAGCGATAGATTAATTAAAGACGAATTTCGTGGCTAATTCCTTTTTTGTTTTGTTTAGTGAAATACTATGGGCTAGCCTATTATGGTGTGTGTATATAACGTACGTAGGAGTTTACGCGATTGGTGCCAGCTTTATTATTATATAACTCGTCTAGTAAGTGAATTTCAGTCTAGGAATATGTTCATTTTAAGGTTTTTATTTCGGTTTCAAGTTGATTATTACTTTGTATTATTTTCAAATGGTGTCGACCTATTTTCTGTGTGTGTGTGTATGTATGTATCTAATTTTCTCTAAAGAAAATATACTCTCACATTTATAACTTATAAGAACAACCCTTTCCTAAAGTGGTGTCGTAGCCACTGGATGTGCGGTTCTATAAGATACTCCCACCGTTTTTTGTTGAAAAAATGACACTGTTTATTAGTCCATTGCAAAAGAATGGCACATTTATAAATGTGAAAATAATTTAACTTGGACTTTCCATTTTACCTTTAAAACTTTATAGTAACATTAATGTTATGCTGATTAAGACCATAAGTTTTGTAAGTCTTATAGTCACTATGAATGTATTGACATATTTAAAATCACAAGTTTCAATTTTTTTATTTTTTTTTAAAAATTCTGTATCCCACTACGATTTTAAATTGAAACAGACGACCAGTCTAGTAAAATAAGAGCAAGCTTCAAAAAGCAAATTAGAAATAAAGTATTCCCTCCCTCCCAATTTATGTGGTGCCATTTGACTCCAAGATGTAAGTTTAAGAAATAAAGAAAGACTTTTGAAATGTGTAGTCCAAAACAAGTCTTATATATTTGTGTAGTTGAAAATTCACAAATTAAAAAAAATATATATAGAAAGATGAGATTTTTTTAAGATAGATAAAAAAGAAAAGTGTGCAACATATATTAGGGCAGAGTAGTAATGAATGGATAATTAAGGAGGAAGATAATCTCACCAGTAGTCATTAAAGCAGATTTTATAGCAGCAGGTGACCAATGAGGACGAAAAGTCTTAACATAGGCAGCAGCTCCAGCAGCATGAGGACAAGACATTGATGTTCCCCATTCCAAATTATATTTTGTTTTTTCTGAAAATGCTGCCAGTATACTTAACCCTGGAGCAGCTAGGTCAGGCTAGACCAAATTAAATAAAAAAAACATGGAAAAAATTATAGAATTATAAAGTAGAATAAGAACTTTCAAAATTCTAATTCATAGAATTGATGAATTAGATTTGTCATCGAATATGTACAAGCAGCAGCGAAGACGGGATTTCACTTAAAAAATTCAAAATATAAAGAAATAAATACACGAAGAAGCCAAGGAAATTCAACATGTACTTTATATACATAAGAGATAATTTTGACCATAATTTTCGAACGAAGGGGATTCGGTGAATCCCTTGCGCTCTCCACCCCGTGTACAAGTTGTCATCAGCTTAAGTGAAATATATTGCATAATGTGGCTGAACTAGGTTGATGGAAAGGAATTTGATTAGAGAAAATACGATTATTAGTTTTTTGTTATATATAAGTCGTTGAATCTCCTTGATAGAAGAGAAAAGTAGTGAAGTGCACAGTTCAAAATTGCTTCTTTTGATCATCTTATATAAATTCTTGGTTCCGCCAAAAACTTTGAGAATATAAAAAGAGGTACAAATATGACAAGATAAAGGTAATTAGAAACGAACCTTGAGTATGTTGAGACTGATGGTTTGGGGTCCTCTACTTGAAAAAGAAGGTATAAATGGTGCAGTGATGTTAATAGTTCTTGATCTAAATATTGTTGCTGTAGGAGACCTACAAAAATTATATATGATCAACGTAGTTAACCAGTAATTCGAGGTTAGTAATCATTTTTACAAGATAATCTATAAATGCTTATTATGAAGAAGTATGTGTAATTACCTAAGAAGTTAGCTGACCGCGTAAATACTTTTTGCACCGTCAATGGACAAGACTCAAACTCATTCATAAAATATGCATATTAGAAGGTGTTTGGACATAGATTTTATTAAAACTTGAAAAAAAGAGATTTGAAATTGAAGTTGCGTTTGGACGTGTTTTTAACTTGAAAAAGAGTTAGAAGTTTTGTGAGTACTAGAAAAAATCAGTGAAAACTAGTTTTGTTCACTCATTTTTAGAAATAAAAAGAATCATTCCAACATATATATAACCAATAATTTTGATAACATTTTTTGAAGAAATGGAATAAGATTCATGTCAACTATGTTGCTCGGACTCTTCAAATATATCGACGGGTACATGTCGGATTCTCCAAAAGTAGTGCATTTTTTTTAGAATCAGACACAGTCATGGCATCACTTTTGGAGAGTCCGAGCAACTAATCGTCCAAACGGCTCAATAGTAACTTGAAAGATAACATATTAATATATATTGAGAGTGCTGTAAAAAAATCCTTACGTTAAGATAAATCGTCATACTTTCTTTTTTTGGAATTGCAAGGTATAGTATAATTACACTCCAAATAGTTAAGGAAATTAGTAGAAGAAAACATACTTAGTGGTGTTGACGTACTGATTAATCTTGTGACCATCAGCTATATGAACATATGTTGCTGGTATAACAGTGGACATTGCTGTGTCTGAAAAATCATCAGTTGACATAATAGCTCCAACACCTCCATATTTTCGTATGGTGTCATCTTGATTTAAGTTTTCAAGGCAAAATACTATTTTCCCTTTCACCTTTCTCCCATCTAAACTACCATCATCACAAAAACTGCATATTGATTTAACAACAACATTAATTTTGAAATTCCAATACAAGGCTCTAGCTTGATCAAATTATAAAGTAGTTTTTTAATATATTAGTTATTTGTTTAAATTTATGTGATGTAGTTTAACTCGATATGGAGTTTAAAAAGAAATAAATGCTTTTAATTTGAAACTCGTCTTAAACATGTCATGACATTTGTGTGAATGTAAGCTTTTGAAACTTGTATAATATCTAAGCAAACTTCGTGGGTGATTATTCAAATATAAGTTTATTATTGGAAAGTCACTATTCTTTGTTTTGTTACATCAAATTATTCACATATCCATTTAAAAGTAGAAGTCTGGAAATTTCATGGTGAATAATTGAGTGACTTTTACGTTCCAAACAAAGAAATAAAGAATAGTGACTTTCTAGCAATAGACTAATACTTGGACGATCACTCATGAAATTTTCTCCATAATATCTGTGTGGCATACGTGGTTATAAAGTTTCTCATCATTATATGTGAGTTTTAAATGTGTCAAAGATCCGAAGGAGTACCTGGGATCTACATCACTTCCTGCGCTACCATTTTTGGCCAAGATTCCACTTGTCAAAGGTGACATTTTTCCTTTCGTGTCAAAGAGGTTGAGAGAAATTCCCTAACCAAATACACAGAGAACGAAGAAAACAAATTTAACTTCTATGCACTGTCAGTATAAAACAGACGATGATAATATAGAAAAAATAATAACTTACCGTAAAACTTTTGCCATTACCCAATTCAGCAGTAGTCTCAAATTGCCTATCAATACTAGTAGCTGCCACAGTCATAATCCAAGGTGCTACATTTTCAACTTGTGACAAATCAGGCCCATCATTTCCTGCTGAACAAGAAGTCAAAATTCCCCTTTTCATAGCATGAAATGATCCAATAGCCATTGAATCTTTGAAATAACTCCTTGATGAGGCGCCAATTGACACCGATATAATGTCCACGTTATCGTGGATTGCAGCATCGAATGCTGCTAGGAGATTTATGTCCGAACAGCCCAAACGCCAGCATACTTTGTATGCTGCTATCCGGGCCAATGGTACGGCCCCACGGGCCGTACCGTGGGCGAATCCGTCTAGGTTGGCACCCCGTACTTGGATTCCAGCAGCAGTGGAAGATGTGTGTGTGCCATGGCCTTCAAAATCTGCTGGACTAATTTCATCAGGAGTTGCTGATTTGTCTAGATTGAAAAATTGGGCTCCGATCACCTTGCTGTAATCCAAAGTTTGAGACAAATTGTTAAAATTAGTAGATCTCACTTGTTTAAGATCGAGACAAAATCTTTAACATTACACTAGAAGCTAATTTGCTGTTTAAATAAATATATTTTTCGAAGGAAATGATGAATGTCAGTGCCAAGCGAGAAATTCGAACAACGAAATTTAAATAAATACTATAAGAATATTGTCACATTTATGATTTGAACTTGCAATGTAAAGCAATTTATGAACCATCTTTAACGTGCGTTACACTAGAAGCTTCTCTTTCTATCAAAGTATTCAAGAATTTACATTTACCTATTTGTATACAGAAAATATATATAATTTTTCAACACATCTCGTATATGAAAGGTAGCTCCGCCCCACGTAATGAATTACCAATCAAGTAGAAGCTTTTCAAAATGGCGTTATCTAAGCAGTCAAATATGATAAACTTTTTTTTTAAAACACAAACTATTGTAACATGTTAAAGTTAGGGATGTTAATGGAAAATCAAAAAATCAAATCAAATCAAAACCGATTCAAATCGGAAAAAGAGACCAACAAAAAATCGGCAAGAACCTAGTTGATGAAAAACTGACTTAACTTGGTTTTAATATTTGAAAAAAGAAAATAAAAAAAAAAACTTAATTAGTTTAACTTCTTTTTAGTGAAATATCAACTCGAACAGAATCATGCCACCTCTAGTTAAAATATACTGATAGTGCAAAAAAAATTTACACTTTAATATATATAAAGGTAAAATCCAAAATATTTACTTGTTGCAGCCAGTAAATTTGACGCCCTTGTCACATTTGCCCTTCCATTTAGCAGGGGGAGGTCCAAAGCCTGTGTCATTGAAACTTTGTGATCCCATCCATATACCTAAAGAAAATTGCAACTTACTAATTAAAATCAAATTGGACAAAATATGGTTGGTATATTCATCAAAATAAGCAAGGATTAATATATTTTCTTAATTATTTTTCCTTAAAAAAATGTTTAACCTGTATCTAAGACTGCAACGATTGTATTACTCTCAACTTGGTGATTTCTTTGTACAGTCTCAGGCATTCCAATAAAATCCCAAGATCTTGTTGTTCGAAGTTTTCTCACTGTATTTGGAAATACAGATATAATCCCTTCTTTTTCTGTAGAATATATGGAAAAATAATCAATTAGTTAAAAAAAAAAAAAAATTGGAGTGAAAATTGAAATACTACACTCCACTTTTTCAATTATGTGACGTAATTTGATTTGATGTGAAATTTAAGAAATAAAAAGGACTTTTAGTGGCCATTTGCTTTAATCTATAATGCAAAATAATCCTGGTATAAGTTTCTGCATACATAACATTTTGTTTGGTTGCATAACATACAATTATAGTATAAGTTTCAATATAAAAAATACATTATGTGATTGCAGTTTTCCTTTCCTTGTATAAATAATCTGGCATAAGTTATACATGAATCTATGTACGGGAGATATAATGTGGGATAACAAAACAAATATTTGTAATATGAAGATTAAAGTAACAGAATGATAAAATTTCCTTGAACACTTCAGACTAAAATCTATTTTCTTTTCATTAGTTTAATATTATGCATAACCCCCATTCATATATATTATCAAATGTTTGGTTATTATTTCCAAAATTATACAAAAAATAATCTCTCCATAACATGTCTTCAAATCCTGTACTTAGTCTAGTAGGAAGTAGTATAGGTGTTGTCTTTTCAGATTTGAGATAGCTGTTGGTGTTCTTCAGCTATGGTTTTGTAATGGACTACTTGGTGATTAATGCAAGTTACTTAGTTACCAAAAAAAAAAAAAAATCAAACGATGCCTTAAATTTGCCGTCTTTTTTATATGTCATAACATCTATTTGACTATGAAAGCTTTTTGTTAAAGTGTGACATGGAAGTTTTAAAGTTAAACTGTTTCCCAATATAAAAAATATTACAATTTATTTATAATAATGAATAACAAGAAAAAAGTGCTACATAAACAGGAACGAAAAGAGTATATTATTACGTACGTGATAATCTCTCTGCTTCATCAGGCAATAGTCTCGCAGCAAATGCATTAAAGCTCCTTGTATAGCTATGTATCTTTGATTCTTTTGCTATTGCCTCACTGAAATTCAAGAATCATGCGTAAAAATATAACAATTAGAAATTCATTTCATTGTTAAGGAAAATGAAATATATTTTGATATAATATAAGAGAAGGATTTTTAATTATTATTATTATTATTATTATTATTATTATTACTCTCCAATAGCCTCTGAAAGCAAGCTGTGATGATGATCATCCAACAAGAAGTCTGTGTCTTCTGGCAAATCGCCCATATAAACTATGTATGGCTGTTATAATAAACACAATAAGAAGAAAAAGAAATGTTAAGTTAATGTTAAGTTAGTCCTTAACAATGCCATAGAAAAAAATTATAACGTACCATACTAATCTATTATGGTTAAGTTAATCATAAATATAGTGAGTGTACACAGACCTTACCCCTACCTCAGGAGGCAGAGAGGTTGTTTGCTTAATCAGATTTGAAAACGACGAAGTTTTTATCTCTTCAAACCAAGTAACAAACCAGAGTAGAAACTCACAAGAATTTTATTAGTCTCCGAAAAGGGAGTAGAAAATCATGAATATTAATTTTAGTCTCCCGAAATTAAATTGGATAAAAACAAGGGAATATGTACCTTTCTTTCATCTGCATTTGATCCATTGCTTAGTGCGATGAGCAAACACAAATTGAATACAAGAAAAGAAATGCAGTTTAATACCTCCATTTGATCTTTAGTTTTCTCTACTATGATAAAATATGAGAGATGTGTAAGTGAGGAGAAGTATATATAGTAGGTGAAATTGCATAATTAAGTACTTGCCTAATAAATTATATTCATACCGAAAGGTAAAAGAAGTAAATTAAACCACGCAAGGAAAAAGTTACTTTAAGAAAACGTATAAAAGAATTTTTTGGTCTTTTTAAAGATTGGTTGATTAATTAATAGTATTATACTGAGAAAATCATATTTTTCGTTTATTGAAAGCTCCTAATTAAGATAGCTGGGTACTCGATTTCTTAATTAGGCATATTTGCAAAGTTTTATACATTGATCTCCTAAGATGTTATTTAATTTATGAGAATATATTTACGTTATTGAGAAAATTAGATCCTATAATCTAAATTGATATCTGGAAGATGTTAAATTTTATGTGAGTATAATTAGGTTAATGAGAAACCCAAAATTAGATACTACAATTTAAAAAGTCTACTTTTTCGGATTAAACCCAAAAAAAATCAAACCGCAGCAAAAAAAAAAAAAATGTTATTTGGTTTGGTTTTATTTTCGGACAAGGGATCCAAGAATATTAGTTTTTGTGTGATTTCAGATTAACAAAAAATAAAATAAAAATCAAGAAAACCCAAAAGTCAGATTGTCAAATATATATAATTGATTCACGGTATAAAGTCACTAAAGAAATCATGACATTGAATAATACCTACATTTTGTTTTATGATATTAAGCGTGTGAATTTATTCCTGTTAACTTAGCATTATGCTTTTCTAGGAGATTAGTGTGAAAGGCTAAGCTCATCAAATGTGTATTACTCTCTTATCAATGGTGTTAATCAATATTGTTAAATGAATTTAGAAAAAGATACTTAAGAAATTAGTATCATTGTTACATTTCTCATTCTCTATAGTATGTATATGTAGATACATATTATCTCATCTGACACAATTAAAAAAAAAAAAAAACTCAACTAGCAAACGAATAATCAAACCAAACACGTGTGAATTGGAGAGATTAGAGTGATTGGCTAAGCTCATCAAATGCGTATTACTCTCTTATCAATGGTGTTTATTAATATTATTAATTGGATTTAGAAAAAGACAGTTAAGAGATTAGTATCGTTGTTACATTTCTTATTCTCTATAGCATGTATCTGTAGATACATATTATCTTATCTGACACAATAAAATAAACTCAACTAGAAAATGAATGGTCGAACCAAACTGAACTCTTTGTCTTATGTGGATTGGACGTCATTACATTTATATAGATCTAAGGAAGTCATAGATACTTGCGAACCTGTCTTACTCTAATGAAGGAAGATTGAACCCTCTACATAAAAATAAAGGTCAAAAAACTTATTAAATATATATGATCAGTAAAGAAATCACGACATTGAGTAATACCTATGTTTTTATTGGGTCATTTGCACGATTGCCCTTCAAATTAAAGGCACTGGTCTTTAATTTTTGCCCCTCAAATTGTTGGTCTTTAATTTTTGCCCTTCGCCTAATACCCCAAGGTTCTGGGTTCGAACCTTGGCTCGGTCAAAAAAAAAAAAAAATCGCAAGACAAAGATTTGCAGCAAAATTAAGCCTATTCAGGCAGAGGTTTGCCTTAAAACAACCTTTTACCCAAAATTAGGCCTTAAGGCAAACCTCTGCCTAAATAGGCCTAACTTTGCCCGAATAGACCTAATTTTGCTACAAACTTCTGCTTTGCGATTTTTTTTTAAAAAAATATTTGACTGAGCGGGGGTTCGAACCCGGAACCCATGAGTTTTTAGGCGAAAGACATTTGTCTCCACATATTTTGCTAATCGATTAACTAAGTATTTGAGTTATTACTATCTTGCTCTGAGTTACTTATGTTCCATCCCACATGTATATATTTTCCTGTCACCCTATCGCGGGAAATATTAGAAAACGAAAGCAAATGTATAATTAAAAAATGAAAAAAAAAACAACACACATGGACACACACACACACAAAACAAACTCTTCCCCACTATAATAAGTAAACTATGTATAAGAAGGGCTTAATCATTTCCATTGAATGTACTTTTACGACAATATCACTTAGAAGTTGGATTAATTTAATACTAGAATTATATATTTATGCCATTAATGACCTCTCGAAAAGTATTTAGTGCACATTTCGGTCAACTCTCCATTATCTTTCTTTGGCTGTGCGGCATGTATTTCCACGGTGCTCGTTTTATTAATTATGAAGAGTGGCTAAGTGATCCAACTAACATTGGGCCGAGTGCCCAGGTGGTTCGGCCAATAGTGGGCCAAGAAATATTAAATGGTGACGTAGGCGGGTGTTTCCAAGGAATACAAATAGGAAAATTTACAGCCTATAGCTACCTCTAAGATTTATTTATTACTAATAGCTACCCATTTTAAAATTATTTTTGGTAGCTTAATTATTTATCAAATTGCCATCTATAACTTGTTTTGTAACTGCAGTGTATTTCCCTAAAAATAAGGTACCTCTCTCCCACTTACCCACAATCTCTTTTTTTTTTCAAATATTTTTCTCTCACATCTTCAATTCACAACCGTATTTTACTCTCATTATTCTTCACCATAATTAGCACTATTTCTTCTTCTTCCTTATCAGTTACCCAATCTCTACAGGTAACTAATTTTCGTTATGTTATTTGTTGTATTTCTCTTCAATTGTTCATAAATTTCATCGTCTTTACCTTCGCTTTTCATTCAATTTTTTTTCTATATTTTCAGCCATTGTTAGAGTATCTTCAACAACCTCTAACTCTCCATTTTAATGGCGGATATTGATACTCCAAGCAAAAATACACCAGTGGCAACAAGAAAAGCAGTGGAGGATCTCCAGCCAATGGCCGAAGCTCAGCCATAACAATTCGTTTGCTAAATCTCCATGAATAGGCCGAAATAAGAGGAAAATCCTTCTTATGTTTGCTAATCATGTGGTGTTGTTTATCTTATGAGTGATGAAGAATAGTATTGATTATAGCAACATGATATTGTAGCATCATCTAGGAGCAAGAGAATAGGTTGTTGTTGTAGAAACACCATTGATGAGAGTTGTGGAGCTTCATGCCCACCAAGTGTTTGATAACATGTTTCAGTATATTTCAGTGTATTTCTGTGTATCAACAAACAATATATCTAATTTTTCAGTATATTTCAGTGTATTATTTCGCTGTATTTATCTTTTTTTGGGTGTAGAGCCTATTTTTACTCCACTTTGTTTTCACGATTTTTGTATTTCAATGTATTTCTGCATTTTGTATTTCTAATTTATGAAATAGTTTCTGATATATTTCATTGTATTCCATTGTATATACGCATACTACAACTTTATATTTCTTAAACAATCAACCATATTTCATTGTATTCCAGCATATATTTTTCTATATTTGGAAGTTTTCAGATCTTTAGTGGTTTTTGAATTCAAAAAGTTTTGATTGTGATAAAAGTTGCGAGAGATTCGTGAGCTATTATGGAATGCGTGAAATATGGTTGATTTAATTTAACTTACCATTTAAAAAGAAAAAGAAGGATTTGTTCCAAAAATATAGCCTATTTTTACTCAACCCGATTTTGTATTTTCGTGTATTTTACTGTATTTCAAAAAATATGTTACATAAATAGTTCCTGATTTCACTGGAGCGTGTTTACTGTTTATTGTATTTCTCTATATTTCAAAAAAACAGAAATACACGCGTTTTTAAAGAAAAGTAGCTACGCTTGGTAATTTTGCATTTTATAGTTATATCTAATTAGAAGTCAATAAAAGGTAGCTATTTATGTAAGTTTCACATACAAATAACCTCTGGTTTTTTTCAGATTTGCCGAGCATCTGGAATAACTAGTGAATTACAACTCTCTTGTACAAAGACAATTGGGGCATTGGTCTTTGCGAGCGTTAATGCTTTTTGCTGGTTGGTTTCATTATCATAAAGTGGCGCCAAAATTGGCTTGGTTTCAAGATGTAGAATCTATGGTGAATCACCATTTAGAAGGTGGCTACTAGGACTTGGGTCTCTCTCGGGCATCAAGTACATGTATCTTTACCGATTAACCAATTTCTAAATGCTGGAGTAGATCCTAAAGAGATGCCACTTCCTCATGAATTTATCTTGAATCGAGATCTTTTGGCTCAACTTAATTTATCCCAGTTTTGCCGAGGGAGCAACCCCATTTTTCACCTTGAATTGGTCAAAATATGGGGACTTTCTTACTTTTCGTGGAGGATTAGATCCAGTAACTGGGGGTCTGTGACTCACTGATATTACCCATCACCATAGCTATTGCAATTCTTTTCCTGATAGCGGGTCACATGTACAGGACCAACTGGGTATTGGTCATGGACTAAAAGATATTTTAGAAGCTCATAAAGGTCCATTTATATTATGACTCGTGAAATATAAGATTATTGATCTCTTAATGGTCCATCTTGCATATGACGCCTACATGATCGATGCTGCCATACAAGTAATTGCTTGTGTCGCAAGAGACAAACTTTTATGAAAACTAATGTTAAGCACACCAAACATTCAAGGCTGCAACACATCACCAAAAGATGCGGCTGGATGAGTGAAATCGTCGCCCTTTTAACCAAAACTCGCAGAGTCCAGAATTTAAGCTCTGAAAATAAAGAAACCTTTCATAGTAGAGCGCTTCCCCCTTTATGGCCTCTCAGCAAGAATCTTGATTAGTCGGGCTGATGAGTTTCAGATACCAGATGGCTATAACAAAAACAATAATGGCATTTGACCTATTATATCTTAACCATATACTAATAATATTAATGGGTGGGTCTAAAATTTAAGCTTTATGACAAGCAAAATCAAAATGGCTAGTGACATTCTTGAGTCATCTCATGAATGGTTTCAGAAACCACACGTTTCTACTATCATCACAGAATACTGCCACATATCCACTCAGAGGAAGATCTTCGTAATGAATGACCCTTGAAACCATGATTATGCTGATATAAGACGTAGACTCAGATGATTGATGAAATATACATCAAATGTATCCTAAACTTCTCGCTCCTATCGACCGGGTGGTGCTAATATATAGACCGACTGCTAGAGTATAAACTTATGGGTTCAAACCTACTATATGTTGCAATTTTGCACTCTGATACGAATAGAACAAGATGACTTTAAGACCAAGTAAAACGAAAAGATAACCATTAAACTGGAGAAAAATATAAATTTGCCTCAACAATATTTAAACAATCTAATTAATTAACCAAACCATACAACAACGTATCTCCACCTTTGTGACGTATAGAGGTTGTTATAAACAATCGGCTCGATAGACAGCAAAATAGCAAGATAAACAAAATAAAAGAAACAACATGTAATTGTAAAATTTGGAAATTAACCAACCCATAATGCATCCAATTTGTCAAAACTCTAAACTTAATCACCATCACCTTATCAAAAGTTTTGATAGTTCCCTTAATTTTAATACCAAAAAAACATAACATAATACTTCTGAAAACCAAAAACAAACAACAATAATCCTATTATCCCTTGTGACCTCGTAAGGCACCTTCTTCACAAACTATGGGTTCAAACCTATATTTATTGCAATCTTGCACTCGGATACTCATAGAATAAGATGACAATAAGACCTAGCAAAACTAAAAGATAACCATTAAACCGCAGAATAATATAAATTTACTTCAACAATATTTAAACAATCTAATAAATTAACCAAACCATACAACAACAACAACAACAACAATAGCAATAACATACCCAATGTAATCGCATAAGTGATGTCTAGGGAGGGTACGTAAGATGTAGCACACTTTTCTGAAGTAGAAAGATTGTTTCCGATAGACACTCGGCTCAATTGGAAAGAAAATAATGAACAGCAAAATAGCAAGATGAGCAAAACAAAGGAAAGCAACAGGCAATAATAAAAATTGGAAATTAACCAAACCATAATGCATCCAATTTGTCAAAACTCTAAGCTTTTAATCATCAACTTATCAAAAGTTCTAATACCAAAAAATCATAATACTTCTAAAAACCAAAAAACAATAAGTGAATAAATATTTATCTTTTTCTATTTTCCTTTTGCATGCAAGGCAAGTAGGGTTTTTTCCTCACAACATCTCTTGTGACCTCCTCACACAACGTTTCACCTTCTTCACAAACTCAGCCCTATTATCCCTCCATTCTTTAGCAGCATCAACATTCGCCGGTGACTCATCATTCGGACTCGTAAGCATTGATATTATACTCAACATAATACTCTCCACCGTATGTACCGGTGTCCATCTCTCACTTGCAAGCTCATAAAAATTCGGATCATCACCGGGTGGATGAAGAATCGATATGCAAACCCTACCATCCTCATAAACATTAGGGTGCCATATCTCTGTTGTGAATTTAACGGTTGGAGGGTTGTTAGGGTAGTCTTGAGGGAATGACATGGTGGCGTTAAAGAATCCGCCATCAAAGAGTGTTTCTGGTGGACCGATGATTGTTATACTCCATTCGAAAACGTTGTTTTCGTCGATTAAACCGGCTGAGAAACCGTCAACAGGATGACGGTTTAGGTCTTTGAGTTGTTTTTGGAGAAGAAGAGCGGCTTGTGATGAAGCCATTATTTTTTTCTTTGCTGTGTTTTACAACAAAAAGAGAAGAAAAGAAAGAAAAGAGTTCTTCTATTGGGAGAATTTTGTGTTTGCTTGTATTGGGGTATATATAGGGATTTTTTTTTTTTTTTGTGTGTGTGTTTTTAAAGTGAGAGTGAGTCCGTGAATAAAGGGGAGACGAAAGGTTGAAAAATAGGAGAAATTATTGGTTTGTGTTATTTTTTCCTAGTTTGTGTTAAATGCCATTGATTGTTACCTTTTCGGTTTTCCAAATTTGTGTTCGACTTATGTATCAAGTTTGATGGTGATGCACGTTATTCCTAAAAAGTAATTTTATAGTCTCTGTTCCTAGATAGGTTAGGTAATTTGTTTGACACGAAGTTTAAGAAATTAAAAAAAAAATAGAACTTGTGACTTGCGAACATGTCATTTGTGTTGTATATATAAGTAGTTTAAAGTTAAATTATTTTTAAGTATAAAAATATTTTTTATTGGAATAGATACAAGAAAATAATGTCACATAAATTATAATAGATGGAATGGTAATATTGTAATTTGGAAAAATTTATTGGAGTTGTACACATTCCCGACGTTAAGTATTAATCTGGTGTAAACATCCTGAGCAGGTAAGTATTTACTTTTGTAATTACAGCTGAATCACGATGTTCCAATTCTTTTGTTGAAAAAGAAAACAGAAGGATCTTAACTCCTAGGTACGAGGGTCAAATCTTTAGAGTAATAGAACATCAAATGAGAAACCAAAAACAAGCTCCGCAAAGAGTAATAATAATAGGAGTATTATATAAAGTAAAATCGAATTGTGTACCTCCATAAATTAAACTTGATGTCAACCTTAATACAGACAAATCCACCAACTTAAGGATCCAATTATAACTTATTCTGAATAAGTCACAAACAAAGAGAAACATTAATGCTCGTTTTATTTTTCTGGTAAAGTAAAGATATTATTCATTAAAAACTAAGCACTACACTAGGTTAAGACTTACTCGCACCGAGTGTTTACAATTACAAACATAGCCTTAAGTTCTCAAGGAGGGGTTAATGAACAATGCTCAATGAACCCCAATACTTCTCTTGAAATTGCTAATATACATACAACAACATAGACTAATTCTAAGGGGATAACTTATAGATAGTGTATACATTACTAATTTAATACTAATACAAGCTTACAATCTACATCCTCCTCTCGTAGTTAGTTACTCAAACAGTATATAAATCAATCTTTTGACAGCGTACCAGCCCGGCAGTTCCTCCGTAGCATAGCCATCTCTCACTACCTTTGTTGATATTCCATCTTACTCGATTGATCGACAAATTTTTGGGAGGCAACACTTCAAATTTCTCCTTCAATCTTTTTTGCTCTTCTTCAACAGCTTCCGTACTCTTGCTCGTGGTTTTTGTTTTTGTTTTGGACGTTTGATTACTCTTCTGAGCCACTAACTCGTCATCTGATCCTCCGTCAACGTTCGGATCATTGCCATAACATAGAGCTGCAAGAGGACAAGATGAACCATGCTCAGTATGGGTATCGCGGAGTTATAATTGAGGTAGCAAAACATGGGTAAACGAAAATCAGTAGAGCAGTTCAAAATATTACCCAGCGGCTGTTGATCTGATTGCTCTATCGCTCGGTTGACACCATGTGGAGATCTCGGGATGGCATCTCGCCACTGTTTCCCTGAGTAGATCATTCGAAAGGGAATATTTGGCACTGGAGTAACGACAGTGATACCTGATTCAGCCTCGGAAAATGATCCACACAGAAAATGTGGGGTACGATTCCTCATAGCATCACTCACCATTCTGCTAGTCATCTGAGTATAATAATGGTAATATAAATAAGGCCTCCAATCGAACAAACATATAATTTACCTCTCAAGTAATATTACATATTTGTAAGTATTTCTTTACGTGCTAATATACAGAGAGACTGAAGCTCGTCAAACACAAAATATGTTCAAAAGCAATCACGCCAAGCATCATCATGATTCAAGAAAAGTGCTATCGAATGAACGAGCTAACATTGAATACTCAGAGAGACCAAATTGCCGAATGAGAAACGTTACTGCCACTGTAAAGCTAGCAGATTGTATCGGGAGTTAAATTCAGAGACAGTGAAGCATTTGGATATTCCACACAAAACCTGAGTCTAATGTTGGGCGTACACCATAAACCATGCATATTCAGACCCGTCAACTGCTTTATTGACACACTCTCATTTAGGAATTCTCTTCTTTAATTTCAAGAACATAGAAACTTGAAACCGCAACTTCTAAGATATTGGGAAGTGATAAATCAAGGGTTCGAAAGTTGGAAGAGTTAAAAGCCATTAGGGTCACTAAAGATGCCAAAAGGTTGTGCAATCAAAGAATATGAGTGCATTAAGGAAAATAATCGAAGTGAGATAGATAGAATAAACAGAGGAAAGGCATGTTGTGAAGATGTTGAAAGGATTTGTAACTAATCAGGTGGCTGATACAGAGAGAATTGGACGAGTGATCCACAGTTTCAGAGGAGACCATTCGTCATTCAAGGGAGGATGCATAAAATGTATGCTGTAGAATCAAATTTTAAGAGACCATTTTCGCATTTATTGACGTATACAGTGGGAAATCAAAACATTAGAAGCCACATCTTTAATCTAAAAATCTGCTGGGAAAAAGAAAAGAAAGAAAAGTGCCATTATATTGACCCAAAGGGAAAAAAATAAGCTGAACATGGTTATACTGATACGAAGTCTGCATCTTGTGCTAGAACTAAGGCGGCATGGCCATTGAAACGGAGTCTTCAACAGACCTTTTACAGCAACATAAATCATATCAGTTTACTTTGCTCTCATATCAATGAGAACAATGATTCATGACTGGAATTTAGGGCTAAAATATAACTAAATGGAAGGAAATAAACAGATTGCGGTGCACCCAAGGGTGTGGCCTAGTGGTCAATGAAGCGGGTTGAGCACCATGAGGTCTCAGGTTCAATTCCAACAGAGACAAAGACACTAGGTGATTTCTTCCCATGTGTTTTAGCCTTGGTAGATAGAGTTACCTAGTACCTATTGCTAGTGGGAGGTGGCAGGTCTACTGTGGAATTAGTCGAGGGGCGCGCAAGCTGACCCGAACACCACGGTTATTAAAAAAAAAAAAAAAGACAGATTATAGTACTAAATTAGGAAATATTGTAGTTCCAGGCAAGTTTAAGGAAAGCACAGATGTCAGTGTCAATGGACAATTTATATTTTGAAATATCCTCCTCGGGTAAACTGTATAGGTTTCATTGTATGTTTTAACATAAACTCCTGTAGTATAACTTTTCTATCCCTTTTCCAGACTTATACGACTACAGTAACGATGCCGACCCAACCCTTCCGAATATTCGATATAAAGAAGAATACAGCCCGAAAAAACATAAAAGAACAGGTCTAACAAAAAATCATCTTAACCAATACACACCTGAAACCGAGCAGCTGTACCATCTGCCCCACAATATGCAACCATGCCTAGAGCTCGCAAAAAACAAATTTGAGGAAAATGTATCAGACTGGATTACAAAATAAGTTAGAATTCAAGGAAAATGTAACTTTATCTATTGATATAAAATACGCTTTTCAGAAGCACAATGGTCCCACCCCCAACACCCTAGGCCTTAGAATTAAGCTTCCTTCGTCTTCATCCAAGCTGTGCCACTATGCATAGAGTTAAGACTGCCCAATTGGGCATAATTCTTTTTTCTTTTCTTTTTTTAAAATAGAGTTAAGACTGCACTCCCTTCTCTTCTAACCCCTCCTAAGTCCCCCTTAGCGAAAACAAAAGGTGCAAGTTGTAAACAGAAGCCTCATGAAACAGTATACAACTCAACTCCTCCTCCCCCCAACCCCACACCCCCCCCCCCCCCCCCCCCCCCAAAAAAAAAAAAAAACAAAATTCAGTGTCATAATGCAATTGCTTGTTTGATCACTCACAAATATCTCATTTTGACACTACTTAAATCTATGTAAGCTGTACAGATATTTGAAAAGTTGAAACCTGTTACTGGAGAAGCTTGCACACTCCATATCGCAAGTAGAGACCGAGTGAAATTATGGAATCCCTGTTGTTTCGTCCCAACTAAAAGGTTTCCTGTGACAGGTACATCATATGCAGCCTTCGGCAAGCTCAGGATCTTTAGTGTCCCATCATCACATGATATTACGATAAATCTGTGAACATTAACAAATGCAATTTGAGAGAAAGACGTCAAAAGTAGATATCTAAATCAAATTCGTTAGCGGCATATGCTCATACCTTGGCTCTGGCAACCAATCCACACCGCTTATATTCACTCCCTGGCCCACGTTATAATCCCGCAAAGGACGGAAGGGATCCCTGTAAGAAATACAAGGTAGGATATAAGAAAAAGAAAAAGAAAAAGAAAAAAAAGATATGTATGTGTGTGTGTGTGTGTTTATGTTAAAAGGCAAATACAACAAGTAACTGATATGGGCTTTGCAACCTAAATGATGCTGAAAGTCCCCCAAAAAAAATCAATCGAACTGGCAACTGTAGATATCATGTAGCATGGTTGACCACTGTGTTCTAACCATGTTGCCTTATGATACTGTTTAGCAAAAGAATGAGAAAGTACCCTCACAATCTGAGGATAAACAATTTTCAAAAAAACCGGTGGTCCATATCACTTATCAGCGCATGAGCGGAGAACCAAATAAAGGTTTTACATTAGAAATTACAGCAAAGCAATATAAAACAGGTTATATCCCATTACTGAATACTGCTTCAGCCTATACTATGTATAGTTCACAAAAGTATGACGAGCCCTGGGACTAAACAAACAACATATAATGCAAGATAAAGCTTAAATATATACACACACTAATCAAAGCAAAAATATATGTTTTTTAAAAATGTGTCTTTTCAAGGAAAAAAAGACACATTTAATCACAGAAAAGGAAAAATTGCAACTCTTTTATTTAAAAAGCATTGATATTCAAAAGACTAAGAGGACTGAGAGTGGGAAGAAATACAGAAAAATGTGTATGGATTACTTTGATTCATTATGTATCTCTTCTGCTTCTTGCTATTCTTTCAGCAGGACGAAAATAAAAGGGCATAATTACCAAGGGAAAAAATCACAATGATAGAGACTATCAGAGGACATAAAGCATATAGAAACAAGCTTACCTTAAGTCCCAAAATTTCAGCCCCTTGTGACCAGCTGTGATGATAATGTTTGCACTCCCGGAATCACTGCATACAACATTGTATCAAGTAAACCAATCAACAAACCAGACAAAATACAAGAGAAGCTTAGACAGTCAAATTCTTGTACCAATAAGAAAACAGTTGGCATTGACATATACACATCACAACAAACCCATTCACGCTGATTCACCCTACAATTTTCAAGCCACAAAATAACTAAGTAGCCACCAACTTTACCAGTTGCAGGATAATGCAATTAATGCCTATTTACAAAAAATTAAAGGCAAGTGTAGGTAGACTGCACAAGACATGGTTAATTCACATGATGGACCCAAAGCAACATGGCCTTTATTTTAGAGAAGTTCCATATAGATTGCTTTTGGAGATGACAAAGAGAAATCATAGCATCGAACAAGTTTAGCACCACAAACCTTTCAAATGGTGCCCAGGAAAGCGCCCGAATAGGACCTGTATCTGCACTGAAGCAAAGCAAAGGCCTCGTGTCTGCAGGCAAAAAGACTGTAACATGAAATTACAATTGTACAAAAAGCACTAACCGAGGAGGCATAGTGATGATATGACTTGAGAAAAGTCTTTTGAGAAGGAAGAATGTGACTCAAACTTTAAACACAAAACAGCATTCAAGTCATGTTGCACACATGACCTAAACTAGAACAAGAAAAAAGAGGAATAAGCTTACAAAATAGCCTCATTTAGTTGAATCTTCTGAAACAAACAAAAAAAGCGCATAGAGAAGTTAATTGATACCTTTAGATGAATTATTGGCTGAAAACTTCCACAAGGCAACCTATCCAAAAGCATCTATCAGTTTCACAATAATAAATAATAGAAGTCCAGTCCTTCTTATAAAAAAAAGAAGTCCAGTGGACTTGTCCCTAACTCTCGACCTTTTGTGAGTGCTCAAAATGCATTTAACATGAACAGATTATTGATTAGAAATAATGACATTATTATACTTTGCAGCAGCATGTCTTCAAGTGTATGAAATAAGTGCAAGAATATTGGACAAACTGACTCCAACATTTAAGATTTGAAACAGGTACTTGGGTTCAGGGATGCAACAGGATATACCGTTGCCTATAGAAATATTTTGAAAAAGCAAAGGAAAACAAAAAGAAAATATCAGAACCAGTACCACTCCATCATGATATCCAACGAGAATCATATCATGCGGAGGTGAAGCAGACCACTCCACTGTTAACGGAATGCTACAAGAGAGATGGAAACAACAAGAGAGGTTAATATAAGAGATTGAAAGATCATGTAGAAAGAGAAAATGCTATAAGCTTTACAGTAATAAACAAGTTGCACACTAAGGACAATGTTAAACTTGTAATACAGACAATTTAAAAGTTACGAAGCTTTCATACACACTACCCAATACGGGGCTTTATAAGATGAATGTTGTGGGGGAATGGAAGACTACTAGCAGATATGGTTATGCACATATCATACAAGGTGACAAAGTTAATAATGCAGAAAGCTCAACCAATACAGAGAGATGCTGCTCATCTACTGTGAAGTTGGAACACTTATCTAAGTGCCAACTTTGAAGTCTACAACCCCATATCCATTCACACTATGCTGAATCATGAAATCTATTCGAATGGTACAGTTCAAGAATTTTCCTGATCTTAGTTCAGCACGTGACAAATAATCCCAGCTTCATCAAGACAAAGAATGTTAACTACACTACAAGTCATAAAGAAAGGAATGCAAATGCATGCAGAAGTAAAACTTCTTAAGAAATCATATGTACAAATCATAATAAATACGCCACAGCAAAGTCATTTTGAATCATCAAACAGAAAGAAAGAGCAATCGAACTCTAAGCACTAAACTACCTTTGCCCATCAGAGCACGTCAGCATTGAACATCTGAATACAGGTTGCAATTTCAGGAAACGAGGGTCAGTACCCTTCTTTTGAAGTGAAGGATAGACAGCTTTAATTGTATGAGGAAAAGGAACCTCCCACCTGCATTAGATAATGAGGAATATGAGATTGCATAACCGTACAACATAGAAGACAGGGCATTTATGGTGGGAGAAAGACGGAATGCAAGCAGCTCTACAAAACTAAAAGAAGTACTTAAAAATGAGGAAGAGCAGGGTAGGAAAAAAATCATGACTGACTATACAAGCTATGAAAACAATCATGACTGACTATACATCCTTTGCAGATTTTTCTTTTGAAGTCCATCTAGAAAGCTTTTTTGCTTTCTCATGGCTAAGATATTCGGCAGTGCTCCATCTATGGGCCTTGTGGAGTGAAGGAAAGGACAACTCTCATGTGTTACGTCTTCGCCAGTTTCCATAACTTATGTAACAAAGGAAAGGAATCCTCGTTATCTTTTAGAAGGTGAGGATAGAGACACCAAAGAAAGGATTAAAAAATGGGACTTGGAAATGGGTTTAGTTTAATTCATGTTCACAGTTCCATTGCGCCGCACTCTCATCATTGAAGCTTCTAATAGGTTATAAAATTGGTGGCCCTATTCCTTTCCAATTTCAAAATTTAAGGTGTTCCAAACAAACTAATTTCATCAAGTGGATTCATTCTGTTCTAAATCCCACCAGGAATCCAGAACAAAATAAAGATTTTCCATGAATTTTAAAATTTTTAATATAAGAGCAAAATGTTTAAAGGGAGAACTTACACTTCTAAAGCTCCATTTCCCAGTATCACAGCAAGATAACCCATTCTATGTCTGGAGACATCACGATGATTTAAAGGCCTCCATTTAACATCCCTTGCTATTTTTCCATTGTGAGCTAAACATAATACCATTCTAGGTAGAGAAACATCCATTGGTATGTGCTGCATTATATGACAACCATTCTCATCAAACCGTGAGGAAACAATGCCAGGGCTCTCAGGTATTTGGGACATGTTGGGAGATTCTTCATCCACATCTTGCATTAGCAAGGGCAAGGTAGAATCATGGGTTTGGTTTTCCGTTCTTTGTTTTTCTTTTTTTCTTCTCTTTGCAGAGGCACCACTCTCATTGGACCCTGCTGAAACAAGACCATTGCTAACATATGTCTGGGAACTCACAACTGGAGACTCTTCAGCAACATCTTGTGTTAACGAAGTCACACCAGAATTCTCAGTTTGACCTTTCAATCTTGCCTTGTTTCTCACCCCTCTCCTCTTTGAAGCAGTAAGCTGAGAATCTAGAGATGCCGCATTAACAGATCTTTCTTGATTTTGCCCAAAATCAACTTGGGCTTTAATCATATTTCCACAAGACAAATGTACAGGAAGTTCAGTTGATTGCTGCGGGTACTCTATGGCAAGAGGGTGTAAATTGTCGTCGTCACAATCTCTATCACCTAAAGATTCAGTTACAGGTTTCTTTCTAGGTCTGCCTCGTGGTTTTCGAGGTCCGGATGCTTCTTCCATAACTGCTTCATCAGGATTCTTTCTCGGTCTTCCTCTAGGTTTTTTAGGTCCAGATGATTCCCCCTTAACTGCTTCATCAGGGTTCTTTCTCGGTCTTCCTTTAGGTTTTTGAGGTTCAGATGTTTCTCCCTTAGCTGCTTCACGTTTTGTCGGATCTTGATTTGTCTTTTTGTTAACCTGAGCTAAATAATCTTCTTTCACAAATGAATCTGTTTGAATGAGATCTAACAGACACCATATCTGAATCACACCTCTTCCTGTAAGTGGGGCACCAATCTTGTGATGTGATGAATCAGGAGGATAAGGAGCAATTGCAACAAACTACAGAATTAATTGAAAAAGCAAGAAATCAGTATGGATATCTGAGTAAGCGTCCTTGATATAGTTGAAAAAGAGCAGATAAAAGATGACCTTTCTTGATAAAGTAAATCAACATGAGACACTCGGTAACAGAGTGAGTAAGTAAAAATTATAAACGCCAAATTAATTACATTTCACTGATTAAGTTGATTCCATTTCCTTCCCCCTCTCTATGATACTCCCTTGGAGCGCTAAGACTGCTCCAGACATAATAACTTTTGATGTGTAAGCTGTCATACTAAATGACACACCCGAAAACAGCTGCATTTCCTTAAAGGTTTTTAAAACAGTTAATGAGAGGAAGAATCAAATAGTTCCTGGACAAATGCCATAACTAAAGCGAAAAATTCCCTGTGCTACTGTAACTTGAAGATAGGATCTATCAGTTCATTGCTCCCTACTCTTTCACCAGATTTTCTCTTACATTGTTACCTTAACATGTTTCTGGACAAATCAAGATTAGCTTTCATTTTCTGTAGTAACCATAATGAATGTGGAATGTCTGCTTAGAATAGTCAAGTGTCAGTGATAGATCTTTTATTATTATTTGTTCAAAACTTTCATTATACAGTTCAGTACTGGACATGGAAGTCATGTATGAGTAGAAGCAATTAGTACTCCCTTTAGAACAAAAGAGAAGATACCAGAAAAGAATTGGAGATGAAACAGACTTGTCCATTTGACATCTCTGATTTTTTATTATTTTGAGAACGATAAATAAACGATCAAAAAGTAGAATTATAAGAGAGGTACCTCACTTTTGATATGAGCATCCCTATTTTCATAAGCTTGGGGACACCAGTCCATCCCCCACACCAGACCTCCAACATACATTACAAAGTCTTTGCTGCAAAAGATACAATGTAGACACCAGTCTAAAATATTTTGCAAACCAATCTATAAATAAATTGAACAGTGTGTAACCAAAAACACAATGAAGTCTTGTCCAAAATATTCAAGAGATCACAAGCACAATCTGTAACAGACAAATCATGAGAAAATGGAAGCATGAAAGAAAAAAGCAGTTACAAAAAGTCAATGTTCAGAAAATAGATTCAATAACCAACTCCAGTACTATGAAACAACAAGGAGAGAAGAAGACTTCTGAAACAGATAATGGATGGATTAAGGGATTCTGCATTAAGAAGTTGTCTATCTCGCACATACTATATGCTGATGACGCATTGCCTTTATGTGAAGCAAGTAGCTGGAAAAATTCAGAAGATAGAGAAGAGCTTGAAGCCAACTTGAAGGACCATTCCGCTGTGCATCATGTCGACTATTTGGTTCTCCGGGGGCTGCGTTTCATGCCGCGCAGGTACAGGTAGACGTTCTGGTGATTCGTCAGCCTAGGGCATCCGTTCTGCTATTTGGAGAGCTCCCTTGATCCGGAGCCTACACTTTTGGGTACAGATACTTCTGTTATTTGTATATATGTTTGTTCACGGGTACGGCGGGGCCCTGTCCCGTCATATGGTTCTGTTATGACTCTTAGAGGTCTGTAGACATATACGTGTGGGTTGTGGGCGAGTTCTGTACAGTTGTATTTGTATGGTTTGTGTTCTTATGTTTTGATAGCCTTACCGGCTACATCCGTTATGTATATATGTGTATATGTATATATATATGTCAGCTTTGGGGCGACGACTTACCTTCGCCTATGCTTATGCTATTAGTAGTACGATTATGGTTGATGGGTACGTATGAGTGCCCAGCTCGGGCACTAGTCACGGCCTACGGGGTTGGGTCGTGACAGAAAGTGGTATCAGAGGGGGGATGAAATAAGATGTTGTATTAGGAAGGCATCAATTAGATGCATGTTACATACACAAAAGAATCATGGTTAACTCCTGAGAACAAAAACTTCAATTCTAAATCAGGGAGTTAACCAGAAAGCAAAAACGAACAGTAGTTGTTTTGAGGGGGAAAACAAAAATTTCTTTTGTGAATTATAGATACAGAACTTATACGTGTGGTGTAGGGGCAATGTGCTGGAAAATCCAGCTTTTCTTTTGGAATTTTTGGAAACCTTGATGCCATAAACTGTGGAGATTTTCTGGTTTTGGATCTTTTGTACTTAAGCAGTACCTTCTTAGGACTCTTTATTAATAAAATCACCTTACTTTATTAAAAAGGACTTCTAATACAGTAACTGCAAATTTGGTGGTCAAAAGAAGGGATTGTTTTGATTGAAAAGTTACAGGAACAATTGCTTTGCTGCCAAAATTGTCACCGGAACACATGGCACCACCGATAGTGCTGTTGATGGTCATATAGAGGGACTGGATGCATAAGCCTACCTTCCATTAGGTGGAAGCTACATAAATACTTACCAAGGTCATAACTTTTTTACTTTTTTGATAGGAAAAAGTAAAGATTCTACTGAAAAGTACGGAGAAGGTACATAAAAAGTACATCAGAGAACAAGATCATAACTTTTTATTGACTGATGGAATGACAATGTACACAGTAGCTCCGCATTCCGAATGGTGAAACATATACATCCAAGTCAATTCTCGTACATAACTTGCTCTCCCACCAACTTAATATCCATATGTAAGTTTCACCATATATAGCTTATTAACATGCAAACAGGATGAAAAACATAAATAGCTCCAGAAAGATACAAAGCCAGGACATATGCAACAACAACTAAGCCTCAGCACCTAGCAAGTTGGGATCGGCTATATGAATCATCACTAACCACGTTACACTATACAAAATAAAGTAATAACTCGGCCTACCTCGATTCCTTCGGAACTGGCTGCTCATTCACCAACTGCTTCTGCAAAAAAAAAAAAATCAAATTTTACTTTGCTTAATACATAAACTAAACTTAATTCATCAAAACTAAGTCCAGGAAGAAACAGTTAAACATTGAAATTTCAGCAAAATATCAAATAAATGTACCTTCGGAACCTCCGCCGAAGAGAATTGAGGCAAACTTATTTCACCAACCACATCTTTTCCTTTAGAACTCTCATTCTCACAAGCAAATTTAACTTCTCTGCTTTCGTAATTGAGATATCGCCATTCTCTGCATGTCACGAGATAAGCAAAAAATTATAAAAACGACAATTTTTACATCAAAAAAGTTAAAAATTCATTGTATTTGAGCACAAAAGGTAAAATTTTCAACTTACGTTAAGAATGTGATGGAGGAAGCTAAGAATTAATCTCAGCTTTAAATAATTACATGGAATTAACAAATTTTCACATCACAACTACTTCAAAGCTAATTTTTTGACTTAAGTTAAGAATGTGATGAAGGAAGCTACGCGATTATTCTCAGCTTTAAGAAATTACATGAAATTAACAAATTTTTACCTCACAAATACTTCTAAAGTTAAAAAATTACATGAATTAACAAATTTTCACATCACAAATACTTCTCTTCTTTCGTAATTGAGATAATCGCCATTCTCTGGATGTTACAAAAAATTTTAAAAAATACAAAAATTAATAAATTGTTCAAAATTCATCGTATTTGAGCAGAAAAAGTAATTTATTGACTTATGTTAAGAATGTGATGGAGGAAGCGAAGCAATTACTCTCAGCTTTACAAAATTACATGAAATTAACAAGTTTTCACATCACAAATACTTTGAAAGTAAATTACATGAGATTAACATATTTTCACATCACAAATACTTCGAAAGTAAATTACATGAGATTAACATATTTTCACATCACAAATACTTCAAAAGTAAATTACATGAAATTAACAAATTTCTACATCACAAAAGCTCATAATTCATAAAAATGACAAATTTCTACATCAGAAATTTTCAAAATTGGGAAGAAAAACTAATTTTTTTGACTTACGATAAGAATGTGGTGAAGGAATCTAAGCAATCAATCTCAGCTTTAAAAAATTACATCAAATTTTACATCACAAAAGCTCAAAATTCATCGTATTTGAGCAATAAAAAGTAATTTTACGACTTACTTTAAGAATGTGATGGAGGAAACTAAGCAGTTAATCTCAGCTTTAAAAAATTTACATGAAATTAACAATTTTTTCCACAAAATTACATGAAATTAACAATTTTTTCCACAAAATTACATGAAATTAACAATTTTTTCACATCACAAATACTTCAAAAGTAAATTTGTTTCGATTTACGTTAAGAATGTAATGGAGGAAGCTAAGCTTTAAAAATCACATGAAATAAACAAACTTTTCACAAAAATTACATGAAAGTAACAAACTTTGACAAAATTAGATGAAATTCACATCACAAATACTTCAAAAGTAATTGTTTTTTACTTACGTTAGCAATGTGATGGAGGAAGCTAAGTAACTAATCTCAGCTTTACAAAATTACATGAAATAAACAATTTTTTCACGGAATTAACATATTTTCACATATAATTACATGAAATTAACAAAAATTTCACAAAATTACATGAAATTAACAAATTTTCACTTCAAAAGTAATTTTTTTTCACTTACGTTAAGAATGTGATGGAGGAAGCTAAGCGATTAAGTTCATCTTTATCAGTATCATCAATTTCCGGTACACCGGTGAGTTTAGAAATAGTATCAACTGCTTTAAAGTGATTCTCAACTGAATAATCGAACAATGATACCGACATTCCCGCCGGAGATTCTTCGCCGGTAACTTTTTCAGCCGGAGATTCGCCGCCGGGAACTTTTTCCGGCACGGCTGTGGCCGGAGATTCTTCAGAAACATTGTGTTGTGATTTTCGCTTCTTAGGGTTCAATTTCTCGGCGATTGGTAGTTGTGAGGAGATTTGCATGACTTGTTGTTATAGGGCTTCTTAGGGCGTGGGATTTTTTTGGGATTTTTGAGAACTGCTGCTGGGAATCGAACCCTCGTTTAGGATGATGAAGCGATAGTTGTGACAAGTTTTTGCACGAATTGTCCTTCAAAGGCACTGGTATTTTTTAACTTTTGTCACTTCTCATATCCCTGGTCTCTCTTTTTTTTTCTTATTTAATAAAAATATCTGGACATGTTTTGTTCGGCATAAGTTTTATAGAAATTAAGTTATATGTAGCATAAGTTGTGTAGTATTTTTGAGATTATATTGAGTGTTGAGAGTTTTGTCTTTTTCTGACATAATTTGTGTGGATGTGATGATACATATGCCGAAGATAAATGTTCTTTGTATTTATGTCGAGCGAAATTTAAATCGATGCGTTTTTTTTTATATTATGTTGAATGCTGAAAGTTCTGTCTTTTCCAGTATAACTTGTGGAATGTTATGATACATATGTCGAAGCTAAAGACCAACTATGCTGGCCGAAATTTAATTTATGTCGCGTCAAACATCTTTGAAGGCCAAAAATTAAAGACCGCAAATTTTAGGGACGAAAATTAAAGGATGCAAATTTCAGAAAATTACCTTTTGCGAGTGCAGCCCTTGTCGAGGTTTGAAATTGGAAGATTTGCTTCCTCATCCCCCAAATGCTCAAGTGACACCAACAAGAATATAGAAAAATGTTTAAAATTTGAACTTAACTCGAAAAATTAAAGTTTCAAAGCAAAGTGTGCCAAAACTCAAGTATTTCGAGTTTTTTGGGTGAATCTCGTAATATTCAGTATGTGTAAATGGTGGAAATAGAACCTCAATTTCTCGAAACCCCAACTCAAAATCGATGTGGTTTGAAAATTCTGAGAACTGCATGTCTCACCACCACATCCAATGCCCAGAAATCGAGTGAACAAATGAATCAAGGGTCAAATTTGACCCAAAAATGGTCAATCCGTATGGTTTTTCAAGAACCAATAGAAATCGTGAATTCAAATCACAACAAAACATATAAAAATTAAAGACCACCTCAAAATAGGGGCATTTGTGTGAAATAACCTGTTAGCTATGGGTCATTTGCATGATTGTCCTTCAAAGTCACTGGTCTTTAATTTTTTTCCCCTCAAATTGGTGATCTTTAATTTTTGACCTTCGCTAAAAATTCTTTGATTTCGGGTTCGAATTCCCGCTCAGTTAAACATTTAAAAAAAAATCGCAAAATAGAATTTGGATTCGCAAGGCAAAGTTTTGCATGCAAAACTCTGCCAACCTGCATTGTGAATCCAAATATCTGCCCTGTGAAATTATTTCTTTTCTTTTTTACTGAGCTGGGGTCGAACCCAGAACCTGGGGGTATTAGGAGAAGGCCAAAAATTAAAGACCACCAATTTGATGGACAAAAATTAAACACCAGTGCCTTTGAAGGGCAATCCGCACAAAAATGTCCGTTAGCTATTACATAATGGGCCAATATCTACGTTGGGCCTTCAGGATGTATGCCATTGCCATATCCGACGTGCGAATTGCATTCCGTAGCCGGTTTCTACCCCGTTGTAATTTATGTACCTCTATTACTCTATATAATGGCATTGTTTGTCCGGAATAATTTTATACTACTATAGTGAAACGTTATTTTATAGAGTATACATTAATATACATAACATGAATAGGTTTCACACAGTTGTTGATAAAATCGAAAAAAGTTACAAGACATGTTTGTAAATTTGAAATAAAAAATACAATAATTACTTTCGAGTACATGACCTACGCTTCGATACAGATCTGGTGTTAGGGCATGTAGATATTCTGCACTCGGGTCTCATTATAACCTATGATTGGAATCTTATTCTATGTGTTTGGTTCATAAATAGTTATCAAGTCCGTACATAAGGGAGTATGTTGGAGAGACAATTAAATAGTGGAAGCATGATTTCTATTAGGGGTGCACAAAGAAAACCGACAAACCTCATCAAATTGATAATCTGAATCAAACCGAGAAAAAAACTCAACTAGTGGTTTGGTTTGGTATTGCCAAAAAAAAAAAAAAAACCGATCATAATTGGTTTGGTTTTAGCTAAAAAAAGGCCAAACCGAATCAAACTAATCTGACATTACATGTATTCAATTTTTAAAAATATGTTATTCATAGAACTATTTATTTGTAATGTAATTCATAAATATTTCTTAAATGTTTTCATAGTTTTTGTCTTTTAACATATTATTTCAAGTTTGGACTTAGAATTTTGAATGTCAATTAGTTTTATAGCCATAGATGTTAGTAAATCAAATAATGTCCAAACCAAAACCAACTCAACACTAATGCTAACAAAAGAATTTCAATTCTAACAGTAGGTGTGACAATAATGTTGATATCTATTATTTAGTTTTGCATAATTGGTTTAGAGAGTGAAAATACATAACTTAATTTTATTTTTTGCTTTGTCATGTATTAATACTTATTAACCGTACTTATTTTAGCACGACTTAGTATTTTTAGATTATGATCATTTTCTGTATGGCTTATTAATGAGCAATATTTATTTTAACCAATTTATTATTTTTGTAGCATATTTTAATACAATGTCATCACCCATCTCACATTTTATGTTATTTTCTTAATAAACACCTTAATTATCTAGTTGTATCTCACTAGGACTGAAGAAATATTTGAAGTAAAAGTTATATGTTTTGTATGAAGACCTCTCCCAAAAAACCCGAAAAAAATCGAAGTTGAAAAATCCGGCTTTAATTGGTTTGGTTTGGTTTATAGATTTAAAAATCCGACGCCACTAGTTTGGTTTGGTATTTAAAAAAATCGAACCAACTCAATCCGTGTACACGCACCCCTAATTTCTATATTATCTTAATGAAACTCTTGAATGAATATGCTTAGAATATTAATGTATCTCCTCAAATATTTGATAGCTATATGGAACTGATCCACGCGATGATCACAACGTACAAGACTATGTATTGAAAAAATTAGATAAGATGGTTTGTCTTTCATTGAAAGTTTCCACGACATCTATAAAAGCAAAGACAGATTGGCCAATTAGTCATTATTAAAGAGATTATTATCTTTGTATAAGAAGTGGCTAGTCCATTCTCGAATGACTAAGTTTCCATGACATATATAAAAGCAAAGACAGATTGGCCAATTAGTCATTATTAAAGAGATTATTATCTTTGTAAGATAAGAAGTGTCTAGTCCATTCTGACTATTCAAAAAAAAAAAAAAAACCCAATGCCTATATATGTCATCTTGGCTTTAGTGATTAGTGAAAACCCAATTTTATGATTTTATCAGTCCAAGTGGTCATGAATGGTGGAAAGACTAGTTAATATCATCCTTAAAAAAATTAAGATGTCTTGATGTAGGTATCTTCTGTTAGAGAAATACTTGTCCCTCGTATTACTTATAATACTTTAGTTTTTCTCTTAATTCAGCCCATCGATCCACAAACTGTGCCACTACATAAGTGAGACTGTTCTATAAGACTTGAGATGCAAGATCCTAAGTGTTGTGCACTAAAACCCATTTTGAGTGAGTGATATTCTGAATTAATACTTGCATGTTGCATTGAGAATTTCTAGTTGACTAAGAAAATACTTCACAGTATCCCATGTGAAAGTACAAATACATAAATAATATCGATGTACGAATACAGATAAATATAATCTAACATGTGGTATGAATAATAGCAAGATTGAATCTTACGAAAATTTGTTCTTTTTAAGATTGAATCTTTCAGAGACAGAATTATACAATTATTTAACTTCTGTGCTAAACTGATCAGTCCATGCATTAATAAAAGACTGCAAATATAGAAGGACCAAAATAACCAAATTCTTCTTCGTAACTAGAAATTTTGTACATAAAATAAAACATATCAGTAGAAAAAAAAAAAAAGGTAGAACCACATCAAATAGAAATTGATCATACATGCCATCCCATTAAAAGCCAATTAATCCTGGCCAAAAAGGAGGAAAATATTGTTCACTGATAAATGGTACAATTTGACCAAGAAAAAAAAAAAAACTTACGTTTGTCAACAAGCAAAAGCAAGTTTTCAAGATCAATTTTGCTTAATTTCCCTCACAAATACTGGCAAACCACCACGAAAGGAGGCGGTCAGTCCAGGAGAGAATCGAGGGATGTGGTGTGATGGATGAACTATTTCGACGTTAAATCGCCGGAGGAATGAAAGAGCCACACTTTTAAGCTCAACAAGAGCCATTTCTTTCCCCAAACAGACCCTAACCCCAGCTTGAAAAACTGGATACTTAAAAGGGTTTTCTTGGGAAAAAACACCATCTTTATTAATCCATCTTTCTGGCTTGAATTCTATAAAATCAACACCCCATAATTCCTCCATTCGTCCCATAGCATAAGGATGATAAGTAACCCTAGTTCCTTTTTTAACAAAAGTCCCATCAGGTAAAAAATCATCTTCCAAACAAAATTTAGAATCGAATTGTATTGGAGGATAAAGTCTCATACTTTCATAAAAACTTGCTTGCAAATAATGAAGATCTTTCAATTGCTCATAACTTGTGAGTTCTTGATTTGATCCAAGAACTTCATTTGCTTCTTCTCTAATTTTTTCAGCTACTCGTGGATTTTTTGCGATTAGGTAGAAGAAACTTGTTGATGCAGATGCAACCGTGTCTCGTCCAGCTAAAAGGAAGCTAATCACGATATCTCTTAAGCAAGTATCATTGACAATATCCCCCTGCATGAATCTTGATAGAAGATCCCTATGATTCGAAAACCCTAATTTTCGACGTTGCCTTATGACTTCTTGAGCTAGTATGTTGATCAATTGGATGGCTTTTTTCAACTTCCTTTCACTCCCTATGTTGAAAAATCTTTTGATCTTCCAAACAATTGGAGACACATTCATGGCTCTTTCAGCTGATAATTGTGAAGCTAAGTCAAAGGAGATAGCAAATTGTGAAATTGGTAGTGACAATTCCAAACACTTTGGATCCAATCCAAAGGAAAATCTACAAATACTATCAAAAGAAAATCTCCTAAAAACATCCTGTAAATCCAAAATCTCATCTTTATTAGCTACACAAGCTAATAATGGGAGTAGTCTTTTTTGTATTTCATTGTTGATTACTTCAAATGCATATGATCTTATGGAAATTCGTCCGAGTTCAAGACTAGCCATTTTCCTCTGAAATTGCCATAAATCTCCGTCCACGTTGAAGATGCCTCTACCAAGAAAATCACCCAAGATTGTTGAGAAATTATTCCCTTTTGGGAAATTTTCAAATCTTGTTTTGAGCATGTATTCGACGTTTTCAGGGTTCGCGGTGATGGTGTTGCCAAGAGCATGTATGTGAATTGTTCTAGTAGGGGAATTTTTTAGAAGATGAGTATACCAATCACACAAATTGGTGAATTGAGGGTACCAACTAGATGTAATGTAAGATTGACAAATTTCACATTTGCATAAAAGCTTTAGTCTCACAAAATAGCAAAGGAGAAATAAGAAGAAGAGAAAAGAGATGATGAACAGAAACAAGATAAGGAAATTAGTAGTAGAGGCCATGGATGATGAAAATAGAAGAATAATAGAAAACCAATTGGAGAAGAAAGGGAGATATATGTAGTGATCAACTTGATCTTCAATGTTGTAATAAGAATACATTTTCAATTAATAAATCATACATTTTCAATTAATAAATCATACTTACATGACTAGTATATATGATGCAACATCATATTATTATATAGTAACAGGTCTATTCAAGATTCTCCACCTACTATTCTATAAAAGAAGAAATAAAAATCAATAGAGTTTAACTTTGTCGATATTGTATATCCGATCACCTAAAAGATAATTAAGTAATTCATTATGATAATAGAAATCACCAGTAACAAGAAAAACAAGGCACAAATATTGAAATACGTTGATAGTGTAAAAATTCATTCACTATTAGTGTATATAAGTTAAATTCATTCATTATTAAAGCACGATTAATGCATGTTTTTTTTTAATAAACTACTAATGGAAGCACGTGCTATTATTCTTCATTAATTGGATTGTACCATAAGGTTTTATTAGAAAAATATCAGGCAGTACACTCAGCAAGTGCTGTTTATTCATGGTGGCATGTTGTCATGTTCCTTTAAAGTCAATAATATAACCTAAAAAAAGTTGAGCAAAGTACTATTGTTTATACTTTTCCAAGCTAGATATGCTTCATTTTTTCTAGTTATTTTAGGTACTCTACTAGACGAACTAGCTAGTCCTTTGTCGCATCCTATAAGGTAATATAATTAACTTATTTTGGACCACCATAGACGGTGGTGGCGGTGGAATGGATATAATCCGTTGATGACTCTTTATTAGAGGTCTCGTATCGAGCTTTGGGTATAAAAGAAATACTGATAAGGACCTTTTTTTTATTAATAGGTCTTATAAAACGCGAATTTGGAGTAAAAATTTCATGGGGCTGCCTGTTTTGACACAATCATTTTGCATATATACCAATTGGGACATTTGGTGACTGAAGTTAGACTTGGCAAAACGAAAATTCAGACACAATGTCTTAATTAAGTTATATAAGAGTGAAGTTTATGCCTTTCTGCCTGAACTTCAAGCAAAAATGGTTGGACTTCAGTCATTTTTGCCTGAACTTCTGCCATATATGACTGAAGTTTAGTCATTTTTGCCTAACTTCAGCCATTTTTACTTGAACTCCAGTCATTTGTGCATGAACTTCGGACATAAATGGCTTAAGTCAGGCAAAAGTGATTAAACGTTAGTCATATATAGCTGAAGATCAGGAAAAAATGACTGAACTTCGGTCATATATATGCATGAACTTTAGAACTTCAGACACTGTATGTCTGAAGTTGTTCGAAGTATGTAGACTTGCAAAAAATTCTAAAAAGCGGGTACAAGTTCAATGACAGTATCCTTCACTTTGTCTGAATCCAAATTAGTCGAATCATGCAAGCACCAAACACAGAGATAAAAAAAAATAGAGCTTATTTTGGACCACTTACTGGTAATTTCTTAGCTACACGGAAGTATTCAATTATAGATAGTGTACTTGATTTGTCACTGACTGAGACCTAGCCAGTAGGTATAACTAACTTTATATAAGGATATTGGGTCCAACATTTCACACGACCAACTTGTCATAACGAAAATGACGTTCTCCAGTTGATCGAAAACGAAACAATCGACATGAGGAAGTTGATGTTCCAATTGGTACAGAATTTCATGCAAATCTCTTAGCTATTACAGTACATTTGAGTGTATAAAAATGATTATAATAGAATTCTTATATTCGTACAAATATTAGTTATTCCAAGGGGTACAACAATTGATCTTTTCATTCTTTCACGTGTTGGAAATATTTGAGGACAATAAGAAGTTTAGCAAAAGACAATTACACTTTATAGGGTACTATTTAAGGTCACTGCAAAAACATCTAGAATAAAATGTAAATGTGTGCTCTAAGTAATATTTTTTTACAAGCTAAGTTTAATATTAGCTGGATATATGGTAAAACGTGTAATTTTTAAATCAAAAGAACTAAAGAAGGTGATTTAAATTAAAACGACATGTGATCACTCAATATATAAAAATCAAAAGATAATGGGAGATCTCATAAGGTATTTTTGGTACGAAGAAAGTAATTAGTCATTTTCCACCAATCCAATCAAACACCAAAAACATTTTCCTTAAATCCTTTAATTCCGTTCAAAAGGGGAAAACGATTTTCTTTGCGTACAATTTTCTTTCTCTATTCTATTGAAATAGTTTTAAAAATTTAGAACATGTCGAGACGTGTAGTCCTAGAGAATATTTTCCGGAAAATAATTTCTGTCATACTAAACACAACCGTAATAATGTACACATGTGTGATACACAGGACTAACATTTATGCTGATTAGGGTAGAGAAAAAGATAGGTTGATGTACACTTCTAATACTTATTATCATGCTAAATAGATAGATAATATACATACTTGTGGCCAGATGCGAAACGAGAAATTTTTATTTATGGGTTCTGAACTATAATTTTGTTTACTTACTGAGTTTTAGATAGATTACTTGTATTAGTTTATATATTAAATGCAATTTTAACACCCTTGCTTGCGGCTATATATAGATGATGATTCTTTTTAGGAAAGGGATTGAAGAACACATTTGAAAGCAGCTTGCTTATCTGTTGGGTGAAACGGCTTGCTTATCTGTCAGTTAGAAGGTTGAATAATGTTGTTTGGTAAAAATTATTAGTAGCCCATGATGATCTTACATTTTTTAGTACATAGTTTCTGCCACTCGAAAATTAGAAGCAAAAAGAAAAATATAATACAAATTTTTAAACCAATTCAATAGCCAGTAATCATCAGATACACTCCCTCCGTCCCAACCATTTGACTAGGCACAGAATTAAGAAAGAAAGCGAGACTTTTGAAATATGTGGTCCAAAATAAGCTTTAGATATTTGTGTGGCTGTAAATCATCTCATAAAATTAAATTGTTTCTAAATATGAAAAAGTGACATTCTTTCTTTTACAAATTAAAAAGGAAAGCGCGCCACATAAATTGTGACAGATAGAGTATATATTTTTAGTTCGAGCAATTAAACATAGAGAAACTTCCGATAAGGAATGTTTTTTCCCCTTCCGTGGGCTCTAGTGCTCTACAATGGTAATACTAATTAGTTGGGATATTAAATTTTAAATAACAAAGGAACAAAAAAGGTTTGAAATCAATTCAATAACAAGTAACTTAATTTAATTTGGAATGATAAGTACACCTCAAACGAAAATCACCCCTTACCCTTCCATCCACCAAAAAAAAAAAAAAAAAAACCCATCGAGGCAAAGACATGGTAAGAGTTTAAATTCGTTCTTGTACGGAAGATATACATAATATTTATGCAATCAAGTCATTTTGGAAGATATATATAATTATATTTGATAAGTATTTATAAATTACTTACAATAAATAGTAAATAGTAAGTAACCTGTTGTGACATGTTAAACTATATTGATGATGTAAGAATTTATTATGCTATATGTATATTGCTTAATTGGTTTGTTTTTACTACTTGCGATGCATTACTTATCTTCTTGCATCATATTTTTAACGACTTACTTGGAGAGATATGATAGAAGATGACTCAATGATTTTACTAGACTTTTGGTTCACCACTTACTGCTCTGTGCAAAATTTCCAAGTGGGAGAATTTTTATGTTTGTGGGACTGATATAAAGACTTGTTTCATGAAAACCAATTTGGAGGAGGTTCGATTTAGACAGGGTTTAGAATATTTCGCTGTCTATATATATATATGGCTTTCTTTCATAATTATGTACCCTTGTAAAATACATCTTTCAATAAATAATAAGAGTGGAGACGATAGTAATTTTCTTCCCTTGAGGATTTCTACGTTAAACTTGCTCGAATTCTCGTTAATTCATGACATGGTAAAGGATGTCAACTGGGTCATTGATGTGTAATCAGAAGCTTAAATAATTAGGAAAAAGACAGAGGGAATTGTATTTTTATATATATGAAAGCCAAAAAAAAAAAAAAAAAAAAAAAAAAAGATGGGAATCTTTTAGCTCTTCAATCCTTCTCTGTTGGACCACAAAACTCTGAAAATGCTTTTTTCTCTTTTAAAAAATCAAATGTTAGTGTGCAATTAAATGATTCATCAAGTTGACTTTAGTTCTAAGTATTGCATGTGAAATTATTATAGATTTTCAAAGTGCTCAGTAGGTTCATATTTAAATTTTGAGTTCATACATTGAATAATTGATTAAAACGTGAATAATTGATTTTATTCATGTGTTTTCAAACAGGCAATCATGAACTAACAGACCATTAGCCACATTTGAAGTCTCCCAAGTTAATGAAATCCTTCGAGTTAAAATCAACCAACATGTATTAATATAAAGTAAGAAAACTTTCCAATCAACGCTGTTATTTTTTTTTATTTTATTTTACTGCTGTATATTTTTTCTTTAAACAAATCGTAATATAACATCTTCAATTTGTACATCAATTAAAAAACAGAACTTGGAACGTTGTGTTGCATATTTGAAACAGGGTTAATAGCACTTTTGGTCCTCATGAGTTATTGGTAAATTCTTGTTTTGGTACTGTAATATATATGATTTAACACGTTTAACCTTCAATTAATTAAAATGTGTGCTTTTGGTCCCTTTACGAGGAAAATATGTTATATTTAGACTACTTTTAGAAGTATATTACCCTCAACATGAAGTAGCAATACAGGTTTAACATAACACATGAGTAATTGAACGATGTAACAGTTAATAGTTCTGAAAATTTGTGAGTATTCATAAATGAAGGGACCAAAAGTGCACAGTTAAGTAATTGAAGGTTAAATGTACTTCGCCAGATATCACAAAGGACTAAATTAAATTTTATCAATAATTAAGGGATCAAATGTGCTATTCCAACTTGTCTTTACTCTTTAATCTATATTAAGTAAAATGAATGAATTAATGCCTACTTGTGCTACCAACTCAAGCTATTTGTTTGTTTAAAGCATATTGTAATGCATATCATTATGTATAATAACAAAATAAGGACATAATTTTAACTTTCTCTTAAAATATTGTTGAGTTAGAGAACTTTAATTATCATATTCAGATTAAAGTATGTAAGTTTCATTAGAATTCAGGAGGTGTGTTGTCGCCAAATGATTGATTTAGTTAAAAGAAAAACTATTTATATATTTCTAAAGAACGTGCGTCGAGCCTTAGAAAAAGGGTAATATCAATGTGTCCAGCAATTATTTTTCTTCACCTAAACACAAATTGAAGTTGGTGGATGTATCCTATTTTAATATAATGATAGTGGGAAAACCTTAGCGAGAACGTTGAATTTAAGAGGGATGTATACAGAGGGTCGGGCGTTTCAGGCAGGTCATAGGAAGGATTGACATATTTCTAGGTTGATAAGTTTTTGAAGGAGAGACGCATATGATATCTTAGGCGAATCCCACATTCGAGTGCAAGAGGAAAGTAAAATATTTTATAAGGCATGTCGTACAAGTACACATGGTACACAAATTTTGGAGTCGATAACGACATAGCTCAAGGAAATCTGTTGGACCAAAGCTAACAATAGTACCTGCTGCAACGAATAATTTTTCATAACAAACCTATACTGATCACCTGAAAAATAAAGTAATTATAACTTGCTTTAATTAGGTTGCACTAATAGCAAACTTATCCTATACAATATGGAGATAATGATGAGAGCACCGCCACACGATTCATAAATGTATTATGAAATTTATAGTTGAAGTAGTAGTTATAATTGATGGGATTATCTAGGGGTGTCAATGGTTTTCAAAAAATCGGTTTAATCGGCTGATCCGTATTGTATCGAACTGATTTTTAGGTTTCTTTTAATAAACCGACGGTTTTTATGTAAATTTATAACCGTACCGAATAATTAGGTAGGTTTCTAATTTTATAAAAATAAACCGAAAAAATACCAAATCGAACTAAATAAGTTTATATATGTAAAATATATTTTATATATTAAATTTTAAAATTTTCGCCTTGGGTTTGGGATGATGAAAATGACTACAAGCCGGCAGCATAATTAACACCTGAAATTCCAATTCTGAAACCTATTATATTACTCCTATTGAAATTAAATTAGTTCTAGCATCTCAAGTAGTAACTAGTAAGCTACAAGGTATTCCAATGATCTTGGATTGCTACAAAGTATTACATATCTTTCCTCTCGTATGATTTTAAATTCTCTTATTGAATACTCAATCTTAGTAGTCTCAGTTCTTGAGTCTCATCTTGATTGATTTGTCCCCCCTCGTGCGATCTAAAATATATTTTTAGTTTTTGCTTAACATTATTTTACACTACCGTAAAAATAGTGGGATCAATATATGTTCTTGTCGTCTTTATGTTTTCTTAATTCGATCACCTTTTAATCAGGAAAAATATCTAGAGAGTTTTTGTCAAAGTGCTATAGAAGTATGTATGATATTGTGTCTTAACTTTTATTAGTGACTATAACATGATGTTCTTTTTTTATTAAAAAAAAAAAAAAAAAAAAATCGAACCGGACCAATACCGAAGAGAAAACCGGCATGATGGGATGGTTTCAAAAAGTCTATTTTTGGTTCTACAATATGAAATAACCTAAAAATTGGTACGGTATAAATTTTATAAAATAACTGCCCTTACCGTACCATTGACACTCCTAGTTATCATTGTCATTTTTAAAAGTGAAGAATTTGTCTGGTCCTAAAGGGTTGTGGAAACACATAAAAACTCTTTAAGAAACGAAAAGTGTAACAAAAAGTTGTAACAAATAAAAAAATAAAATACATAACCCTTAGAAATAGGCCAGATGAATCCAAAATCCACATGATAAACCATTATTTCAGCATGTCTAGTGAATTTAAAAAGAAACGCGCACACACACCAGAGAAGAAAAACACTTTTGTTACATAAATTAAATTAAAAATAAGGAAAAGCTATATATGATTGCTATTTCTATAGTAATCAAACTCAAATTGCAAAAATGTTAGATTCTGCTTTTCTGAATTTATGTACAATCATGACTAATGGTGGCTCCCCACAGAATTTAGTGAAGTTGGACTTTTCTAAGAAAGAAAAAAAACAATAAGAGATGCTTTTGGAAGCATTCAAATGAATTTTCTCCAAAAACACTATCGGGGCGTATGTCATGAATGAACTTGATGAATAAATACAAATACTTTAATCAAAGCTAATTAGAGCTCTCAGCTTTGTGGTCCATTCTTAACCAGAGATATGGCTTTGAGAATGGTATACATTTTGGTAGAGAGTGCATGGTATAAATTTTGATAGAGAGTGATTTCTTTCTAATAGGCCTTACACAATGCGAATCTAAATTAATCAAAATCTCAAAGCAGCATCAAATACACCGAACATGAGACGAAAAAAATCTAGAGCTTCTTGAAAATACAAGAGAGAATAATAAATTGAATCCACAAAAATCAAACTGTTCTTAAAACTTAATAAATGCTTTATGAAGTTGCAAGGAGTAATATTTTATCCTAATCTCATTTGTGCAGGGCATGCTTTAAGAGTAAATTAGAGAAGAAGGAGCAAAAGTTAATTAATTGAATTTAGAATAATGTCCATGTCTATCTTATCTCATTATTATATTATAAACACTAAAAAAAATAACTTATAGGGAATCAACCTTAATTTACAGAGCAACTGCTCTTTTGTTTGACAAACTCAACACGGACTAATTATAGGCTAGTGTTATTATTAATAAACACCGGGTGTCACCTAGTGGTGAATAAACTAAGATTAAAAATTATGGAAGATTATAATTCAAATCCAAAAAAAAAAAAAAAAAAAAAAAGAGTTATGCAATGTCTTTCCGTTTGCCTAAACTTTGGTACATTGTGGGAGATAACATGTATTTGGTTATATAATCGACGTACTTTCAAGTTGAGCTAAATAAAACCGTTACAAAAAATAAAAATAAAAATAGCAACAGTTCTTAGCTTGCCACATGAGGGAATGAACACACTAAGCGACTTAGTAAATTAGATCAAAATTAAAACACAACACACGATTTGCCACAGTTCATATACTTATCAACTCTCATGTGCTTCAATTATTACAAACATGAAAAGAAATACAGATCAGTAAGTTCACGCTGAATATGATCAAACTATAGGTGTACAGAGAATTGCATTTTGTATATTTCTAGCTGAAAGCAATGAGTCCATTAATAATATCAGCAGAACCCGCCCAAATTGCACCTATGGACTACAAAAGAGGAATAAAATGGTATTTCAATTGATGTGTAAGCAAATCCATTAGCCAATTGCAAGTGCTTTCTTTTGTGTTGCATATCATGTTGTTCGGACTCTTAAAAAAAAAAATTGACAAGCGTGTGTCTAGTCTTTCAAAATTAGCATATTTCTGAAGGATCCGACCATGAGTGTGTCTTTTCTTTGAAGAGTCCGAACAACATAAATAGTATATTATGCTTCTCATTCTCATAAAGCAAGAACTGTGATCTTCATATTGTTAGGCTGAAAAGGCCCAAAAATACTCTTAACATAATGTGATATTGTCCGCTTTGGGCCAAGCCCGCACAGTTTTCTCCAAAAGGTCTCACATCATTAAGAGTAACCAACACCTTATAAGTAGGTGTACAATCTTCCCCTCGAACTAAGTTCGTCCAAAGATACTCTTAACATGATGTGATATTGTCCGCTTTGGGCTAAGCCCGCACGATTTTGCCCAAAAGACCTCGCATCATTAAGAGTATCCAACACCTTATAAGTAGCTTCTTCTTTTTTTCCGGCTATCAATATGGTACTTTATTCGCACACCCAACACATATATATTGATAGTTCATTGGAGTTTTCTCTTCAAAAGGGATTGTCTCACTTTGTTTTACGGAGTAGTCAAGATTGGACAACAATATATGAAGGAAAACATAACACAATTTCCAACAATACAGATAGATGAGACAAAACAATAGATCGCTCAGTGCATGAAATATTCCGCGTCACACATGATTCGCAGAATGACCATATCTCAAGAGGTGTGATGTAGGCCGCAGCTTTCCCCGACATAAACATTAACAGCTAATTCTACAACTCACACCCATATATAATCTATAAGTTATACTGACAACTTTACTATTGCTACAACGATGTACACAAAATCTATAGTCAAAGTATCATTGAATGTGCCTTAACCGGGAATTTTAGTCATGTCAATAATCTAAAAAGTTGAAACACAAAACGATGCAAGTAGTGTCCATTGGCCATTGCACCGCCAAATAAACATGTTGGCCACTATCAAAGGTCCCTATTGCATGGCATCAGTATCTTTTCCTATCAATTTTCTTAAAAGACATGTGATTCAGTACAAAATTAGCCTAATTCCCAAATGCTTGACCACAATTGGTCTGCTATATTATAAAAGCTAATGGCTGTTTCACGCAAATGCCTTTTTTTTTTCTTTTTCTTTTTTTATGTCACCATTTAAATTTTGTCTCTATTTTTAAAAGTTATGTGAATATAACCATTGAAATTTTATCATTCTGGACAATATTAAACTCGGTTCTAATGTTTGTTTATATATTGCTCAACCTTACAGATAAAATATAATTACCGTCTAACGCTTTCAATAACTTATAAAATATTAAGTAGACTGTAATCTAACGTTGACTCATAAGATTTTCAGCTTTTTTAAAAAAAAAAATTAGATTATGACCATTTACTTAAACATCAGTCTCAAAAAGAGAAAACCGATGAAAACTGACACAAAATCATGGATTTAAGTGTCTTAACAACACTATGACCAGCATATCCACTACCCAATTACAGTCCATTTTCTTGATTAAAATTTGATTTAATACCAATTTCTTAGCATTCAACAACTTACACCATCCTTAGGAAAATCAAAAAGGCAAAAAGTAAAGTTTCTACTAAAAACTTAATTATATGACTTTTTCCTACTAATTTCTTGTATATGATTCATCAATTTAAACCATCCTTTCTTAGGAAAAACAAAAAGAAAGAAGATAAAGTTCACACTCTGCTAACAGAGAGGGAAAATAAAGCATGATGGAATGATGAAAGTATTAGGCATATTGCAAGTCCCTACCATATAAGCATATATTTTAATAAAAATATATGAATAAGCTTGTCAATTTTTAATAAAATCTCCGCTAGTATTGATCAATTAAGAAGTCTTAATTTCTCGAACTACTACGTGGTATATGCTTATCAAAAATGAGAGAAAGTGACATTCTTGAAAAAGAAACAAATGACTGAACAAGGTAATCTTTAAAAAAATTCGATAGAAGCGTTATATACTTTTATGTTTCAGCTTGTCCAATGATTTAGTGACCGTTTAAGCAATAAATTCATTCTAAACTCTGTTCTTTTTATTATCTTGTACTCCAATCAATCCGATCACCACCAATGGCGAATTAAATCCCCTTCCCTAAACAATTATAATGCACAAATAGGGCAAAAACGATGTTTCGATTATATATAAGCGGTTGAATCCCTTTAGTATAAGAAAAAAGTCTATTGTGATATTCTATCTGTTTAATCCGTTTATATGAATTTGTGACAATACAATACAACGAATTTTATGCTATTCTTCATGAGGATCCATTACCAAGTTTATGGATGGCCAATTTCTGGCCGCGAATCTATATTTGTAATTTTATTAAAACAAGATGACACTGAAAAAATCTTATTTCTGCAAATCACCCTAAATAAGGAACACAAAAACTTGGAACTACAATGCAATAGAAGCCTTTATTTTTTTAGACTCCCCAAGTACAAAAGCTCTAGGCCTAATGAAACATAACAAAACAAACTTTTAAACCTAGGAATTACAGTTAGACAAATAAAAAATGCTAGACCACACGAATTAACACAACCCAGTAAAAAGTTAAAAGATTTTTTGAGTGAGATTTGATTTCAAAGCATTATAAACAGCATGCCATCCAGCTTCTGTAGGGTGAACTCTGTCCCAGAAAAATGTAGATTTTGGATCATTGCACACTGTGTACATCTTTTCACCTTTCTCATTCATACTTCCACATGAATATCGATTGCTTATTCCCATGCAACATGGCTTCAGTGGCGTCTCGAACCTTGTACTTCCTGCTTCAACAAAATTACCGAGCTTAAATAAAGAAACATGGTCTATGAGGAGTCAGATAACCGATCCCAACTTATTTGAGATTAAAGGGCAGTTATTGTTGTTTATCAGTATGACAGTGTATGCAATTGCAGAGTTTCTGACTTTCACTCCTATCGAATTAAAATAAATAAATAAAGATAAAGGTTAGGGGTAGTGAGGGGGCTTAACTTTACTTTACGGAAATAACTCAATTTTCACTATATTGCATTAAGTCACTGAAATATTTTTATAACCAAAAATTCACTCAACCTTATTTAAGAATAAAAAAGTTATTCACTTTTACCCATCTAATTCATATTCGCACGGGATAGACTCACTAAATAAGGTAGAACATTCCTTATCAAGTAGTTTTTCTGCGAACTCAAGCCCAAAACCTTTACTTAAGAATGTAAGAATCTTAACCATCACACCAATCTCTCACTACACCCTTAAGAGTAATGCTTTTCACTTTTGTTACTACCTAGGAATTTTCATTTAGAACCCCTCCAAAGCAAACACACACAAAAAGAACCTTTTTGGGGGCTAATGTCCATATGCTATGGGATTATGAGCGACTTTACGACTTGAAAACAAAAAAATCTAATCGGGGGTTTTCCCTCTTAATGGGACTTAGGATGTGCGAATTAAATTAGTCGGAGTCTTAAAATGAGTATCAGAGGCACAATCTTTCTTTCATTTAGTTTGAACCACTCAAAACCACAAAATCAGGCTAGCAAATGACTCATTATCAATCCACTTGTTGGACGCTGAACTCACCCGGCCCATATCTTTCATAAGATGTGTTTTATTTGGAAGGATGAACTAGACTTTTTCATCGCCCAACTCAAGGCAGATCAAACAAAGGTTCTTCCCACTAATGCTCTCATTCTCCAGGCTATGAGAAACCGAAAAAAAAGACTTTCCAATTTGAAAATTTCCTTAAGAAGAGAAACAGTAAAAAAAGAAAAATGGTTCTTACCTGGCACTCCTTTGCGATCCAGCACAGTGGTGAAAGAGCTAAAAAGATCAAGAATCATAAAGCTAGAACCCATTGTCTCATTGTTCAATTTTGCCACAGCTTGTTGTAATAGTGAATTGTGAAAATCCACAGCAATATTCTCAGTAGCATTGCATTGTTGGAATGAATTAAAAACTGTGCTTTGTGGAAGGCATCCTAGTGGCTCCAATGTTGTTACTGCTACCTTCTTTGCACCCAATCCATTGACTCTTCTCATGTTTATAACTAGTTGATTTACCACTCTAGTTATGAAGGCAGGAAGATCCTACAAAAAAAAATTGGATATTATAACATCACATGTATGTAAAATTAATGCCGCTCGAACTTTTCTGAAAATGTTGTCGCGCACTACTTTTTGGAGGATCCGACACACGCACGTAGGATGACATTTTTGAAGATTCCGAACAACAAAGCTTAAATGCATATTACAACATCACATGTTCAGAAAATCTGTGTTGCTCGGACTCTCAAAAAATATTGTAATACTCGTGTCAGATCCTCCAAAAAATGCACTACTTTTTGAAGGATTCATCACGCACACAGCCGAAATTTTGAAGAGTCCGAGCAATATAGCATAAATGCATATTATAACATCACATGTAGGGAAAATTTATATTGCTCGGACTCTTCAAAACTGTTGTCGCACTCGTGTCAGGTCCTCTAAAAATACCCTATCCTTTTTGGAGTATGCGACTTAGCATAAAGCTCACACTTAATTCCGTAGAGAATGAAATTCCATACCAACATATAGTTTATAGTTCAATGTTATCAGTGGAGTTCTCTACGCATGCAATACATATGTGCAGTTTTTTTTTCCATCTAAAACGATAGTGTCTGGTCATCTTGTGCTCTCCTCTTCGATGAGAAGAGATTATTACCGGTTTTTATCTCTACTGAAATTTGAACCACGACTTTTAAAGATTTCACTCACTTCATTGACTAATAGTTCACGTTCTCGAATGTTCATATAGGTGAGTTTAGTTGTCACTATCCCCCTTCTCTTCTTTCCTATTCTTTCCCCTATTTCCCACCCTCTGTTCCCATGCAATAGGAATAGCAAAGGTTCATCAATCATTGTGAATAATCTTGAAGAAGCTCAAGAGTAACATACCAAAGTAAGTTATAAGTTTAGTAAAAGGTTAATTACACAAATGTTATAACATGTTTAAGATTATAAATTTTAAATGATTTTTTTAAAATAAAAAATAAAAAGAAAGTTCACGTCAAGTCAAAGTACATCAAATAAATTGATATAGAAGAAGCCAGTACAATATTTATGGTTAGCAATGATTCTCAAAATCAATAAATGAATTCAGCTAGTTTATAGTGTAGTAGGTGTAGGCCCAATATATAATTTGTTTCCAAGTGAAATTGTACATAAAAATCCAAGAGGAATAGGTTGGTCAACGTCTACATTCTTCTCCATTAAGAGGCCGTTCTATTACAGATATCTACTGCTCACTGAGCATTTCAGACTATAATACTGACATTTTATCTCGATTTAAGAGTTTATAGGCTCAAAATTAATTATCATCAACACATGGTCAGACTTGGATGTTAATTTAAGAACATAATACGTTACTATCATATTTCAAAGGGAAAAGGGTCAAAATATCCCTCCACTTTATTTTAATGGCTAAAATATTCCGAACTAATTTTGGATAATTTATACTTCTGCCGTTATGAAAGTTAACAAATATACACTTCATTTGATGAAAATCCCCAAATTGATTCAAATCACTCGATTTCTTAAAAAATAACCCATTCTCCTATTTTACCGCCCCAACCCACCTCCTAAAATAAGTCATTCTTCCTTCTCTCATATTTTTCCCTCCAGCTATCAAGCCGTTGATTCCATCAATTATAACCAGAAGGAAGATTAAGAAGCGGTCTTTGAAACCAGAAAACATTTTAATTAAATTTCATTTGTATCAAACATCTATAATATATAAACCTGTTATTCATTATTTGAATAGAAATTCTATTTAAGATCTTCCCTTAGCAAGGAAAGCAAAGAAAGATGGAAACTATTGACAGGCATTTTGAAAACAACCAGTACATAACTTTAAATAGTTACTACTGCATAGCAATCAACTAAGCAGATAATAGAGCACTAACTTATGACTAACTTATGACCTGAAGTAAGCTAAAAGATTTAATCCCATTACCTAACTAATTTCAACATAATTAGGACTCTCCTAGGATGACTTAACTAAAACATAAAAATTATAGCTCCTAAAACATGACACTAACTTTTGAATCAGTCAACGGCTAAAGAGACAGTAAGTCTCTATCGACCGGCTTGATAGCTGGAGGGGAAAATATGAGAGAGAAGGAAGAATGAGTTATTTTAGGAGGTGGGTCGAGAGTTTTGGGGTTGGGGGGAGGGGGGGGTGGTAAAATAGGAGAATGAGTTATTTTTTATGAAATCGAGTTATTTGAATCAATTTGGGAATTTTCGTCAAATGAAGGGTATATTTGTTAACTTTCATAATGGCAAGGGCATAAATGACCCAAAATTAGTTCGGAGGATATTTTTAGCCATTAAAATAAAGTAGAAAGATATTTTGACCCTTTTTCCTATTTCAAAACTTGGTGACACATATATTGACACAAAGAGCGTTTTCCAAAGTCAATGCTCTTATGGCTTTAGTTCAGGGGTAAGAGTGCAACATGTTATCTGAGTATTAAGCGCATGTTACTTATTTGAACTCTATTTCAGATGAAAGTCGGATACTTAAATGGAGAAGGGTAGAGTAATTTTTCAAGTTCGAACTTATCCCATGAAAAAAAAAAAAAAAGGTCCTGACGAAAAGGCATGTTAAAGATGAACCATCTCTAACAACTTAAGTTTTAGATGATATTATCACACAGTTTAACAGTAATAAGGGTCATCAAGGAGACATAAAATTGCAATCGCTGTGACACCTGTGATGAAATGAAGGGCATACTAATGAGGACAGGTCACAGAGAAGGATTAGCAGCCTTCCAGACTGGCAAGTTTCTTAGAAGGATTGCATATGATATCTTAGGTGAATTTCACAACGAAATGAGAAAGGAAAATAAAGCGTTTTATCAGTCATATCACAAGTTCATATGGTATGCACGCTTTTGAACTTAATAACAGCATCACCTAATTAAGGAACAAATCAATGAAGGTTATTGAACCAAGCGTGACAACACGTGTCATGAACTTGAATCATGACAGTCTCAACTTAACCACAGCTTTTAATTTTAATTCTTTTGTTGTTTCTTGGTCTAGCACATCAGGAAAAGGGTGTATGTCATCTAATAACGAGAGCCAAGAAAATAATCAAATTTTTTTTCTAATGGATTTTTATGGATAGCAATGATCCACCAAATTAATATAGCAGATGAATACAGCTATTTTGGTGTGTAGTAACTGCAAGGCCCAGTATATTTTGTTTCATATGAAAAATTGTTCATAAAATCCTAGAGAAGTAGGTTGGTCAACATCTAATATCATCTACTACTGGTGTCAACACTCATTAATATACAAGATGCCCTTCTATTCCAAAGTTCAGCAAACAGTACATAGTTTTTTTCTCTTAATAATCAACCAGTATCCAGAATTTAACACGCCACATAAAATTCATTAAAGTGATAAATGTTTCTGGTCCTGGGAACTTTTCAGTTCCTAAAATTTAAATTGGATACTTCTAGTTAAGAGTTAAGGGATTCATTTCATATTTTTACCCCGTCATACCCTTGGTGGTAATATCAAATGAGTTTATGTTATATACGAGGCTAGTTTTACAAAAATTAAGATTATACCAGGTCACCTTTATCTATTACGACAAGTAACTTATCTTTTTCTCAAGATTATAAATCTCATATTTTAAAGAAAATTTACCCGTAAATATTTTGACATTTTTAAAAAAATCTTTATACTAGTAGTATATATTATATTCAAAATATATACTTAAAATTGACAATGTATACAAATATGATGACTGATGTGCAGTGTCAGTCCTAAAGTTTGGCATTTTATCTCGTTTCGACACTTCAGAAGCTCAGAACCAAACGTATATCAGTCACATGGTGAAAATTATTACTGGATGATATCATTTTAAGAAGATAAAATAAAACGACGACCACATAAACAACTGCAGATATATAGAGCGTTTCTAAACTCTAAAGTTTGTTCATGCTATATATTATATATATCAAAAATCTAGAAAATATGCATTTATTATTTATAAGAGATTAAATAGTACACGTGTTCACCATCAATACTCTAAAACTTAGGATACTCTTCTTCTATAAAACTAGTACTAGTAATGTACTCTTTTGTACACTGGAGAACGACGACACAATAAATGCTAAGTCACTCGTTTCTTGTGATCGAAATTATATACTTATACCTTTACTTCAAGATTTAGTTGACACCTTACAACTACAAGCTCTACTAGTTTCTTAAGTTACCATCTTTCCACTGAATGACGTAGCTTAACGATTAGTGAAGTGAGTGAAAAATCATAAAACAAAGATTAAATTTCATCAGGAACAAAAATACTAAGTCATTTCTCCTATCTACCTAAAATCTGGTGGGCATATTCACTGATATACATGTGCCGATGAAAGGTAACAAGTACCTAAGTGGAATTATCGAGGTAAATGTTAGTGGTGGAGTCAGAATTTCACTAAGGAGATTAATTCAGAATATAAAGAAGTTAACACACAAATAAGAAGCCAAGGAGATTCGACATCCACTATATATATACGTATACAATAATTTTAACCTAGTATATACAGGATAATTTCCCGGCAAAATGGGTTCGGATAAACCTGTTATGCCCTAGCTCCGCCCACAATAAGCTTAAGTTGGACAAACACCACTACCGTTATATTAAAAATAAAAAAAAAGGGTTCTACTAGTAGTGGATAACACTAATTGATATATCTACAATCTACACATGCACATTAAAGAATGAATGAAGCTGAAGAAAGTATAGCAAATTAAATATTACTAGGTAATTTCTTCCCATCTATCTAAGTTTTAGTGAATAGAGTTATCCAGTACCTATACTATAAAAATTTATCGAAGTGCGCGCAAGCTGGGCCGAATCATAATTATAAAAAGAAAGTATAGTAAATAATATCAATGTACCTGAGCTGTACCACCATTAGAAAGGTAAGCACCATAGTCATTTCCAGCAAGAGAGAGCAAGAACAATGAAGACTGAACATCTGCCTTTGTGTAGACTGAATCAGCCATCAATTTTTGGAAAAAATCAATTTGAGTTGTCATGTTTGGCTCTGGAGCTAAAGTATTAAAAACACCAGTTCCTCCATACGCAAAATTTATTCCATATCTTAGCCTGTTTGTTGCATATTTCATCCATCTATAAGGTATTGGTGACTTCACTCCCAAGAATTTAGCTGTTTTTTAGCATGTCAAAAGTGAGAGGGAGAATATTAGTAATGCACATAAAATAAAAAGCTAAAAAGATTAATTAAAACCTTATTTTTATAATTCAGAGTTCAATTCCTATACGCGATCAGTGTAAGAAAAAATAAACTTAACAAGAAATGCTAAAAAGATTAGTTAATACCTTATTTTTATAATTTAGAGTTTAATTTCTATACGCTGATAGTGTAAAAAAAATCAACTTAAAAGATAATTACAGATAATTATGCATAATAGTACTTTTTTCTATTCATTTGTTCGAACTTTGATGGATAGAGTTATCCGGTACTAGTTCTGAGGCGGAAGCGGAAGGTACGTAGCAGATAACTCGTGACATTAACCAAATTAAGTACACGTGAGCTAACCCAAGCACCACATTATATTTAAGTTAATTCATATTAATCAAGGATCAGATTGATATAAAAATCACAAGTGGACCCATTATCAAAAAAAAAAAAGAGTGGCCGGACTCAACGAGAAATCACCCTAAAGCAAGGGAATCCATTCTACTATGAGATGTTGAGAGTCAAAGCTTAGTTATTCGTGAATGAAATTGGTGGCTCCATGGTTGGTTAGCTCGAAAGCTAGTTTTGACAGCATACGTAAATTTTATTCGAATGATTTTATTTTGTCTAAAGAACTGTGGAATTTTTGTCTTATGACCTAATTCAAGACTTAGCATGATGAGTTGGTAGAGATAATACTCAAAATACCCCCCAACGTTTGACCAAAATCCCAACTACACACCTAACATTTGCGGGGGTCCTATTACCCCCCTGAACAAATTTTTTCAGTATCAAAATGCCCCTTTTTTGCTGATGTGGCAGTCCAATCTGCCAACCCCCAAATATTAAATGGCGGTTGTCCACACGCGCCTGGCCCACGTGCCACGTGTTTAATTTTGCCCCATTTTTTATTAATTTCCCCCTTCCTCCATCCATCTACTCTTCTTCTTCTTCAAAAAAAAAAAATCTCTCAATTTTCCATACTCCATTTTTATTAAGGATCTGAAAACCCATACCCAATTCTCCTTCATCTTCATCAACATTATCATCATCATCATCATCATCTTCATTAGGAGTTGAAAAAAAAATCACACCAACTTGCTCAAATCTAATCCAAACAAACCCAAATGTGAAAGGAAGCTTCCTAACACCAAATAGAACAAAGTTCATCCATTAATTTGATTAAACAATCAAGAATTTAGAGAAACCCATTTGGTGTTCTTCATAGCTTTCTCCAAATTCTTAGCAATGGAGTTTAATTTTCTCCCCAAATCAACTCAAAGAATTAGTGCTTAAACAACTCCAACCAAGCAACAAGTAGCAACTCCAAACAAGCAACTTCCAATCAGATTTTCTTTAACAAGATTAGATTTTTCATCCTTATTTTTTTTCCAGATTTTTCCTTTTTCTTTCTTCAGATTTTTCATTTTTTTTCTTCAGATTTTCGTTTATGGTGGAAAGTTGTTCTTTAACAAGTTGTTCGGAATCATATGTGGATTTTCTTCAATTGAGATTTTCGTTTATAATGGATATTATTTTGACAACAAAAAATGGGGATGGATATTAAATAGGGTGAAGATGAAGATGAAGTAGCCTAAAAATGGAGGGAGTTCAAATTTTATCTACTTGGCATCATATGTGGCAGCTTAGTTGGCGTCCAAAACAGGTCAGATGCAGATTTTTAAAGGCCGTCACGCGCCACTGGGCGGTGTATTCACGCTCTCTGCCACATCAGCAAAAAAGGGCCATTTTGCTACTGAAAAAATTTGTCCAGGGGGGTAATAGGCGCAGGTTAGGTGTGTAGAGGTCAAACGTTGGGGGGTATTTTGAGTATTATCCCTGAGTTGGTACGTAGAATAATAATCATAGAAAGTGGCTACAAAGTTCAATGAACAATTGACAGATAATAATGACAATGAAAGAACTAAAACAAACTCAGTTAAGCACTAAAAAATCATTCATAATGTCACACTTTCACATAAATAAAAAGCCACATTGTCATTAGTTAACAAAAAGAAGATAAAAGTACTTATAAGAACTATTTTTATTTTTGATATAAAGTAATGAAAGTAATTATGGGATCAAGAAATAAAGAAAGGAGCGTGGTGGTCTGACAAGATGATGCGAAAAAAAAAAGTAACAAAAGTCTGAATAATGCAACATGTCCCAGCTGGAAAGCATAAAGCTCCCGCCCCCCCCCCTATTTCCTCCCCATCCAAAATAAATTGCCATTTAATAAAAAAATTATCAAGTATTTTCAACTATATTCTTTATATTAAAGAGGTAGTTCTCTTTAATATTACTTAATTCTCAAAAAAATCTAATTAATAGAATAGTTTAATAAATTTTATATTATATTTATTAATTTTTTACTGGACGTGATCTTTATTAAAATAACACTTATTTTGAGACCGAGGGACTAAGTCACTAGCAAGTAGCAACCCACTGTAAAAGGAGAAAAGAAGTAAAAGAATTGTTTATATAAACCAAAAGATGACAGACCACACTAAAGATAAAGTGAACACAATGATGAAAAGAGTTGCATGGGTAGAAGCATAAAAGAGAGGCTAGGACTAGGATTAAGATTAATCCACAGCAGAAAAAGTTAATATTTCATCAACTTTGTATAATGCCTTTGGAATTTGAAAATTCTTTAACTATTACTCCTACATTGTTCATCCCAATTCATATAAAATAAAAAATAGAAAAACGTTTAATTTCAAAGATAAAACATACTCCTTCTGTCTCAATTCAAGTATACGTTGGGGGATTTCACTTGTATACTAAATATATATATATGAAATTTCAGAGATTTTTTTTTAAAGTTTGTGATCTAAAATAAATTTTAAATATTTATGTATTGTAAATCATTTATTAGGCTACAAGAGAAATTTTAAAGTTACACTAAGAAGTATGCCGTTAGGATGGTATACTCCCTGATACACAGTATTAGAAATATCCTTTTTTAGGAGTGATGACCAGGATTTTACATGCATATTTTTTTTTAAAATTTTAAATGAATAGTGATTAAAATCTCAATAAATTCTGTTACGAACCGTGAAAAGAGATGCTCAAATTAAATACTCTCACTGTCTTGATTTACGGAATCCATTCAATTGGACACAGAATTTTAAAAGAAAAATTATAGACTTTTGAAATTCATTATTGCGTGATTATAATTTATCTTATTAAAAAAAAATGAAAAGCTTAAAGTTTAAAATATTTTTAAATATTAAAAAATAAGTACTACTATCATTTTGTAGACAAACTACAATGGAAAGTGTATTTCATATATGGAGTTAAAACGCACAGTTTTCGATGATATGTCATTTCTCTGGGACAAACTAAAACACAACGAGTCACGTAAATTAAAACGAGTGGAGCAACTTTCTTTAATAATGCACACTTCTAAACATAAAACTTTTGAATATTTATATTCGCCATTCAATCAAACATCGCCTGTCGACTAAAACTGCTCCCTATTTTGACTTGACACGTAACTTTAGAAAGTAAAAAATATTTTTGATCTTGTGGTACTCATTTCGAATCAAAAAAAGAATCTATTTAATTTTTTTAGATTAAAAAAAGAGTTCATTTAACAAATTAAAAAAAAATTAATCTTATTTTTTTATATTTATCCCTATTAAGTATTATATGATTAAATCCTAATGCTTAATGCTTATTTAATTAGGGATAATTTAATCAAATTATTTATTTTTATCTAAAAATTAATATTTTAGTTTCCTTTAGGAGAGTGTGTAAAAATAATTTTTTTTAATTCGGATTACAAGTATTAAACTGAATATATAAAAGCTCCCCTAAAAAAATACGTTTTAATTAAATATGACATATGAAAAATTAGAATTAATTTATCAAAAAAGAAAAGAGACGTTCTTTTTTAAAGAGACTAAAAAGACACGAACAAATTGAAACGGGGGAGTAAGAAAGTATTAGTGGCATGTACCTAGGTAATCAGTGAGGACACGGCCATCGGAAAACCTGCCAGAGGGCTTGCCAGGAAAAGTGACACCATAAGGTTGTTTCCAAGAATTAGCCACTGATTTCCCGTTATTACCAGTATCAGCATATGAATCCCCAAATACAAACAGCTTTGTTGGTTTAAAACCATAAATTTGACGCTTCTTTTGGTCTTTTTTGTAACTTTTCTGGTTATGGCTATGTTCATGATGGTGATGATGATGATGATGATGATGTGAACCTTCAACTTGAACACTCCATAGAAACCCTGTAATAACATAAATATTGTTATGAATCCTCGGAATGAAAATAAAAAAGTTTGTGACGCTGAATTAAATTCCTGATAGCAGGAGGCAGAACTACAATATTAGGAACATGTGACAAACTCAGTAGCTTTTGCTTAGACTGTTGTTTTGTATTAAGAATTATATTAATTGCAAACTTACAGACTAAAACGAGCTATAGAATTGGTGGCAAGTTCAGAACTCATAAATTTAAATTTTGTCTCCACCTATAATAGATAGGAGAAAAATCAAGCATACCCCTTATCGAGTGGAAAAGATTCAACAAAAGACAGAAACAAATTCACGACAAAATAGTTTGAGACGATGAACTGAACTCCTGATAGACAAGAGAAAAACGAAAAGTACTCCTAATCTCCAAAGCATCTATTTTGCCATGAAAAAGATTCAATAAAACATAGTATAAAATAAGAACATTATTCGTTTTACGTGGAAAAATAGTATAACTGTAATTAACAATATTTTCTTAAATTTGACTCATTAAATTCACGTTAAAGTGGGATCTTTACAAGGAAAAACATATTAAAGAGAGTAGATATAAAAAATATATATATATACTCTATAAGAGTATAATAAGTAATTAAAAGTGAATAAATGAAAGAAGGTAAAAGAATTTCAGCAGAAATGTGAAGTAAAAATAAAATGGATATATGCATACCTGTGATGAAGAAAATAGAGAAAAGGAAGAAGTTAAAGAGCTTCATGGAAGTGGGAGAGAAGAGTTTGTTTGAAGGAGAAAATGGGGGAAGAAGAATAGTGAGATTCTGTTTATAATTATAAAGCTATTTATAGATATGATTAAAAATAAATACAATAAAAAAATAATAGGAGGGGAACATTGACTGGTGGAGTATATTTTGATCTGTTTATTTGGATCTTTACTAAATCAACTACAGGCCATTTGGTCACTGCCACAATTTCATATTCACATTGGTAGTTTCTTTTGTAAAATTAATTAACTATATTGCAAAAGCTGACTATTCTACAAGTCCTTTTTTAAAATGTTATTATTTAGAGAATATTTTTCTTGCTTTTTTTAAAAAAAAATTATGGTGGTATTCATATCAACTTAGGTTACTACTCAGCAAGAAATGAATTTTTGGTCTTTTACAATTTTTTTTTTTTAGTTTTATGATCTTTTTATAAAGACTTCATAAAAAACATTGAAAAACCCAAAAATAACACATAAGAACCCCGAAAAGAAACCAATATTCAAAAAGAGGTCAAGAGATCTTATTTCATCTTCATGATCAGAGGTAGTTAAACGGTTCTAAACATAACATATTTATACAATCACATTACTTTAAAAGTAAGTGCAGGTAAATCTATTGGATAGCATTGATTGATAATAAATAATAAATGATAAATAATAGATTAAATTACATTAATAATATAAAAAAAAAAATTACTTGGTGTAGCTTCTTCTAACAGGTAATTATTGATAATAACTACCTTTTAATTTATTTATATTTAGTAGCTACAATGATTTTATAAATTACTATTCATAACTACACCAAAATACATAAAGTTGGAGTGGTTGAAGTGGTTATTGGGCTAGCTCTCACCCTGCCGCCCAGGTTTGAACCTGGCCAATAACTTTTCTTCTCGTACATATTTTCTCTAGCTTCTTCTCTTTGTATTTGAGTGTATTTCGTCATATGTATTTGGCTCATATTTGTAGCGTATTTGGCCTGAGTGTATTTCGTCATATGTATTTGGTCTAAGTGTCTTGTATCTGAATGTATTTGTCTTCATATACATTCAGTACACGTGAAATACACAGCTTTTGCTTAAAAGAAATCATTGTACTATCACAAATGACTGGGTAATATGGGCTGAAATTAATTGCCCCAGTGGATAATGACTGGGCCAAATATTTTGAGATTTAATGTTATGGGAGTGGGCTAAAGTGCTTCAGGCCCAAATGATAAACCGACCCGGTCTGATGAAGATGTACGGGTGTTCTATTTCCTACTGGGAATCCAATTTTTGGTGAGATCACCCCTACCGTTTACGAAGGCGGATTCATGATTTAAATTTAATGGATTTAACTTTTTACTGAATTCATTATACTGTTAAAATCATGTATTTAGATCTAATAATTGTTGAGATTTTAGTAAGTTTTTTCATATGTTTATGCTCAATGTCGAAAGTTCGGGGTTCACATGAACATGTCATTAGCTAAAACGCGACATTCACCTCTAATCATTTGAGACGCATGTCTTGCATTGCTTGGTTTATTTTAAATATCGGATGCAGCTAAAAATTCATAGCGCGTTTTAGTATTATTCACAATTAAATATCTAATGATTTTTCTATAACAAATATAGATTTTAAGTAACAGCTCGTTCGAACCAGTTATGTAGCTTTAATTATGGCAATCCCCTTCTTGCTTTTCAGCTTTGATGCTCAATATCTCGTAAAATCAGACCAAGATCCATGATAAAAAAGAAAAAGTGTAGGCTTGTCCATATTGATGGTTCTCACATAGAAACCATTTGTGTAAAATATCTTGGTTACTCATGAACAAAAAAATGAATTGCAAAAGATCATTTGCAAATTGAAGTAAAATCCAATATATAGCAACAGAAATTTCGATTTCAAGTTCTGAACAAATTCCTGACAAGGAGTGGTCTCCCCGTTCCATTTTCTTTGATATATATGTCCTATACAATGCGAATCTGGATTATTCAGACCAGTAAATTCTGAATATCAAATGAGTAACCAAATAAATAAAATAAAAGAACAACAACATACGCAACATAATCCCACAAGTAGGGTCCGGGAATGGTGGTGTGTAACCCCTACCTTATGAAGGTAAATGATGACAAGAACACAAAAAGAGTATATAGCAACAGGTGTCTTGGTTTTAAGTTCCGAGAATGAAGATATTCCATAGAGGAATTGCTTTCCCCTTTAATATGTACTATACATTGTGAATCTGGATTAGTCTGGATTTTCAATACCAGACCGGTACATAATAAAAAAAGTATACATGGCAATACAATTATACAATTTTCTACCTATTCTTGAAAGGAGTAATCTTGATAACAAGACCAGGAAAAACATCATCAGGATCATGAATATGAGGATTCTCTTCAACAATAAAAGGATCTCCACATTTTTCACTAATTGTTTGCAAAGTTTCACCTTCTCTTACAACATAAATCTCATCACATGGCCTATTTTCATTCATAGCCATTTTCTGCTGCTGCATTTGAACTATAAACAATTCACTCTCACCTGATTCATACAAGCTCAAAACCAACATTATTGACAAGAACAAGAAAGAGTACCATGAAATTTTCTCGGCTAACGCTATCGATGAATCATATCGAAACATGGCTACAAGATTAGTGTTATTGTTTGTTTGAGGTTCTTTATTTGGAGACATGTTTTTTGAGGGTATTTGTAGAAATTAGTAAGAGGATTAGGAGGGTAATTAAGTTGCTTTAGTTGGAGTAGTTATGTGAAAGAAGGGGAGTTGAAAGGGTTTCTTCATGGGGGAGTTGATAGGTAACTATCATAATAAGATATTGAAAATGTATTATTTAGATGAGAGTGAAAGTTTGTTCAACTGCTTTTTTCAATATAAGCTACTAAACTTTTTTTCACTATAAGCTACTAAACTTTCTAAGTCCATATCAAACCAAACAAATTAAAAGTTAAAACAAATTAAGAAACAAACACTATTGCTTTGATTTGGTTTCTTTTTCTCTGTTTTATTAAATATTCACTCTGTTTCCGTTTGTGTGACCCTATTTTCTTTATAGTTTGTTCTAGAAAGAATGATTACTTTCTAAATTTGAAAATAATTTAATTTATACTTTTCATTACCCTTAATGATAGTTTTTTAGCCATAAATGTAATACATGTTTATTAAGATTACAAGTTTCAAAAGTCTTATTGCTATATAAATATAATTCCACTTTTAATGTCATAAGTTTCAAGTCTATATATTAAACACATACGGAGAGAGGGAACCCAATATGCCAACTTTCTGACAAACGAAGGGCACAAGTATGATGAAGATTTAATAATCTGGGGAAATATATTCAAGAAGATGGAGTTTCTTCTCTAGGCCAACTTAAGCATCATTGTTTTTCAAAGACTGTAATCTACTTTTTAAATCTTTTTCAATGTATAAAAAAAAGAGTTTCAAATCTTCTTTCTTTTTATACTCATGACCAGTAAGACAAGATTATACTTCCTCTGTTTTAATTTATGTGAACCTATATCTTTTTAGTGAAATTCGAGATTATTCATAATACGCTCTCTTGTCCATATTATTTGTCTTTCAAATTTTTTGTTCTCCCCTTACTTAGAAAGGTGTTGATAGCCCTAACCATAAGAATATTTGTTTAAATTATCACTTACTCTACTTAAACGTGTTAATCAACACTCAACTATAACACAACACTCAACTATGTGAAAATAACGTGGATCATGTAAAAAGTAATAATAATGACTTGTTATTGTCTAAAATATCAAATAATTTGAAACAAATCCAATTTGTCAGAATAACTTATATTTAGAACGAAGAATAATTTGTTTAAAGAATAGAGTACTCTTAACTGACATTAATTGCTGAATACTCCTTTCAGAGGAAGACTTTACCTAATTTATATTTTACTGCTAGTAAATTATGATTACTATTTGTAGAAAACAAAAGCGACATTTTAACTTCTTTTTGTAATTAAAAATAAAATAAAAAATAGTTGCATCTTCAACATGTCACTTTTTCTTACTTCTCCTCTAATCAAATCATTAGCAGTTAAAAATTATTTTTTCCACGGCACAACTTAAAATATTTGAGATCTTAAAACTTAAAGCGAAAATATATTATCTTTTTTGTTTTTCGGGTGTCCGGTCCGGATTCGCGTTGTGTAAGGTCTACTAAAGGAAAACGCGCTCCCTAACAGGATTTCTTCCATTCTTAGGAGTCAAACCCGAGACCTCTGGTCAAGTGTGGAAGCATCCTATCTATCCCAACATAATCCTTGGTGGTCAAAATATGTATCACTTAACTATGGTTAAGTCAATAAACATGTGTATATAAGACACATATTATGCATTCATTAGTTTGGTCTGAACCCGGTGCGAGTAATTTTTATCTATGTTTTATTATTTGGTGTTAAAAAAGAAAAAGAAAACGAATAATTTAGGGTTGCTTGGAAGTTTTAGTTACTGAGAAAATTGGTAGAGTAATACGCTACTTTATCCTGAAACTTTGCTTATCAAATGGAAAAGAAAATCAAAGTTTGCATGTAAATAAGAAAATCAAAGTTTGCACGTAAATGATCCCAATTCCAACGGAGGTGGAACATAGAAAAATAAAAAAAAGGTTAACTTGTATTGACCAAATGAGTCTTCCCTTTTGTTTAATATTGTACTTCCAATGAAATGAAAGTTTTATACTTTCACTTAAACTCGTCTCTTGACGAGAAACTTCGACATATAGTTAAACCTTTCTATGACAGTGTTGTTTGTCCGAATATTTTTTATTTACTCTAGCAAAAATTATTATAGAGAACATAAAATATAAAATAACATGAAAGATCGATTTCTCGAAAGACTTATTATTTATAATAAAATGTTATTATTAATGATAACTATTATGGATAGGTCTAAGTATATTTGCACTTCATAGTGAACCAAAATGTTATTTGTGAATGCTAGTAATACAACATTTTGCTAATTATGAAAAGATGATCCCAAGTTCTACTTCCTTCTTTCAACAAAGAGGAAGGGGGAAAAAAGGTAAATTTCACAAATAGCCACTTTTTAGCCCTGGTAATTGAAAAATATTACTCCTATTGTTATAGAGTTTCAAATTTCATATGTGGAACTCCAAGACATTGTCATAGAATTTCATATGTAGAATTAAAACTCAATGACAGTGGCTATTTTTCCAAGAAGGGGGTGCGGGGTGGGTGGGGTGGCTTTTGTCTGACGGAATAAAATAGTTTTTTCAGTGTAATCATCTGTTATCCGGAATCCACTGACCCGATTAATCAAGATTCACATTGTGCAAGGTCCATTTAAGAGATAAATGCTCTCTACCAAGAATTTCTCTATTTCCAAGACTCGAACTGGAAACTTCTAGTTAATGGTGGAAAAATTTAAGACATGGCATCAATAGACGACGGGACGAAAATATAAAACCAAAAAATCAACAACAAATGGAAAGAAGAATTACTGATTGATACGCTATTTCAGTTTGCCACTTGAACACATACATGAAAAGAATCATGAAAATGCCCTCCATTTTATAAGCCCTTTACACATTTCCCAGAAATGGGGTTTATTTAGTTTGCAAAAAATGGAGGAAAAGAAGAGTAAAAACAATTGCTGTAATGGAAGTTGTTAGATAACGCGTTCCTCGATCTCCCTGAGCAAGATTCACACGAGACAGAGACCGATAGATCCAATGGTATTCACGGTTTCATTAACGTTTTCTTTATATAATTCAGAACTTCGTCCACGTCAACTGTCCACGCAACTGAAACCGGGGAATAATCCGTCCAAGGGTTGCTCGTATTCCACCTAATATAACAATTTATTAGTTTTAATCCATCGGATGGAGACCAAGGCAAAGATTTTGAAACAAAAATCAGTTCAAATACTCTGTTACTCAGACTCTTAAAAAATGTAGTGCATTTTTGAAGAATCTGACACAGGCGTGGCAACATTTTGGAGAGTCCGGGCAATATAGCAAATACTTACTTTTTTAGCCCTTGGTCCATCAAGGTGTGCCCGACGCAGATGCCTTGTGTCTCAACCCTCACGACACCTTTCTTGAACGTGAAGAGTTCAGGTCGAACTAGTGCCACAAAACTAACAGGATCGTGTAGGAAAATTCCTGCAAAAAGGACGGGCGAATAATTATAAATGGTGCCAATTGATAAGAGAGGATCACCAGAGAAATGCAAGAAAGTGGTTTAAGTTATATTGCTCAGACTCTTCAAAAATGCTGACAGATGCGTGTTGGATCATCCAAAGTAGTGCAATTTTGGAGGATCCGACGGGGGTGCAGCAATACTTTTGGAGAGTATGAGCAACATAGGGCTTAAGAAGTAGTGTACATCATCCAAAAACTATATAAGAACGGAAGTTACCATAGACACCGTCTGATTTCACGTGCCAATCACGGTAAAATTTGCACATGTCGCACAATAATTTAGCGTGTTTTCCTTCAGATTGCTTTAGTTCTTCAAGATCATCATCTAAAACCAGGGAAGCATACTATTTATTGAGAAGTGAACGATATTATACAATTAAAGGTGCAAAAAAATAGAAAACTTCGACATATTTAAGCAGTGAACATTCACCGTTCAATTTGACTTGGGTTGTAATGTTGATGCCTACAATATCAATATTTGCCCCTGAAGTAAATACAACATCAGCAGCCTCGGGGTCCCCGTATATCTGCTTCATCAGAAAACATTGCAAGTGAAAAGACAGCAATAAATTGATGATTCAATACTACAACGACTATGACTCTTCGTCTTCCCATAACGAATTCATGAGCATGCAAAAAAAGGATGATCTTTTAAGCTTGACCAAAGTGTCGGGAAAGAAGAAACGTTGCGAATTCATGAGCATGCAAAAAAAGGATGATCTTTTAAGCTTGACCAAAGTGTCGGGAAAGAAGAAACGTTGACAACATATGAAATGATGTATGATACGCTTAAAAGAAAAGGACCAACTGTACATATTGTATATATCTTAAGAGATCAGACAGTCCAACAAGAATTTATAGTTTTTTTTTCCCCTTGATAACACTGGTGCGGGGCCAACTTGCACGCACCTTGAATAATTCGACAGGATACCTGCTACCTCCCACAAGCACAGGGACCCATATTATACTCAAATAACTAGAAGAACTTAGTGTATATGACACTATGGTTACAGCAGTGAGCTTTAAAAAAAAAAAAAAAAAAGCCTTTCATGACAAGATATTAATGTTCAAATAACTAACCAAACATTTTTTCAAATTGTTCTGCATGATGAATATCAAAGTAAGAAGTAATTGCATGGACATTAAATGGTCAAAAAACCATTAAAGCATGCTCCTACACTATGTTGCTCGAACTCATCGAAAATACTGCTAGGTGTGTGTCGGATCCTCCAAAAGCTATGCATTTTTAGATGATCAGACACGGGTGTAGCAATAGTTTTGGAGGATCCAACCAACATAGCAGATCCATATTGTAAAACAATGTGAATATGATAGAATTTATATAAACCAATGGGAAAAAATTCACCCACATTTGCTTCAGCAGCAGGATTAACATTTCCTAAAGCGAAGAACGAACCACCAAGTACGACCACTCTCTTCACCTTGCTTGCAAAGGTAGAGTCCCTCTTGACAGCCTACCAACAGACAAAGATGAAAATTTTGTAAAATGCAAGGCAAAATCAGAAACTTGAAAGTTGTAAAAGTTTTGAGATACGTACCAAAGCCAAGTTTGTCAATGGTCCCAGTGCAAGTATAGACACTTCACCGGGAAATTCAGAAACTTTTTCCACCAAGAATTCAGATGCAGATTTGTCAATTTTCTTAGAATTTGGAGAAGGTAAATATAAGTTGCCTAATCCATCTGAACCATGAACAAAGTCTGCAACACGTGGTTCCCCTCTCTATAGCAAAAAATAATATGAAAGTTAGGTGACAGTACGTCGAGAAGCGTACAAATCCGAGGCGGATTCAGGATTTTAATTTAATTGGTTCAACTTTTAAGATTTTCAACAGTGAATCATTGCAATATTAAAATTATAGGTTCAGTCTAATATTTGTTGAGATGTTAGTAGATTTTTACATACTCCCTCCATCCTAGTCTATATGAAGGTGTTCGACTGGGCAAAGAGTTTAAGAATGAAAGGAAGATTTTTGAAACTTGTGGTCAAATAAGCCATAGATATTTGTGTGGCTACAAATCATCTCATAAAGGGTAAAATAGGAAATTCAAAGTTAAATTGTTACTAAATATAGAGAGTTGTCATTCTTTTTGGGACAGACCAAAAAGAAAGAGTGTCACATAAATTGGGAAGGAGAGAATATATCTATACTTCGTATGCAAAATTACGGGTTCGGAAGAACCCGTAGCTGAAAGGCTGCATTCGCCCCTGATACAAATGTAGTCGCTTACTTTCCTAAGTCCTGACGTTCTAGTCATCCAAGCTAACTTTGCAATCAGCAATCGACAACTCTAGTACATCAGTTGATTAGTATATTTGATAGGATCAGATCTTTAACAGTTTCAATGCAAATAAAATACAGAATCCCATCCCTGCTCCTTAATCACGGCAATAGAAAGGGCAGTCCAGATACAAAAGTAGCCAGCTACCGAAATACAATCAAAGGGAATAGAAAAGAATGAAGAACTTCGCAATGAGCTACATGAAACCAAAAGCAATCATCATCTTTTCTCTTCAATCTATTACTATAATATCGGCCTACACAGTAGGAATTAGTTCCATTTAGGTATCTTTACAGTAATGCTGCAATCACTTGTCTCTTTCCATTTATTTCTTGTTCTTTGGAATAGCATGGGAGATTCCAAAGCGAACAAATTGGTACTACTAGAAGGAATATGTGTTAAAATTAAAAACAAAATTACCTTCAGAGGTTCAGGGCTACCCTCCGCCACGGGAACATCCGGATATCCTGCAGCTTCACACTATCATTTTGCAAATTAAGTCAAAGAAGTAATAAATCAAGAACTTGATCCACAAACATCTACTAGACGGAAATCATAAACACAATAAAGAGAAAAAAAATCTGCTCATCACAAGGTACTAGATAAATAAATATACAAAAAAGAAAAAGAAAAAACATACCAAAAGTAATGCATTCCGAGTGGCATCTTTTGTAGTAACGTTGCCAAAGATTGTAGTCAAGCCTATGATCTCAACTTCTGGTGTCTGAAATGCCATTAGTATTGTCATACTGTCATCTAAATATCAATACGAAAATAAAATTAGCTCCAACATGACAAATGGGACCCGCATGGAACATGAAGCTCATTGGAAACAAAACACACATAAACACAACTCAGCCTGTTAAAAACTTGTTGTGAGAGAGATACAAGTCTTTCTTTTTCATTCACCGGCACGATTTATCACCCATATTTGCTAGAATAGAACATGAATTTTTTGAAAAAAGTTTCAGGCATCACTAAGTAATACAGTATATTTTATCTTGTTCTTGGTTGATGAGTCACAAAGTATCATTATTACTAAGGGCGCATTAGTTTCTACTTGAATGAAGCGCAACTTCTATGACAAAGAGTATTGTTTGCCAAGAAAAACTTCTCAACCCAAGATATGCTCTTGGAAAATTTCTTCTTTCATTAAGAAAAATGTTTTGCCGGAAAAGAAATTTCAGCAGTGGCGGATCCACAGAACAACTTATGGGTTCACGGGAACCAGGAGCTTTTGCCCAGACCCTGTATATATAAATATTTGACTCTGCAATTATTATTGTAAAATTAACTTGAGGTCGTTATAAGAGCCCATAAATTTCAAATCATGGATCCGCCTCTTTAAGAACAGAAAGGGCAAACTGTCCCAAGCTAAGATAAATACTAAGCTTCCTACAAATTTTTGAGAGGCATTAATTGGCCAACTTAAGAGATTTTGGGTCAACATGAAAGAAAACAGGCACACTGGGAAAAGGAAGAGAAGAGAAGGAGATCAAACATTCAAGGGCAAAAGTCCTGCTATTACATTAAGTTTTCTCCTCTCAAAGACATTTTTTATCCAATCAAAGAAACACTCTCCTTGAGTTTGATTTGGAGTTTGTTTCAAAGATTACATTTCCGTCTAGTCCTTTTGTTATATAATACACAACGAACTTGCTGTTTTTGCTTCCTCCATATTATAGAAGATCACGTTTCTTACTGTTATGAGGTAAAAGCCACTATACTAGGTAAGCAAAGTCCGAACTAAAACTCTACCATAGTTGTTTCCAAAGAATTAAAGAAAATATAAAAGACACAGCTTGTGAAATTTGTCAAAGCGGTGATATAATTTCTTAGACGCCTATAGCAATATCTCCCTATTTCTGTATGAAAGTAACAAAACATAGTGTCATAATTTATGAAGAAGGATTAGAAAAGATCATAGATAAAGTTAATTGCCTACTTTCATAAAAGTAAACTAATTTAGTATGACAAAAAGCAGCTTTATCTCTAGGAATCTCTTCACTATAACAAACTAAAAGAATCCCATAATTCACAAATTCCACAAAGAAAGAGAATATTTTCCTTCTGGTTATTATAATCAAAAGGTTGGAAATAAAAGTAACTTGGACCCTTTTTCCATATCAGAATCTACCCTTCTCTTAACACTTTTAACAACAAAAAAGAAGAATTTTAAGTCTACTAAGATACACAGAGTTGAAAACCAGAAAAAGATGCCACATTCACATAACAACTCCCAAAACCATACAAAATTTCTCAAAAAGGTCATCTATTTGTTCAAGAAAATCAATAGCCAAATCCAATCAAACAAACAATTCAGCTTAAAATTACTAAAAATCTCATCTTTAAGTTCATTCATTAAAAATGATCAGTACCCAAAATCAATAAACTGGAAAAAAAAAAAAAAAACTGAAATTTGCTAAAGTTACCGACTTTACACTAAAGGGTAGCAAATTTTACCAAAAAAAACATATAATTTGTCTAAGAAAATCAAAACCCAATTCCAATCAAATAAACAATTTAGCTTAAAATCACTAAAAATCTCAACTTTAAACCCATTCATGATAAAAAAAAATCAACAACCAAAATTAAGAAACAGAAAGAAAAAAAATGCTGAAAATTGCTAAAGTTCTCAACTTTGATCTTACCAAAAAGTTATCTATTTGTCTAAGAAAATCAAAACCAATTACCTTCAAACAAACAATTTATCTGAAAATTACTAAAAATCTCAACTTTAAACAAAAGGGTAGAAGATTTTACCAAAAAATTATCCATTTGTCTAAGAAAATCAAAACCCAACTCCAATATAATAACCAATTTAGCTTAAAAATTACTAAAGTCCCAACATTAAACTCATTCATGAAAAAAAATTAACACCCAAAATCAAGAAACTGAAAAAAATATTGAAACTTGCTAAAGTTCCCAACTTTAAACAAAAAGGTATGAGAATATTACCAAAAAGTCATCTTTTTGTCTAAGAAACTATTTAGCTGATAATTACTAAAAACTCAACTTTAAGCAAAAAGGGTAGAAGATTTTAACAAAAAATTATCAATTATCAAAACCCAACTCCAAGTTAATAAACATTATAGCTAAAAATTACTAAAAGTCTCAACTTTAAGCTCATTCATGAAAAAACAAACAACACCCAAATTCAAGAAACTGACATAAAAATGCTAAAGTTCATAACTTTAAACAAAAGGTTCATCTATTTGTCTAAGAAAATTAAATAAACAATTTAGCTCAAAGTTACTAAAAATCTGAACTTTAAGCTCATTCATGAAAACCAAACAACACCCAAATTCAAGAAACTGAAATTTTGCAAAAGTTCCCAACTTTAAACAAAAATGTAAAGAGTTTTTACCAAAAAAGTCATTTGTTTGTCTAAGAAAATCAAAACCCAATTACCATCAGATAAACAAATTAGCTGAAAATCACTAAAAATATATATAAAAAAAAATCATGTAAAAAAATCAACACTCAAATTCAAGAAACTGAAAAAAAAAAAAAAAAATGAGGGTAGAAGAATTTTTTACCAATGCCAGGGTCAGTGTCAATGATGATTTTTTCACGTGGCTTAGAAAAAGAATTGTTGTTAGCCACTAATCCATCAACCAAATCACCATCACAATTTGACATTCTTGTAAAGTTTTCAAGAATTCAAAAGGGAAATTTTTGGATTAAAAAAATGGGGAATTTTTGGGACCTAATATAGACAATGAAAGTGTAATATAATAACAAAAATCAAATCATAGAATAAGGAAAAAAAAAAGTGGATAGAGTTTGTGGAGTCAGCTTTGATAATGAGCTGATTTTTTTCTAAAAGCTATGCTTCAACTATACTTTTCTTTTCTTGTTTTGGTTTGGGTCAAATTTTTGTGCATTTATAAGGTGTGCTATGTGTGTGAATATACATATGGGAGTTTGGGAAAGAATAGTAGATAAGATTATGTGGCTTAGTCCTAGTGGTAAATTGGTATTCCTAGTTTGATTCACTTTATGTTTTTTTTTTTTTCAATTTTTTTTTTTTTTTTTTTTTTTATGTATGATGTCTAGTATCCGTTTTGGGTTCGATAAATTTATATTAGTAGCATCCGGAAGTCACACTTTGAAGATAAAACGCTTCTTAAAAGATGATTTCGTTCTGAGATCTCGAATTCGAAGCTTTTAGCTAAGGATGAATGAATAATTATCGCTCTAATTCAACTTTTGATGGTCGCTTTGATTGGACGCTTAAGTTTGATTATCGCCCAACACAATTTAAATTTCACGTTTCCAAATCCTATTAAAATTGAAAACATAGGTGGGAGCGTATGCACACGTTTCATTAAAAAAAGAAAATTGTCGAATAAAGTTTTTTTTTTTTTTTAAAAAAAATACTTTAGATAGTGCTTAGCAATTTGCCCTTGTATTAGTGTTATTGAAATAACTTACGTTTAAGCAATTTCGGAAAATATTTTTATAATTTGGTTGTTGGAAGTCCTCGCGATTCACCAATTTGTTATATTTATAGCCTAGGAGACCTCGCAAGCCCGTATAGCATAGTTAAGATGGTAAGACTCGTAACTCTTTGTAATTAAAGTGTAACATCTTTGGAGTTTTACATAAAATATAAAAATTGGACACAAATTCATAATCTAATGGGATTTGATCAACTTTTTCTTGATCTTCATATAACATCTTCGATATCTCAAAAAAATTAGTAAGAGCCGGTTTGGATTGGCTTATAAGTTGCTGAAAACAGTTTATAAGCTGTTTTCGGTTTTTTTGAGTGTTTGGCTAGCCAACTTAAAGTCATTTTGTGCTTAAAATAAGCCCAAAAAATAACCGCCCGTTTTTCATTTATCTAAAAAATTTATAGTACTGCGTTTTTATTTTATATTTCGCTTTTTAAGCCCATCCAAACAAGCTCTAAGTTTCAAATCTTAGCTATAACAAAGTTATCCAAATTAGGGAAAAGTTGGTGATAATTTCGAGAGGTGCATTGTATTTATCTAATCCTTAATCACTTTATCCAATACTTGTATTTTCAAAGGTATAATTAACCTAGGCCAGTAATGTTATGCCACTTTGATATACAGCTTAATTTTCATAATACTTTTTTTGATCCCCACTTCTCATATATTCTATTCCATCGAGATTTTATTCCATGGTATATGTTCTTTGGTTTAACCGCTTAAAAGGTAATACTACCAATGCATAGTGCGATTTCTTTTTAATTTTCTGTTTTAGGTTTGGTATATATATATATATTTTTAACCCAGTAACTATCAATGTTTGATAACTTCCAACAAATTATTTCAAATATGGCTCAAGAGATCTCTAGATTTAATTTAATATAATAAATTTGATTTTGACAAATATGTTGATCCAAAAACATGATTTCGGACCCAATTAACATCTTTACATGTTCTTGGAATTTTAGGCTTCTTATCCAAGAGTTCGTTCAAGAATACCGTAATGAAAAGAATATAAGAGTTTATCATTAGGTATTTGACTAAATAGAATTGTCCATTTCCTATAGAACCTATCACAAAATTACCCATAAAGACTAAATAAAGCTAAATGGAGTGAATATTTTCTTTTCATGAAAATTAATTTCCCCACAAAATTTATGACAAGGCTGCTACTATTATATTTATACACCTCAGAATTAAACATGATTGCTTTCCTTTTCCTTCCTGGCTTATACACTTTAGGAAGTTATTTTGGCCAAAATCAAATCATAGAATAAGAAAGTTATTTTGGACAATGAAAAGTGAAATATAATAACAATCAAATCATAGCATAAGAAAAAAAAAATTTGGATAGAGTTTGTGGAGTCAGCTCTGATGATGAGCTGAATTTTCTAAAAACTATGCTTCACCTTACTTTTCTTGTTTTGGTTTAAGTCAATTTTTGTGTACTTATAAGGTGTGTTATGTGTGTGAATATCTATGGGTTTGGGAAAGAATAGTAGGTAAGATTACGTGGCTTAGTCATAGTGGTAAATTGGTATCCCAATTTGATTCACTTTGTCTTCTTCTTTTTATTTTTAGTTTATATGATGTCTAGTATCCATTTTGGATTCAATAAATTTATACTAGCATCTGGTAAGTCACACATTGATGATAAAACGCTTCTTAAAAGATGATTTCATTCTCAGATCTCGAATTCGAAACTTTTAGTTAAGGATGAATGAATAATTATTGCTCTAATGCAACTTTTGATGGTCGCTTTGATTGGACGCATAAGTTGAATATCGCCCAACACAATTTAAATTTCACGTTTCCAAATCCTATTAAAAATGAAAACATAGGTGGAGAGCATGCACACGTTTCATTAAAAAAAAGAAAATTGTCGAATAAAGTTTTTTTTTAAAATACTTTAGATAGTACTTAGCAATTTATGCTTTTGTTAGTGTTATTGAAGTAACTTACGTTTAAGCAATTTCAAAAAATATTATTATAATTTGGTTGTTGGAAGTTCTCTCGATTCACCAATTTGTTATATTTATAGCCTAGGAGATCTCGCAAGCTTGTATGGCATAGTTAAGATGGTTAGACTCGTAACTCTTTGTAATTAAAGTGAAAAATCTATGAAGTTTCACATAAAATATAAAAATTGGACATAAATTCATAATCTAATAGGATTTGATCAACTTTTTCTTGATCTTCATATAACATCTTCGATATCTCAAAAAATTTAGTAAGTATCAAATCTTAGCTATAACAAAGTTATCCAAATTAGGGAAAAGTTGGTGATAACTTCGAGAGGTGCATTGTATTAATCTAATCCTTAATCACTTTATCCAATACTTGTATTTTCAAAGGTATAATTAACCTAGGCCAGTAATGTTAAGCCACTTTGAATTAATTTTTATATACAGCTTAATTTTCATAATACTTTTTTTGATCCCCACTTCTCATATATTCTATTCCATCGAGATTTTATTCTATGGTATATGTTCTTTGGTTTAACCGCTTAAAAGGTACTACTAGTCTACTACCAATGCATAGTGCGATTTCTTTTTAATTTTCTTTTTTAGGTTTGGTATTTTTTTTTTTTTTTTACCCAGTAACTATCAATGTTTGATAACTTCCAACAAATTATTTTCAAATATGGCTCAAGAGATCTCTAGATTTAATTTAATATAATAAATTTAATTTTGACAAATATGTTGATCCAAAAACATGATTTCGGACCCAATTGACATCTTTACATGTTCTTGGAATTTTAGGCTTCTTATTCAAGAGTACGTTCAAGAATACCGTAATGAAAAGAATATAGGAGTTTATCATTAGGTATTTGGCCAAATAGAATCGTCCATTTCCTATAGAACCTACCACTAAATTACCCCTAGAGACTAGATAAAGCTAAATGGAGCGAAGATTTTCTTTTCATGAAAACTATTTTCCCCACAAGGTTTATGAACAAGGATTCAAGCACAATAAATGATGTAATCACATAGACGATATACACATCGTGGTCAAAGTTTGGCTCTAATCGATTGGCTAATAGCAAGTTTGGCTACAGCGAAGCGCTTATCAAGTGCAAAGGAAAGAGCCTTCACCACTTGAGTCGTCCGCAAGAAAATACTCAAGCGAAGGTAAATAACCAAATTAACTGCAAGTTGAATAAACTATGAGCATAATAAGATCTCAGTGGTTATTGCTAGGAATGACGTCCTAACTTCTACAAAAAGTAAGTAACAATCAAAGTCGTAGGTTCACGCCACCAATATTTGTCAACTTCTCCAAAGTCCTAACTTAAGTCGACACAATAAACAAATAAAACTTTAAAGGAAGATAAGACCCCAAAGCAACAAATGACAGGACGTGATCGTTGTTGGTATTTGATCGACTTAACAATGAGAATAAGCTAAAGAAATTATTTTACTATCACAAAGTTGTTGGCCCTAAATTATTGCACGTTATATCACATGTATTTGACCTGGAAATTAAATGAAACTACCGTCAATAATCCATTCAATAATTTCTCATGCACATGGATTGATGCAACATGCAAGTGACTTTTCAACACCAAACAAAACTGAATAATAAGTGTGATTTTTAAAATACAAGTGATTTATCGACAACTGAGTCATATTACAAGAGTGTTTACCTTTCATTTGATCTACTAAATCGAATGATAAAATCACACATATGTCGATACATATTTAGTAGGATCGAACAAATGGATGAGTGTATTATCTTGTCTAAAATATTTACATGTGAGAAATATCACCATAAGGCATGACAATCTAGAAAATCAGCCCACATTTTGCCCATCCGAAGCTCAAAAGCAAATACGTAGTACATTTTCAAATCTTTTCTCAATACTCATTCTAGGTTAGGGTGTTGAATTTGATATTGCAGTAAAAAGATTTAATCCAAATTTCACCGTGCAGTACTGCAGTAAGTAAAAAATTCATTAGATCACAATTTCCTGCTTTTTGTTTTCACCACAGCTTTCATGTCTTGGCATTAGGAGGGGAACCCAAAATGTTAGCAGCACCCTTTGCCAAATGGCTTTTCATATTCCCACCAGCTTGTCCTGAGCCCTTTGCATTTGTCATCTCGGCGGCTAGAGCCGATTTCTTTATCTGCCAAAAGAACAACAACCGATCAGCAAATAATAGCAACCAAAAACCTACATTGCTCGGACTTTTCAAAAATGTTGTTGGCTACGTGTCTGATCCTTCAAAAGTAGTGCCTTCTTGGAAGATCCAACGCAGGTGAGGCAGCATGTCAGTTGAGTCCGAGAAACATAGCCAGAAACCACAATATTTAACAATTAACACATACATGTAAATCCCCACGTTGTGGGATTTTACTGGGTTGTTGTTGTTGTTGTTGCAACATATACATGTAACACTTGAAATGGAAATGTAAAGACAACCAATCAAAATCAAACACCTCACTTTTGTTTTGGGCTATGAACATACATAGGAACTTTTGGCGAACAAAGACGGGAAAGTAGAAGTTTTAACTTACTGCTGCAATTCTCTCCTTGTGGATGTCACTTGTAAACTGAGAAACCAAAATTGAAACAATCAGATAACCAGAAGAGATTTGAATAACTATTACATCACAAGAAAGTAACTTCCCGATAAAATCTAAATATGTATTGATGCTTTTAGGATAAAGGAATAGTTGAACTCACCGGCTTCTTGTAGGTCCTAATCTCGTCGCCACCAAATCCTGGGAGGGTCATGTTCCAATTCCTTTCTGAATCAAGGAAACTAAATTAACTTAGGTACTGCATATATCGTTGGACCAGTCAGGAATAGAAGGTAACTTACCAAGATGCAGAAGGATGTCCTTTGCTTCTAAAGTATTGGATTTTCGATGCTTGGCTAATGAACAACCAAATGTGGTAATCTGGTCAAGCACAAACACAGTCGTCAAGGACCCATCCAAAAATTACTTGGGCTGAAATAGCTGGGCTGGGCTAAAAAGCAGGTCATAACCCAACCCGCCCACTTCTTACAGAGTTTTGATTTCTTTGTTTGTTCTTTTATAATTTTCTAAGTACCTAATACAACTATTTTTTTTCTCTATTATAGGTATACATAACGTATAAATTTAAAAAAAATGTCTTTTTATAATATTTTGGCAAGGTCTCTATGGGTGAATTTGGGCTAAAATGGGTTATGCTAAAATGGACTGAGCTAACAAATGGACAGGTCAAACTTGAACAGGTTGGGCCAATCATGTTCTCTATGGGCTAATTTTGCCAACCCTAAAATTATCTATGAAAACGAACAAGCTAGCTTTATCCTATCAAAGCAAGGCCAAAACTTTAACCCCGCTAGAGTACTTCCGAGAATCAAAGCAAGTCCCAACCTATGAGATTGTGGGGGAAGATTTCAGATTGAAAGTAATGTTTCACTGTGAAACAACTAGAATATGAACTTACAGATTCCACAAATTCCTCTGCAATATCAACGAGGATGTCTTCAACTTCAGCATCCAATTTCTCAGATGGATCAATCTGTAAAGGACAGTGCAGGTCAAGCAAATGGATCATCAAGGCAAAGAGAATAAACAGATTCCTGATACCAAAATCAAATAGCAGGAGAAACAAAGAAGACAAAATGCTAAAGATATTTCGCTTACTTTCCAAGTTGACTATGAATGACAAAGCTGCTACTATTATATTTATACACCTCAGAATTAAACATGATTGCCCTCCTTTTTCTTTCCTGGCTTATACACATTAGGAAGTTATTTTGGCCAAAACAGAAACTCTTACCGAAACATCAACCAGTGGTATTTTTATTCAAATAGTAAAACATAAGTTAAATATAAACTATTTTTGAAAGCAGAGGGACAAATCTGACCCTTTTCCCTTTAATCAAATTCACATTGCTTTTACTTTAATTAAAAAAAATCAGTAATAATAAATTTAAAATCGATTTTTTCACATCCGTCAACCGAAAAGGGTATATATGAGCCAGTTGTGTAACAGCAGGGGGTATAAACAGGCCACTTTTTTACCGGAGGGTATATTTGCTCTAAATCATATAGTAGTACTGATAAGAAAACCAACAACAACTACACCTCATTCCCAAGTCCAAACGCTGATAAGAAAATCAAACAAGAAATATGCAAATTCGTAATTTATGGTGGAAACCTGGACGGCCCTCATCCTTTGACAAGCAAAAAATACCATGCAGGAAATTAACGTTGTGAAGTGAACCAGCTATGAGCTACATGCCGACGTAGTGAAGACAGTAAGCCTGAACATATGTTCTCTCTAAATTCCATCAATATATACAGGAGTAGCTGAATACTTACAAAAAAATGGGAGAAAATGACCAAAAGAAAAAAGGTTCCTTATGTCTGAGAGTAGGTTCAAAATAGTCCCTTAAGTATGCATTTAAGAGTTTTGGTCCTTTAAGTTCGCCAAAAGTTAACACTTCTAGTCTTCGTTAACTATTTAACAATTTATGTTCGTTAAATTTGATGGAAACAGTGAGGGAAAAAAAGATTTACCAATAAACAGCAAGAAAGGCTCATCAAATCCTAAAATATGCAACACAAAACCACTAGACACTAAAAAAATATTAAAATAGCAGAAATTATGCCTCAAAAAGTTGGTTGCATCACACTCTAGAAATAAATCAAAAGTAGCAAAAACTACAAAAGTAGTACCTCTAACTGTGAGTTCCCACTAACTTTTTTTTTCTTTCATAGTTCTCGTCAAATCTACTGGACAGAGTTTGGTAAATATTTGACAGATACCAAAAGCGTTAACTTTTGGCAAACTTAACGGACCAAAACTGTTAAATGCATACTTAAGGGACTATTTTGAACCTACCCTCAAACATAAGGGACCATTTTTGTCATTTTCTCGGAATAAGTTCAAGAAAAGGACTTTTTTTTAAACTAAGAAAAAGGACTTTTTTTTTTTTTTTTTTTTTTAAACCAAGCAAAAAGGACAATCTAAATCAGGTAGATCATGAAATATTTTCAGAAATGCGGTGACGACAAGTTTAGCATGTGCACGCTAACCTGGGTCACAATCTCCTGGATGCTTCTCTTGCTTAGAATCCTAGTACAAGGATCCCCCACCTCTAAAGTGGTAGCAGCTTTACTAGGAGGTCCTGGCTGGACCGCAGTGGATTGCATCAGTGCATGAGATGACGAAGGTCTCTGGATTCCTAATCCCGGGCCCCGGCCAAGTGCTTGATTAGATAATGATTGTTGAATCCTAGACGGAGGCATCTGTGGGCCCAAATGATCATGGGACTGACTTGAGGTTGAAGGCTGTGACTGTTGGGCAGAGGATGTGGTAGTAGTAACAGTATGCTGCTGATGTGGCGAATGAATATGGGACCTACTTTGATGCAAAGACTGAGGACTAATTTGAGGTCTCAATGAGGGCGTCGTCGGCAAAGGAGGCTTCCCCGGTCCTCCTGACGACAACCATGGCTGATTCAGGGACCTTGGACTTTGAGAGGTAGTTGTAGTATGTGATTGGGATGAAGGAAAACCCACTGACTGAACTCTCAACATGCCATGGCCTTGAAAATTCTGCAATGGTAAACAACCAAATAACCTCAATATTTCACAGCTACCTGAACTTAAATTGTAAAAAGGAGAGAAATCAGGTGAGCAGTTTGGTCCTTTAAGTCTGCCAAAAATGAGCACTTTTGGTCTCCGCCAAATATTTACAAAACTCTGATTGTTAAATTTAACTGGAACTGCAGAAAAAACAATTAACCAGAAACACCAGAAATTTCATCAAAATTTTAGAAACCGCAACATTAAAAAAAACTACACCTGCCACTCAAAAATAGAATATAAATTAACAGATTTTACAACCCGGAAAGTTGCACCAGACTCTTGAAATAGACCAAAAATTATAATATAAACTACAAATATGTACTTCAATGTGAGTTCCCGTTAAATGTTTTCTATTTTTACAGTTCCATTAAATTTTGACAATTAGAGTTTAATAAATATTTGACTGAGACCAAAAGTGCTTACTTTTGTCAAACTTAAAGGACCAAAACTGCTCAGTTGATACTCAAGGGACTGTTTTGAACCTACTACCAAAGATAAGGGACCATTTTGTCATTTTCTAGTAAAAAGGAAGTACAAAGAAATGACTCTCTCTCGTAAAGAATTACTAACCTGTGTAGCAGCAGACTGACTACTCATGCTCGTCTGAGGTCTAAGAGAAGAGGGAACAGGCCTCAAGTGCTGAGGAGGAACCCCTGCGGGTCCACGCATTGGTGAAGTTGAACCAAGCGATCCCATCATTCCCATCCCATGCATTCCTTGTATAGGTTGTCTTACCTACAGACAACAAGAATCAGTTAATATACAACAACAACAACAACAACATACCCAGTTGAATCAGTTAATATCCAATACAAAATGTAAATCAAGAAGCCAGGGGCGTGAATGCAGACATTCGAAGTACCGAAATTCCTATCTCAAAGAACCATGTTCATAATACAAAGATACAAAATCGCCTAACATTCGTGAATTGCGTCTCGGTGTTCTATATAAGATACAATAGTGAATGCTAAATGAAGCAACTTGAATCACTATATGTCTGGTCTTACTATTTAGTAGTCCCTCAGGTCATTTTCGATCATTTGAAGTTTTGGCATACCCAGTAAGAAAATCATTTTATAGCACCAATCATTAGGGATATTTGACCAAAATACAATTATTTCTTCCTTATATGAGTAATGATGACTATATGCGTTGGAACTTATTAAAAGAATATGACTATATGCCTTCGAGTAGTAAGGGTGGAATTGGAAAAAAAAAAATTGTACTGTTTGGCCATTACTTGCAAATATTGATTTGAGTGGAGTTTAATTTGAAGATGAACTTGTGTTTAGATATCATTTGAAATGAATGTGGGGAAAAACAAAACATTTTGGGCCAAGCTTGAAACCTCGAGAGTTTCCCAACAGTTAATACTTACTTTTTCGACTTCAAATAGCCAAGTTCAAATTGAAGTTGAGAAACTATTACAATTTGTAAACCAAAAACACGTATCTGCAAATATTTTTTCAAATATTCCAAATATTGTGATGTCCAAACAGCTCCGTAATGCCTTCTTAATTTTCTAAAGTGATGTTTAAAGTGACACATAGAAAGGACCAGACTGTGAAAAACAAATTCCTCAATCCCAACTCAATATATATATACATAATTTTCAAATATCATGGCAATTATCCCCATCGCAGTTATGTTAAGCTCTTTGCGCTGGTACTGACTGCGGTACTTTGTATTATGCTTCTGAAATTAAAAGTAGGTGAACAACAGAGATTTGAACCCTCAACGGTAGAATACTAGAATCACAATCCATTGCCATGAACTAATTGGTCTACATCCACCCTTACGTCCTACACATGTTAAAGACTCAATATTGATTCTCTATTACCCAATAATATGGAACTATTAATAATATGGTGAAAGCAAATTGTTTGAATTCTAGCTGTCGCATGGTACTCATCTATCTTATTTTTTAACAGCAACATTCGAGCTAAGCTTGCACGCACCTCAACTATTTTTTTTCTCCTATAACCGTAGTGTTTACCAGCTTGCGAGCACTTGGACTCATTCCACGGGATACTGTATTGGGTAAAATTCGTAGAACAACAGACGAATGCCGTGGTAACACGTGTCAGCAGGTGTGACTCAGACACAGGTCAGCATACAAGGCCTCCGGAGGAGACCTAACAGATCCGAAGACATTAAAGGACCCGGATACTCGTTGAAATAAGTTGACACCGACGTTGGTATGGTGGCAACCCAGTGTTGTCAAGGCGCGTTAAAAATAGACCTTCCACCTTTAGTGTCAACATCAAGGGGACATACTTTTCCTTGCCGTTGACACTAGATGATTGAGCTTTGTCCATATATTGTCCTCTTTATTATTTATCATTATGGTGGCATTAATTCATATTATTACCAGAGGCACAATTCATGGAATGTGTACCCCTTATCCCAAGTATAAATAGGACTTATCATTCCATTTTAAAGGACACGATATTCAAGAGATATATACAGCCGAAATACTCAATAATCACTTTGTTATTACTTTTCATTTACATCTGGCTGAATTGGCACAGCAACTCATAGTCAGCCCGGAGACACCAGCTCAAATCTTAAACACGGCCCAGGCTCTTCTTAACTCTTTTCTTTTCCGTTTATATTAATCTTAACTGCATATTACATTGCTTTTTTTGGTCACTTTGGTCCACGTGTCCTTGACCACGAACACAAATTCAACTAAACTGATTTCCAGGTAAACAGATACCTGCCACCTCCTACCAACATCGGCAACAGTATGAGGTAACTATGTCCACCTAGGCTAGTATAGATGGGACGAAATCACCTACTGTTTCTTTTGTCATGAACCTGAGACACACACCTCAACTATTTAAGAGCTTTTCTGCTTTTGCTGGGGATTCGGAACAGCATTCCATGGTCTTCATATCTGCTTATCTACTGCTAGGACACTACCCTGGATGCTCCTCTAATCTTCTTTCAGTAAATTTACTGCCTTCAGCTTTCAAGTTTAAATATTAAATGATCTTCAGAAACCTACCCCTAGCAGATTAGTTTATAAATTAGGATAAAATTGCAAACTTTTTACTTGTTCAAGAACCAAAAACAATCTAGCATGCAAGAATTGGCACAGAAAATTGCAACTTTATACCTGTGAAATAGTTGAGCTGGGCCCACCAAACTGGTGCCCAAAAGGAGGCAGTTTCAATGAGGAAAATGAACTACTAAGGTGATGAGCTGGAACGCCCATGGCCATACCACTAAGTTATTCACACTCATCACTTTCGGTGGGCACCCGTGTCGACACGACGTGGGTGTGGGATCCGTACCCAATTTGGTCAAACAATTTTAGGTACTATGACCAAAATTGATAGAGAAATTTGAGACAGACAATGATTTCTGAAATCACAACAAAGCTAGGGCTATTGCAATAGCCATGTTACACCTCTATATCATTTTCAATAGCCATGTTACACCAAAAAATAGTAAGGAGATGCATCTATACTTAAAAATAATTACAGGTTCAAACTTGCTCTAAAAAATTTGTGCATTCTTTTCCTTATATATAATCCACTCTAGGCATATCCTTATATATAATCCACTCTGGGCATATTTTTATAACTCTACTTTTAGATATTTGAATTACTTTTACCCGAATCCCAGCCCCCGTATCCATACCTGGATCCGTATCCCCGAATCATAAAACTTAGATCATGAAGGATCCGACCCCTAGATCCGCACCCGAGTAACTTAGCCATACCAGCTCTAGGGTTTTGCATAGTAACCGTAGAAGAACTCGAAATCGAAGACGACGACGAAGAAGATGAAGATGAGTGAGGGGGAGGTGGTGGTGGTGGAGGAGGTAAGGAAAAGTGTTGAAATGGTGAAGGTTGTTGCCATGGCCTGTTATTATTAAAGGTTTGGTGTTGTCTTGTTCTTTGAGGGTTTTGTGAAGTCCTAAAGGGTTTTGCTGTTGAGCTGATGATGGCGTACCCCCACTCCCCACCCCATCCCACCTCCATATTGTTTCGCTAGATTACATTATAGTAAATGCTGGGATAAACGTTTGCTTACTTGCCAAACACTTTTTTTTTTTTTTTTTTGAAACTGCCCCCACAATCCACCCCCACCCCCCACCCACCCCACGCCCGTACCCCCACTCCCCACCCCATCCCACCTCCATATTGTTTTGCTAGATTACATTATAGTAAATGTTTCTGGGATAATATTCGTTTGCTTACTTGCCAAACACTTTTTTTTTTTTTTTTGAAACTGCTTACTTGCCAAACACTAGAAAATAAGTTTAAAAAATCCCACTTGTTTTCCAAGAAAACATTTTCTAGAAAACCAAACACACCCTTTATCTACCGCTAGGCTACTACGCTGGGTGCTCCTCTAATCTTTTACTGTAAATTAGGCTAAAATTGCAAACTTTTTGCTGTTCAAGAACCAAAAACAATCTAGTAGGCAAGAATTAACACAGAAAATTGCAATTTAATACCTGTGAGGTAGTTTAAATTTACTAAAATAAACTCAGCTTTAAAGTAAACACCAAATTCAAGAAACTGAAGAAAAAATGCTTAAGCTTTAATACCTGCGAGGTAGTAGTTGAGGTGGGCCCACCAAATTGCTGCCCAAAAGAAGGCTGCGTTAACGACGAAAAAGAACTAGATGGATGATGAGCTGGCACACCCATAGCCATACCACCACCACCACCACCTCTAGGGTTTTGCACAGAAACCGAGGTAGAAGAAGATGATGATGATGAGTGAGGTGGGGGTGGGGGTGGAGGTGGGGGTAAAGAGAAGTGTTGAAATGGTGAAGGTTGTTGTTGTTGTTGTTGTTGTTGTTGCTGCCATGGTCTGTTGTTGTTATTAAATGTTTGAGGTTGTCTTGTTGTTTGTTGAGGGTTTTGTAAAGTGGGGTTTTGTTGTTGAGCTGATGTGGCAGCTGTAGTAGTGGGTTTAGTAGGGTTTAAGATTACTGGTTGTGATGATGTAGTAGTTGTTATGGTGGTAGTTGTAGAAGATGGTGGTGGTTGAGGTTGTTGTTGTTGTTGTTCAGGTGGTTGTGGAGTGGATGTTGATGGTGTTGGTGTTGGTGTTGGTGTAGTTGGAGGTGGTTGACTCTGCTCCATTGGAATTGGAATAAAATGATTTCTAGATTTACTATACTATATGATTAGTTGAGAGGTTTTTGGGGGAGTGATTTATATATGGTGTGCGATATTATACACTCTTTGTCATTAAGTTTTGCCTTTATTAACCGTGATTTCTGCGTTGTGCATATCTCGCCTTTGGACTAACTTTTGTACCCAAAAAAAAAAAAAGATTTGGACTAACTTTAGTAGCATTTGGCCAAGAAAATCAAATATTTTTAATCTTTTTTGGAATTTTGAAGTTGGAGTCGTGTGCAATTATAGATTTTGCAAAGAATGTTTAGTTGTTTGAAGTTATTGAAAAAACTGAAAATAAGTTTTTAGTGTTATCCAAATTCAGGATCAAATCTTTGATTTTCAAATAAAGTAAAAATAATTTTCTGGAAAAAAAAAAAGCTGAAAAATTTCATGGCCAAACGTGTCCTTAGTACTTCTATTTGTTATTTTCAACTGGCATATATTTGAGTAATTTTGTCCATCAAAATTTACCTATGAGAAAAAGTTATCATTATTTTTGCTTTTTAATGTTCTCACCAATACAACTACAACAACACAACATATACGGTTTAATTTGTGAGTGAATGCGGAGAAAGTAGAGATCTGTGATCAATACAAGTATCTTAACTATTTTATTGAATACTTGTTCGTTATTAGATACTTAATACCTCATGTCGACACAATTACTGAATAATTAGAATCGCAATTATTTCGTTGACAACTTATTCTTTTTCACCGGTACAAGCATTGATATTTTACATTACTAACAATATGACATAGATCCTAAAATACGATGGTGGGTATAACTATGCAATGAACGATGAACATCGTACTATAGAATTAGATAAGTTTATTCAAGTAGTTTTTACTTTTTTGGACCTCCTAAAACGACATACTAATTCATAATTGTTCCAAGGGATCAAAACAACCAATTCTTTGGCCAAAGATTTCCAAAAACATTAAGCTAAATCGATGTTGACATGGCATGACCAACTCATAATGAATAAAGAATCTATAGGAATGCTATGAACGATCCAATATCATCATCAAATGAGCATTTTCTTTTGTTTCGAGATATGTTGAGCTTCACTATATATGTTGAAAGAGGATTGATTAATATACAATGAATATTCACTAAAACGACATTTTAATTTGAGAGATAGTTGATATGTCTTTCTTGCGACACAATTTGAATTAGTACCAAACAATAGAATCTCGTAAGGATCGAATGGTCCTATCCATCCCACCACAACATTTGGTGGAATTATTTTGGCACTTAATTTGCATATTACTTACATGCCAAAAGTAGTGTCCGTTAATTTCTTAAATTATGCACTCAAATCAATCCCTTCATATAAATAAAGTGAATGTCTTTCTGGAGTTTCAAGGAGAGATATGGGGAAAAAGAAGCTCCAATTGTATAGAAGTTCTATAATTCCAGAGTTTCTCTTGTATGGTTAAATAATGTGTGGATACATGTAATACAACTGAATCTTGATTTATACAACTACTCATGAAGCAGTAACATCATGTCTATGATCAGCCTGCTCTTCATCTTCATTAAGAAGTTTGTATCTTTGATCATCAGCAGTTGCTTCTTCAATAGCAGATGCACTAACAGGCTCTTTCTCCCTGTTGATGAACAAACAAGTAGTATTGTATAGCAACTCATCAAATAAAAAAACTATTAATAGATCAAAAATCCAAAGCTACTATTGTTAGATAAGTTGCTCGGACTCTCCAAAAATCTTGCTGCATCCGTTTGGGATCTTCCAAAAATGCACTACTTTTCCGAGGATCCGACATGCACCCGTCATCATTTTTGACGAGTCTGAGCGACATAGATTGTTAGAGTACAATGTTTCACTTTCTCCAATGCTTTTGACCAATTATGATGCACTCATGAAACTTTTCAACAATGACTAACAACCAAAGACAGAGCTAGGGGGCGCATTTACCAAACATCCATCCGCTAGAAAATTACACTGTATATAGAAGGTCAAATTTATAGTTATGTGTATATAAACGTCGAATTCACTTGGCTTCTTCGTATGTTTACTTATACTCTTAGCGAAATTTCTGGTACCGCCATTTATAGCAACCCAATGATTTCTTTTAGTTACAAAAGATAGTTTAGATTGGCCAGTAGAATGATCGGACGACGTGTTTCTGTGAACTCTCCAGCCTCCAACAATAGCAGGTAAAGGCTACTGTCATGAAGTCCAGAACTTGTAAACTACTGTCGTCTTAAATAAACTACCATTCTCTAATTTTTTTTTTAAGGTAACAATGGTATTCAGACTAGTTTCCGCACACCTTGACTACTCCACGGGTACTTGCTATCTCCTGCCAGAAAGGCAGCAGGTAACTATACCCACCAAGGCTTAGATATATGGGAAAAAATCACCTAGCATATTTGTCTTTCTTGGGATCTGGACCCTGATCTCTGAGGTTTCATTGCTCGGTGACACCCTTGGGTGCGATGTTCTAATTTGTTCTTCATGAAAATTAGTCTGATCAGTGAACTTGATGGCTTCGTTGTCCATGTTCTAATTCTGAATTGGGCAAACGTGTTCTACAAAAAGTGAACTTGGAGTATAATCGCTTTAGTATGAATTTTGCAATCAGTGTGTTATTAACCTCATCCCTGTTTAATATGATAACGCCAGAGTGTATAGTAATTGATGAGATAACAGATTCAAAGAGCATGACTTACGTTTTCGAGTATATGATCAACCCAGTAACCACAAGTGCAAAGGCTACAAAGTACAGCCATTCAACCTGCAATTTTCAACTATAAGTGATCAGCACAATATGTATGATGAAAATTGGCACGTCTACAATATGGATCAAGTAAAATAGAGACACGCTCTTGAATGGCGGAAGCCGTCAAAATTCATTGAATAGGGAAAAAAATGGATAAAAGTACCTTTTGCTTGTAGAAAAAGGTTCTAATTACAACTGCCCACACATCAGATGTGAGAAGAGATAGATTGAACAACGTTGATCCGCTCATCTGCATTTGAATTACCCTTCTGTTATGGTAATCAAATCTATTGCAATAGAATTAGTATTTGATGGAGCTATGAAAAGTAAGCTTTACTTTGAGAAGAAAGGGAACAAAGGTGTAGAACATAAAGCTTGCCACGGCATAGCCACAGAAAGCTAAAATCTGAAAGAAAAAGAAAAGGAACAATGTCAGATAGACTAATATGAGTCTTTATCTTTTATATTGAAGAATTAAGGCATTTCTTTACACTGCTTAACTTAAGAGATAAGGAGATCAAGAAATATGACCCAAATAGTTTCCAGTATTCCACATTCTACCTATTACAGGATTTGGTTAGGTATGGACACTTATGCCTTCGCAAATTGTACACACTTAATGTTTAGTAAGTAGCACAAAATGTAAACTTATGAAAACTATCAAGCTAAATTGAGTTGATTGAAACTTATGAAAACTGCATAACTCTGTCTACGTATGTCTTTTTGATAAATTAATTTTCATTTTTTGATTGTTTAAGTCTTGAATCATTATTTCAGACCAAATACTGCATGAGAAGTATGTGTGGGAGGAATATGAAAACTGGAAAAACACTTATCGTATGTTTCTGTAGGCAAAAGCTTGGACAGGTAGAACAGAATTAACTAAAGGGTTAAAGGATAGAAACTTGACAATACTGGCTCTGGTCTTCATGGAGATTCTCTTCTATAGAAGAAACATATAAAGGGACAAAAAACTATTTTAGAGGAGCGAACTAAGAAAACGACTCTTAAGTCACTTACAAGCTCTGGAGACCACTCGACTGATTCCAAACTCTTCCTTTCCAAGATTGGTCTGAGAGAAAGTTAAGTCGTTAATGCACGTCAATATTCCTCTGTGTTGGAAATGACAAAAACAGTTTTTAGGTAGAAAGGATACATCTCAATTATAGTAACAAGCAAGCCGAAAAGGCCAATCATGGAAACCACTTCGATACGATCTTTCTTTTTCACACAAAACTCCTGCACCAAAGCTAATTAAAGTTAAAACATACCATAAGTTTATCTATAAAAAAAGATACTCATGCTATATTTAGGGTAGCTACCCGATAGAAGGGAGACATTTGGAAAAATATGAAGAAACAATAAAATACCAACCTCACCAACATTGCTCATTGAGAAGAAAAATGTCCCTATTATGACAAATATATCACCAAGAAGAGGTTTGGAACCACCTGCAATTGAAAATGGTCGAAACATAAGGAAACTATGTAATTTCCTTAATTAGGCATCGTCCGGCCCAGTCCCCTCCCTGGTCCCCCCAACCCAGCCCCCCTCGGGCCAGGTATTAACCGGATCTGGCTGGACACAGGCCGACCCGGAGGCTTACTTCCCGCCTAGGAGTGGCAATTAGCTTCTCTCTGCCTCCCACCCTTTCTGTTCCTCTCAAGATAGAAGTCCTTTAGAGAACTCAAGGAAAGATGGGAAGTTGAAAAAATTTATCAAAGATGAGAAACCTTTTTCGTTTACGACTTAAATAAACCGTTTTAGGAAACAGAAAGTACCACTTCCACCACCGGCCTTAGAATCTGATAAAAGCACAAGTCCAAGACCACCTAAACATACTGCTGCACCAAAGAATTGCCATGAAGAATATCGTGTGCCCAAAAATAGCCACGTCAAAATTATCACCCAAGCTATTGTCCAGCAATCCAGTATGGTTACACTGGTGATTGATGAATACTGATATGCTTTATTTACTGCAATATATTCAATGGAAGTTAATTTCATATCCTGGATAATTATGACTACATTAAAGTTCTAGATGTCCTAGTTCTCATTATGTACACAAATTATTGAACAGAAGATTGCAAACTACGTAAATTAAGGTTCTTTAGAGAGGGAAAGAGAAAAACAAAGAGGCATGTATTATAAATCTTGACAAGTGTTTTAAGAGACATGAATGTAATAGGTAGAGGTCAAACTTCTCTATTAGTTGGACTTTGCACCAAAGATATGAAATTCCAGATGTTAAATCTTAGCTTAGGAGGGTGACTAGATCTACTGTTATTTCGGTTTTTTTTTTTTCTTTTTGTTCTTATTTTCTAGTTCCTTTTCGAACTGGCCAAAGCTTGTAAAACTCCTCTTAGCTCCCAAGTAAAAATAGGTTATTTACTCATAAAACTCCTCTTAGCCCCAATCATCCAAATGTCTTTGCATCATGAATTCTTGTCTTTTTTTATTTACACGATGTCCTGTTCTCAAGTATGCTATTGCTTCGAACTACTGTATCTGGTAAATTATCTACGAATGGATGAAAAAAGGTAGGCTTTGGGAAATATATAAAAGGGAACACCTGAATAAGCTGGAACTTGCCTATTCTCAAAGTTCTTACTACAAAACTTTGATCTAACACTTAATTTGCAGTTAAGTAGAGTATTAGCATCAGTTAGCTGACATGCACTGAAAAAGCTGAAGTTTCTCCAAAACTAAGTTCCAAACCTTAAATTTCATAAACAAAAGGAAATTTGAGGATATCTATTGCATAAATAGATGGCACTTCACTTCAACGTCCAATGGGTTATGGAAATTTTCAACGTTGCAAACGGGATTAAGGGGTCGTTTTGCTTGTTGGTTAGGACTTAGGAAGTGAATCATTCATGTATTAGACTAGCATAACTAGTACCTTGTTTGGTAACATTTTAGTTGCTATACATAAAATTTAGCATAACTAAAACAGGTATAATCAGTTCATGTATAATTATACACGGTAGAGGATGGAATAACTAATACATGAAACTAATCCCTATATTTCTAATACCTGTATAACTCTAACCAGAAACCAAACAACCCCTAATGGTTCAAGAGTTCATTTAGTGCACGGATAGCTTTAGATTAATATGTGCAAAGCAGAGAAAATGTTCATTGAGTGGATAACTGCCTTACCAAGAAAATTTCCCTGGACATCAGCTAAACCTAAAAGGGCATACCAATACCAAGGAACCTGCAAGCTCAAGACAACATTCAATTGGTAACCATAATGTAAAATTTAAAACCAATTTCCCTAAACAAAATCATACTCATAAACTATTCGTTATCGGTACATTGTTTGAGGAAATACTCAAAACAACATTCAACAAAATCCATAACTATAAGCATAAGAATGAACAAATTTTAATGAGTTGTTCACAAATTTGTTTTCTTAGTTAGGTAGCTATGTCAAAATGATTCTTGAATAGTAAGAAAATACCTGTAATTTCTGCCTCCTGTAAATCATGATGCCTCCATACACCAAAGCTATTGCTGTATAAGATAAGAATGACAGGGAAAGTGGAGTATTTGCACCTACAAATTCACACAAAAACTACCAATTATCAAAATGCTTCTCAGCTATCAAGATTCTTTAATAAACAAATCCCCATTAAGCCCAACCACATAAATCATAATAATCCAAATTCTCCAGCCTAAAACAAGTAAACTCACCAACAAAATGCAAACCAATAACCAAAGTGCTTCTAATCTATCAAGATTCTTTAAAGAAGAAAACCCCATTTAACCAAACATCATAAATCACAACAATTCAAATCCTCCAACCAAAAACAAGTAAATGCACTTACACAATACAAACCAACAATCAAAATGCTTCTAAGTTCTAATCTATCAAGATTCTTTAATAAACAAAACCCCATTTAGCTTAACAAAATCAATCACAATAATTCAAATTCTCCAACAGAAAACAAGCAAATTACAACCCCTCCCCCCACCAACCCCCCCCCCCCGCCCTCCCCCAACCCCTTCAAGTCAAAAAAATTAAAACTTACCAAGATTTGCCACTAGAGAAGAAGTGAAACTCATAAGGGCCATAACAAAAGATACTACTTGACCCAAAAACAAAGGGTAAAAAATCTTCACTACGCTTTCATAATTACTCCACCAGCTACTGCTATCCATAGCTAAAACTACCATAAAAATGTAAACTTTCCAGAATTGACAGAAAAAAATTAATTAATAGAAGCTAGAGTTAAAAAGAACTTCTATAATGGATAAAACAGATGAAAAAAGCACTAAAGAAAGATCTTTGATGTAAAAATGGAGTCTTTTTTAGTCTATAATATTATTGGAGTTACTGTCTATCACAGTTCTCAGCTGATGTTTGAAGGAAAAGAGTCTCCTTTTTGTGGGTATTGACCAGAAAATAATACTATTTCATAAAATATATAAAAATAATATTAGTAACAGAGTTAGTACTAAGAAGTGGATATTACTATTATACAAGAAAAGAAAGACAGAAATGGCATACCAATGGCGGGAGTTATCCACCATTCTACCTAACGGTCAGAGCAGGTTCATATTGTTAAAAAGACTTTCCTAATTATGAATCGCTTACATATGTCAGGTTCCATGCATGTTTACCTATCTCGGATTCGAGCGTAAGATAAAATTCTTGTAAACAAATTGCATATTTTATTTAGTAACAGCCCGTTTGGATTAGCTGAAAAAAAAGTGGTTTTTAAGCATAAGTGCTTAAAGTATTTTTTAAGTGCTGAAAGTTATTTTATAAATAAGCAGTTACGTATTTGGATAAAAGTGCTTAATGGGTTTTTAGAAGTAAAGGTAGTATTGGAATTAATATGAAATATAAGAGATAGAATAGTAAAGTTGTTAGTCAAATCAAAATGGCTTTTAAGCCAAAAAAAAATATAAGTTGGGTTGAGTAACTTCTTAGTTTTGGCTTATTTTAAGCACTTTTTAACTTAATTTAAGTTGTTTTCTATTTTTACCAAACATCGAAATAAATTAAAATTGGCTTATAAGATGGTTTGACCAACTTATAAGTCAATCCAAACGGGCTCTAAGTTGATGAATGTATTGGTTTGTTGATGAATGTATTGGTTTAAGTTACTATATTTATAAATTGGATCTTTTTCGTGTGCGTTAGAGTTACTGTCTTACTATCTCCGTATATTTTTATATTGTCAAAGTCGTTGGAGCAACGATAAAGTTATCTCCCTGTGATATATACAGGTCAGGGGTTCGAGCCGTGAAAGCAGTCACTAAATGCTTGCATTAAAATAAATTGTCTACATCACACTCCATAGAGTACATCTTTTCTCCGAACCCTGATAACGAGAAATGTTTTGTGTACCGGGCTGCCTTTTCTTACGGTGAGCAAAACACAAGATAAATTAAAGAAATCAATTAATCAACAAGGCTAATTGCTTATCCCTCTTCAACTTGTTTTGCGCATTTAAGTATGCGTTTTTATATAAAAAAATCTGTGAGATTGTCGGGTTCAAGATTTATGTAATCACGCGGGTGTATACAATTACTGAAGATTTAACTCATATAGCAATCTGTATTAATGCTCAGGTAAAAAAAAAAAACATTTTTATTACCTAATTTGCACTTTGAAAAGAATATGACTACACATTACTAAATTTTAGGGCCTTCATGGCCTATCTGTCCTTCTTTTTTGGGGGAACTTTCATAAATATACGATATGTGAGAGTTAATTATATAATATACAACTAATTTAGATATTACAAATTATGCAACTTAATGCTAAAAATAAGGAGATTATTGTTATGAATAAAAGCTAAAAATAAGGAGATACCCTATATTAGTGATAACATAATTAAATGCATATAAAAACACAATAATTGCTTACCTAAAAAAGTTCAAGCACAATCTACTTACAAGCTAATTCATGAATTTTAACAACAACAACAACAATATACCCAGTTGAATCCCACAATGTGGGGTCTGGAGAGGGTAAAGTGTACGTAGACCTTACCCCCACCTTGGAACCCTCGACTCAAAAGAAAACAAGGAAAATAAGGGAAGAGAGTTAGATACGGACAAGCATACCAAAACAATGCGAAAATGAGAAATAGCAAGAGCAAGGAAGTCATGATAAAACAGCAAAGATAGACAAGACCCAATATATAGAAGCAGGGTAAAAATACTCCTAATACGAGATAGGAAACCTCGCGGCGCCCCACTAGCCCTCCGCCCTGATACTCAACCTCCACCCCCTCTTATCACTGGTCATGTCCTCGGTAAGCTGAATTAGCGCCATGTCCTGCCGAATCACCTCTCCCCAGGCCTTCTTTGGCCTACCCCTCCCTTTCTTCAGGCCCACCACTGTCATCCTCTCACACCTCCTCACTGGCACATCAACGCATTTCCGCTGCACATGGCCGAACCACCTCAACCTCCCTTCCCGCATCTTATCCACCATAGGGGCCATACCCACCTTATCCCGAATCATTTCATTTCGAATCCTATCTCTCTTGGTATGCCCGCACATCCATCTTAGCATCCGCATCTCAGCTACCTTCATCTTCTGGACATGAGCTTTCTTAACTGGCCAGCATTCCGTCCCATACAACATAGTCAGTCTAACAAAAAAAATGGTTAATTCATGAACAATTATATTATTGTATTTGTTATATATATACACACACATACATATATATACAATCAAAATTCTCTATAGTTGCCATTCGTTATAACAACATTTTACTATAACGACCTGATTTTCTGCGGAACCGATTTTTCATGTTATATTTTACTTCTCTATAACAGCATTCTGCATATAACAACAATGGCATCCATTATAGCAGTACACTCTTTGTAAAATAACCTCTCTATAACAGTCATAGTCAAATAGCGTGTAATAATATTTTGTAAGAAATATATTATGAGACAAGAAAAGTGTCGATGAAGAGCCTCAACCCTCGCTACTTGGAGATAGAAGAGTCAAATGTTAAGCACTTAGACTAAAACCTTCAAGCTTGGAAAGCTATTGAATTTCCTTTTGCTGAAAGTTTGGACAAATTTTTCGTCAGTTCAAGCGTTATATTATCACTAAGAGACTAGAATTTACGAAATAGCCTATAATTTTAGAGTTCTTACGTCAAACTTGAAATATCTAAATTCTCAATTATTTTAAAATGCATATGTTCCATATATTTTAATTCTTTATCTGTGTGGTACAACTAGTTATGGATTTAGTAGTAATTTATTAGTCTTTTCAATTTTTAATTTATGAGATATGAAAATCAATTGAGATTTTAAAATTTACAAGTATATTGTTTTCGTTTGTAACATAAAAAGTACAAAAAGTTAATTGTTTGCGTACTTTTCTTTATAACAGCTAAATGAGATCTAAATATCAAATGCCAATATACATGCATAACAGCACCTCACTATAGTAGCCATGAAATTTCCGAACAAACGCTGCCACTATAGAGAGGTTTGACTGCATTATTCCATCTATATATTGTAGATTGTATATTATATACTATATATGTTATTGTAGAGTAGAATTGGTTGACACGTATAGTAATATATTCATATATTATGTTTATTGTAATATTATATACTATATACACAAAAGGTATCATTATATTATATACTATATATATAATATACAAACTTAAATATACTAATTTCCACTATTATATCCAGAAATATTTGGTTATCATCTTTTCAGTTAAATTTGTCAATTTGAATATACCATATATTTTTTAGGTATATTTTCATGTACTTTTCTTATACCATATATCATATCTTTTCATGTACTTTTCTTAATATTAATATATTCAAATAATTTTTTTAATCACAAAAAATAATTGCATCAGTCATCAAGTAAAAATAAAAAAATAAAAAAAATATAGAGGAGGGAATATGGGATTTGAAGTTGATTTTATTTATTTGGAAAATTACATTCTCTCTTATGTCCTTTTCATAATTTTTTTTTTTTTTTGGGCGAGGGGTGGGGGTGGGGGGTAAAAAGTGGATGCATTAATGTGAGTAACTCCTAAAATTAAGTATTATTGATATTTTAGGGATGTAAAAAGTTGTATTTTTGTAATTAAAAAGTTAAAATTTTGAATAAGTTGTATTTATGTAAATTTTAGAAAGTAATTGTAATCTTTTTAATTACTATTTCAAAAGTTGTATTTGTGTGACTTTCCCGTTTTTTGTTTTTCTTCTTTTCTTACTTTTTTCTTTTCAGATCTGTCACAAGTTTATTGATGGGTCAATTGCCTTTTGTCCCTATCTTGTGTTGGTTTTAATTTTTGTCCTTCAAATGGGTTGGTCCTTAATTTTTGCACTTCAAAATCGAACTTATGCCTAGAGAGGCATAAGTTACGCATCATAATATTCACAAATCGTGTCAACGTCTTTAAAAGAACTTATGCTCCGCTAGGCATAAGTTCGATTTTGAAGGACAAAATTAAAAACTAGCCCATTTGAAGGGCAAAAATTAAAGACTAGTCCATTTGAAGGACAAACCGTGCAAATATTATCGGGCAATTCGCAGTAATGCCCTTATTTTGGAGTGGTCTTTAATTTTTTGCCATCAAAATGAAAGTGTTTAACTTTTGCCCTTCACCTAAAACCTCAGGGTTCTAGGTTCGAACCCCTGCTCAGGCAAAAATTAAAAAAAAAAATCGTTAGGCAGAGGTTGCCTACAAACTCTGCCCCATCGGACATAGTTTGCCTGCAACATTCTACCTTAAGGTAGAGTTTTGCAGTCAAACTATTCTTTAGCAAACTCTACTTAAGGTACCTTGCAAAACTTTGCTTCAAAATTCTGCCTTAAGGCAAAATTTTACCTTGTGTAGAATTCTGTCTTAAAATTCTGCTTTAAGGCAGAGTTTCGCAGGCAAAACTTTGTCTTATGAATTCAAGTTCTACTTAGCGAAATTTTTTAAAAATTTTGATTAAGCGGGGGTTCGAACCCAGAACTTAGAAATTTTAGGCGAAGGGCCAAAATTAAAGACCAACAATGAGGGACAAAAATTTAAAGACCAATTCATTTGAAGGGCACTCCGCACAAAAAAAGCATTATTATCCTTTTTTTTTTTTTTGCACAGATTGTCCTTCATTTGAGGTGGTCTTTAATTTTTGTCCTTCAAATTGGTGGTCTTTAAGTTTTTCCCTTCGCCTAATAGCCGAGGTTGTGGGTTTGAATCCCAACTCAGGAAAAAAATAAAAATCGCAAGCGAGTGCCCGCCTATACAGTTGCCTTAAGGCCCAAGTCGCTCTTGCATAGGTAGAGGCAGAATTTGGGCCTTCAGGATAAAAGTTAGGGGAAGTTACATAAATACAAATAAATAAGTAAAATATTTCGTAATCTACAATTATTAACTAAATTACATAATCTACAATATATACTCTATAGTTAGGGTATACATATGATTTTATACCATAAATAAAATTATGTTGCTATGAATAAAAGACTAATAATAAGGAGTTTCCTATATTAGTGATAACCAAATTAAATACATATGAGAACACATTAATTACTTTTCTAAACATCTCAATATACTCAGCTAGGATTTTAATCCATAAAATAGTATACTACTGTTTATACGATATATATTATACAATTCCTTGAACAAGTATATATATTCTTGTACTTATATATTACGTATATTTCACTATTTTATATTATATATATATATATATATGTATATATATATTAACTAGTAAATACTATATATAAAATAATTTCTTATGTACGATAAACAAAAAGTATTATATATATATATATATAGACACACACACATATCACATACATTATTGTATATATTAAGCATATATTGTTTGTTATATTAAATATATACAAATATAAATTTATTTGAGTTAATTTTCCTATTTCATGGAAGAGAAAGAAAAAAATTGAATAATTAATATGTGATGGCAGAAAGGAAGCCAAGTTTTATGGGATGGGGTAACAATTATTAATTAAGATCTTATTTTAGTGTCAATCCATAAGTAATTATTTTATTCTTTCTATATATTGTATATTGTATATTTTATATGTTATTGTAGAGTACAATTGGTTGGCAAGAATAGAAAGAATATATCCATATATTAGGAATATCGTAGTACTATATACTATATACACAAATAATATTATTATATTATATACTATATATAATATACAAACTTAAATATACTAATTTCTACCATTATATTCACAAATATTTTGTTATCGGCTTTTCGATTAAATATACCAATTTGAATATACCATATACTTTTTAAGTTATAATTTCATGTACATTTCTTATACCATATCTTTTCATGTACTTTTCTTAATATTAATATATTCAAATAATTTCTTTTAGTCACAAAAAAATAATTGAATCATCATCAGGTGAAATTAAAAAATGAAGAATAAAAAGGGGGAAATGAAAGAAAAAAAGTCTTTTTAAAACGGTAGATGGAATATGGAATTTGAAGTTGATTTGTTATGTTTATTTGGAAAGTTACATTCTAATAATTTGAAAGAAAGAGAAAGCAAAAAGTGGATATGCATTAATGGTAGTAACTCCTAAAATTAAGTATTATTAATATTTTAAGAATGTAAAAAGTTGTATTTTTGTAATTAAGAAGTTAAAATTTTGAATAAGTTGTATTTATGTAATTTTATAAAATTAATTGTAATCTTTTTAATTACCATTTGAAAAAGTTGTATTTGTGTGACTTTCCCTAAAAGTTAAAGATCACCAATTTGAGGGATCAAAATTAAAGACCACCTCCAGCGAAAGACAATCCTGCAAATTTTCCATTATTGGCAATTTGCAGGATTGCCTTTCGCTGGGGGTGGTCTTTAATTTTACCTCAAAATGGTGGTCTTTAAACGACGGTGGCAAGACAGTGCGATCACACCGTGTGGCAAATTTCGCATATAAAATGCCTAGGATCAGCGGAAATTTGCATGGGCAGAAATTCTGCGGCAGCCCAAATTAATGCTCAAGCTGGATTTTTTTTTTTTAATCGAAATGGGTTCGAGCTTAATAACCTTGGGGTGTTAGGCGAGGGGTAAAATTTAAAGACCACCAATTTGAAGGGCAAAAATTAAAGACCACTCCAAATAAAGGGCAATCCGCGCAAAAAAAAGATTATCCACGGCAGACTTTGATCAGGGCCCAAAGTTTATAACCCAACTCCAAAGGGCTTTTAGCCCATTAGATAGCCCACTTAGCTACCAAACAAAACAAAAAGGAGAAAGAGAGTTCCACCATCAGATATCCTATTTCTCTTCATTAATTAGTTTCAAAAAACCTTTGGGGAGAAGACAACTAAGTCTTGTAGATGCATTGGCACCCAATTAAATTTAAATTCGCGCCAAGAAATTCCACATTTAGAAAAGGCGACTCCATATCCAAGCTAGAGCCCGAGACCTCTAGTTAAAAATAAAGAAGTATACTTACCGCTTCACCATAATAATTGTTTGTTTTTTTCCTTTTATAGTTCTTTAGTATCAAGAGGTAAATTCAAATATCAAAACTTGTTTCGATATTTTACTGATATGCGTAAACAAAATTATGGATTGAATTGGTTGATAATGAGTTCGACTGAATATTTTGAGAACTAAGATTGATGAAATTAGTATGGAACTCATGGAAATTCTTCAATTTGAATGAAATAAGGATATATAAGATTAAGCAACGGTGAATAAATACCTAAGTTTGAGCACCCATGTGTAGTTAGCAACACACATCTATAAAAGTTTGAACAATTGAGCATTTTTTACACGATAGAAGTTTGAGTTGAGCCAGATTAATAGATAGTGGGACAATTGGTAATTCGGGCAGTGAAAAGGCTTAACATATAGCTCAATATGAAATCGGTTACCATCCTCATAACCGAGCTCTGATCATAGAAATCTCGAATTTCTAATAAGTATCATAAAAGATTGACTATAGTTCGATCTAAGTAAGATAGTTATTGTCTTATTGATATCGATTGATTCTAGATTGTTTGAACAAGTAAATCCTACGCCTGCGAGCATCCATTATTTGTTTAGTGATTTTGATGCATTAAGCAAAAATCGAGTGACTATTGATAAAATTAACGTCTTGAGTTAATGGCATATTCTTTAAATAAAAGTAAATATACTTCAAAGACTCCTCAGCAACTTCTACAGTTAAGTCACTTTCAACAACAAATCTCTATGTACAGTATCCACAAATACATGACATTAAAGATATTCTCGATATGTCTATATTCAAAAAAAATTATATTCCAACATAAAAAGAAAAATTGAAAAAACTCTCTACTGCAGAACCAAATCTCTAGTGATAATAGTCGGTTGCACTTTGGCTCAGATGGCAGTGGCATAGTGATGACTTTAATTGCTAGCACATGACTTAGTTATTTCTAGTGATCATGATAGTAATAAATGAATGGTTCTTCATTTTTTTTTTATTTTTTTATTTTTTTAAATTTTTTTATCTTATGACAAGCCCCCAACAAAGTTTATGTGAATCTTCTAAATGACTGCAGGTTCCTACTAAGGGCTCTGAACCACCTGCTCATTATACACATCTACCGTGAGGCTAATGGAGTGCATGCCAGGTCTAGGAGATGTTAATCAGAGGTCACGAAGGTTCTTCATATCGTCGTTTGACTACTACATGCAACTACAAGCCAGCATGAAGCACAAGGGATGATTTTAGTTAACAATACTACTAATAGTACTTTTACTTCCAGTTTTGTTATATGGCACCACCTATTAATGGCAATCGGGTTTTGTATCCCCCTAACCCAACAAATATGGCTTCAATGCCACTACGTATATAAATGGACGATTTAATATAATGACGCCATTTATATGATCGGGAGATATAAACTTTATGGATTCAAAATCCTTTCAGGATTCTTAGTTGAACCCGTTGTATATTAAAAATTATGGGTTCATGCCTACTGTTTATTGCAATTTTAATAAATTTTTACACATAACTTTATGCTCCGCGTCGAAAGTTAGGGTTTCAATTGAATCCCCACCTTGAATGCAACATATGCAGGGGCGAATCTATGTATAAAAAATGGGTCACGTGAACCCATGATCACCCGACTAAACTCAGTATATTACGTATATAGTACTTAAAGTATATGTAATATTTAACTGAAGGAACACATAATCAAACTGGACCAAGTGGACCACTGGTTAAGTGTTGGGTTTTAACCCTTAAGGTTGCGCGATCAAACCCAACTAAATGCATTTTTGCGCCTTTAAAAAAAAAAGCATTCTTTAATATTTTTTATATTTTATCTTAAAAACAATTGTGAATCTATCCTCTTGAAATCTGAATTCGTCTCTGTATGTACGGCCATCCGGCCGGTAAGGTCCAATGCTCTCTTGTAGTGTTTGTTTTGAAGTAATAAAATGCGAAAAGACAAAAAGGAAAAAAGAGACATGCATGCACTTGTATTAAATTGTATTGAGTTGGCCATATTCGACTACCTTACAGTCTCTGAGAATGTTTGATTTTGTATCCTTCTCCTTTATGTAGTCATTTTCTGAATTTTAATATCCAATATAAAGGTTAATATCAAGAGCTTTTTCTTGATATGGGGTGAAAAATATTTATGGTTTACTTTAGATTATAAGGTTAAATTTAATTTTTTTTGAAAAAAAAATTCTATTTCCAGTTAAACAACATCATGTAAAATAAAACAAGTAAAATACTACAGGCAAAGGGCTAGAGTTAATTCCAATCAATTTTGTAAATATATCCGTACATAAAATTCAAAGAATCCAATTTTAAAAAGTTTTAACTTAAAAATTTCTTATGATTGATCAAACTTTTCACGCGGAATCCATCGTTTTCAGGATTCTTTCATAGAAATCACTAAAAAAGATATTTATATATTCAAATATTTTAAAATATTTGAGAGAAATGTGATTAAAGAAGAACGTTTTTCACTCCCTAACTAATAATTTTGCCACATAAATAGAGGGGTGCTTCTCCATCAAAGCTCTATAAAATGGACAGGACCATTTTGGCTCCTATCTGCTTCTCTTTATTCCAAAATGTCAGTTTTTCCTTAATAAAAGGGAACAAACTAAGTTATTTTCTAAAAATTATCTTTCTGCTAGTGGCCTTGACTTTGAACGTTAAATTTTAGTTCTGGAGGTCCATAAACGTGAGGGGTATGTTAAAGACACTCATCTAAAAGTAATTAAAATTGTAATCCATTAATAGTTTAATTTTAAAATGAGATGATATGTACTTTGGATATGGTACATGCAATGTACAAACATCCTAGCTCCGAGTCTCATTGTCACATATTATCTTGACCCATAAAAAAGAATCAAACCCCCACTTGAGAGAACGTGTTGAAGATATTGTTAAGTAAATACAAGAATGTTCGTCTTAATAGTTTCAACTTTCAAATGAGATCGTCTCACGCTACAACAATCACTCCACCAAAAGAAAAAAGCAGAGAGAACAAAAAGTTTTAATTAGGAAGGTAAGAATTTAAATTACACAAGTCTCAGAAAAAACTTCATCCACGGAGGCGCTGATACGAACCCAACAAGCACAAGGCCTTTCACAAGAAGTCAAGCAAGAGAACTTCAAGAGTTGCAAGCCTTGTTCATGAAAAAGGATGCCTTGGAGGAGATTGGAGAGAAGATTACGTGGATTTACAACGTTTGGGAGTTAGGCATTGGAAGAGGCTGGTAAAAGTGGCTAGAAGCGCAAAATGCTAAAAGTGTATGCCGTTATGGGGCAAGATTGCAATTGGAGGTCATACTTGCAAGTTATAGGGTTAGAATGGCAATTGGAGGACATAATTGCAATGGCGCTGATGTAACTTCGAAGACCCGTGGGTATTTTTTGCAAAAGAGCCTTGTCATATGGCCTTTTGGTGTAATAGGCATTAGTATAAATAGTTCTTTTTATCCATTTGGGAAGACTCAGCTTGGATATTGTGTGAATTCATATTTTGGAGAGATTTAGTTATCTAGATAGTTTGTTTAGTTGATTATTGACTAATGTATTTCAGTTGTGCATTGAATTGCAAGTTCCATTGAATTCATATTAGGTTGCTCATTTGTAGAATCAATTGAGTCCTCTCATTGAATTCAAATTGCTTAGGTTCTTAGGATTGAATCAAATTGGGAGGGATTGGGTTTGACATACCCAATTTCGCCCATAGATTCATTATCCTTTGGGTCTAGTATCTATCCTTCTATCTCCTCTTTTCCAATTTTTCCAAATTCCTTTTATTTTCTTTGTTGTTTTTGAATTCTTAGAGTTTCCCTAGGTTGAATCTTATCAGGCGTAGACGTGAGGGAGCGTATTGAGACATTATATTAAATAATTAAAAAATTTCCCTACCTAACAGTTTCAAATTTTAGATGAGATGGTAATATACTTCAATATGGTACCAGAGTAAACAAATATTGGGTTTGAGTATCACCATCACTCATTAACTTGGCTCATAAAAAAAGTCAGGTTCACACCTGAAGGGACATGTTGAAAACATTATTAAGTAACTAAAACAATGCTCGTTTCAACAGTTTAGACGTTCAGCGTTTCAACAATCTCTCTCCACCCGAAAAGAAAAACACAAACTGATTACCTGCTACAATAAGGTAAATGTAACCTATGACTTCTAGAAATGTACGAATTTTCAGAAAGGAGGCCGCTTAGAATCCCAGTTTGAAGTGCTTGTAGGAAGCTATTTCCCACATATTTTCGTCAGAAAGCCCACTACCCACAACGTTTTGACTGGAACGTGCCCACTACCCACAACGTTTTGACGGGAACGTGCAAGAGAAATATACATATTTTTAGTATAAATTCTTTACTCCTTTCGTTCAGTATACGGGACATTATTTAGTTATTAATCTTTTTTTAAGAAAATGGTATCTTTTTTAAGTTTGAAAATACTTTTTGTGACACTCATGACGATACTCGACCAACGAGGACAGGTTATTACACAGTAGGACTGACAGGCTTCTCAACTGGCAAACTTATGAAATAAGAGGGGCACATGATACCTTAGACAAATCCTACATTGGAATGGGAGATTAAATCAAGAGTTTTATAAGGCATATCAACATATTTCATATGGAACACATGCTTTGGCTCGATGATTATGTAGCCCAAGGGACTAGTAAGTGAGGCCCGTTGGGCCAAGGTGAAAAATACGTGTCATAGGCTTGGGCTATGACGATTTTAATTTTAACTTTATATTTTACTTTTAATGACAAGTTTTATATCCACACAAAAATCATGACATATTTAAGATCAAAAATTTTAAAAAAAATCTTCATTTACTTTTTTTATTTCCAGTTAAAAATTCCGCCATTTTTTCTTCTTCCTTGATATAAGTTCTCGTTTATAGTTTTAAAATGAAACAATTTATCGCAAAGCATGGATACTTGCAAAATCCCAAAATAAATGTCTATCATGTGGCATCAACATCGCTGAATCCTATATCATTATCTCAGATTGTCGACTATTCTTATGATTTCTTCCATTTATTTCCTTTTGTTAATTCAAATGGAGATAAAGTTGAGGTTAGTAAGATGACATATTTTGACAAAATGAATTTTTCAAATTATATTTGGGAGGTGCTATTCAGGCAGCATGAAGTACAATATTTAAGTGAAGAGGAACTTAGAAAGATTCAAATACGTTTTAAAAGAGAGGTCGAATAGTTGAAGCACTTCAGCAAGCCGGTATGTGTGATATATTTCAATTTATATGTCTTTTTTTTTTTGTGTATATTTAGTAATTTTTTAATTTCAACATCTCATCGCATGATATGCTTAAGGCCCCCAAAATATAAAAGACATTTTTTTACTTATCATCATTAGTTTAAAAATCACAAAATTCAAAAATTTCCCTTATATTCTCAAACTTGGGGTTTAAGTTAAACTACTTAGAAACATAAAATAAAACGAGGAGGGAAATTATCTAATTTGACTAACATTAGTGTTCAATTTGTAGTCTAGACAAAGATTATCACTTTCTATTTAAGCATTTGAATAACCTTAAAAGACGTAATCTTAGTAGGAAAGACATAAATCGCCAAAAAGGAAAACAAAAATAAGAGGCGAAAAACGAGTGAATCTTAGATTTTTATGGATTTCACATAGTTAGAATTAATTATTACTACTAGAAACTATATATATGCACCTTATGTCCAATTTTATATAGCAAATTTTTTTTAATCTATCCCGAAAAGAATGATACTTTTTTATATTCACAAATAACTTTACTTTAAACTTTCTCCATTAATTTTACCTAATTTGATGAAATATATAATCCCAAAAATCATGTTTTTTTTATCCCCCCCAAATTTTTAAAATCCTTTTCCCTTTAATTTTTTTAAAAATTCCCCATCCCAGTCAAT
>NC_081346.1:74971572-75050418 GCF_029784015.1 Lycium ferocissimum | reverse complement strand
TTCATGCCCACTTTAAAAATGACCCTTCTATCCAGAATGTTATCCATTTCCGATGGATATGAAAATGCATCAGCAGCGCTAGACTTCTAAAATCAAAGTAGTATCAGAAGTAGTAAATAACCAAAAAAAAAAAAAAATCCTTGAAGAGAATAACATACCTCAAGTAATCCCGCTCTTAATTCATTAGCAGTCTTACCGATGAGCTTTGTCGCATATAAAATGTTTTCTGAACTATATTTATCCAACGACTCTTGGATAAAAAAAAGTTCAAAATATTTTTATTCTTAACTTTTATTCAATTTCCTAGTTGAAGTTTAAAGTAAATCTTCTCAATCGCATAGAAATGCTTCATTCCTATCATTACATAGTCACGTTTAAATGATTTTTATTTCTTTAACTTGAAATATTTATCTTTGAATTTAAAGCTATCAATTGAAAACTAATATCTATAAGAATACCCCTCCCATCCTAGCTCTCCTATTTCCATTTACCGTGCGAAGGCTAATGGATTAACTTTTCTCAATAAAAACATTCAATTCTTCTCCGATTGCATAATGTCCACAGGGTTCACGTATTTCCCCCTTTAAGTAAGTGTCCTATGAAAAAAACCCAAAATCGATCACAATATCAAAATAAGTCTGCAACATTTTTTTCATTTTCAAAGATTAATCCACAACAACTTAAAATAAGATTTTCCATGAAACAATACAAAGCGCATACATAACCTGCTTAATTTTTTCTCAGTTTTCCTGTGCGTCCTTCAATATTTAGGAGTAGATAGGCTCGCTAGAATTGCTTAATCTTCCTCGGTTGAATTTAATTTTACCTGAAAAATAACATAAAAATATTTGTATACATTAGTTAATAGCAGGAAGGTAAGGGACTATTGGAATTACAAGCAGCTATAAATAATAACATCATTGAATATTGATAGACTTCCTCAAAAGCAATATGCATATACTAACATCATTGAATATTGATTACTGATTACTTACATAATAATATTAAAAGCTACATAATATTACATATTTTATATCAAAAGCTCTCATGCAAAAATAAACTAACATGATTGAATATTGATATTTCATACAATACTTTTTTGTATAATCAACGATTACCCTTAGACTACAATTTTTCCTATAAACTATCTTTACTAAAAGAACAACCATAGCAGTTTACTTCACATAAATGAACAACCTTTAGACTTACAAAAGGAGAAAATGTAAAACTATCAACAATACAATTATCTATTTACTTCATAATCTCTGTGTTACTCCTTAAACTTTTGATAAGAGATTTCGTTCTTAAAAGTTATTGGGAAAGGCATGATAATTTACTAAGTTGATTTGGTAAAACTCCTTCATATATTTCGTTTCTCCATCGTATTTGTTCATTTTTCATATATTCATTTCGCATTTGTGAGATATTTATATACATCAGATCTATTGAACGAAACTTCAGATTCCTTAGTTACACCTGTGACAAAAGTGAATGTAATGTTAATTGTAACAACACAACATACTCAGTGTAATCCCACAAGTGGGGTTTGGGGATAATGTTAATTGTAAACAACTACAAAATAATAGCAATAACAAAGTTAAATTAAGCTTGAAAATATACCTTGAATATTATTCAGAGAAATTTGATGTGCATAACCCATAATCCTTTTACCCATCGTAGAAATTCTGTACAAAAAAAAAAAAAAAAAAAAAAAAAACAACTAAAAGTCCTCTTACGATTTTATTTATTGCAAGCATGGTATTTTGAATAAAAAGAATAAAAGAGGCATAAATATAATATGACCTTATCAGTACCAAACAATGGGAATTAAAATCTCTTGCCGCTATATGCCACATTAAAGTATATAAGAATAAAATAGTATCAAGGCGGGTAAAGAAATAAATCATCAATACCTTGTGAATGAAATGTTCACAGAAAATTTTCTTGAGATAAAAAAAAAATTAAATCTGAAAATGATTATTAGTAGAAGAGAATTAGAAAGCTTACATAGATTTATGTGTTATTGAAGGGATATTTATAAGAGGTTAAGCTCAAAATTCAAGCCAATCAGTTAGTTAAACAATATCTATTTGAAAAGGTAGGATTTTAAAATATCATTATCTTATTATATATTTGAGTTTGGAAAAATTTGAATTGGTTATCCTTATCTTATATACTTAAGTATATATTCTTGTTTAACTTCTTTTTTGAATTAGAGATAGGATAAGTACTTCATAAGTGATGGAATTGTACTCATGGTCAAGTTTGTTAGCAATTTGACCGTACATGAACTTTTGATGATATTAATTATGACACCTAATTAAACATCTTCATTTTTATTATATTAAATCTCATGTTGAGTATATTTTGTTAAACTTTGAATCTTCAATATTTTTCCAGTTAAAGAAGGTTACAGTACACCACCTTTTTTTTTTTTTTTACGTGCACCACTTTATAAAATATGCTGGAGAGCTTATTTTAATTAATTCAAATTTCAGACATCTTTTATTTGTTTGTTCAGTATAATGACACAAATATTTTTTAAATTGTGCAGATTATGTTGAAAATATTATTTGAATTATTTAAAATTCAAAATAATTTTGTCACATCTTTTAAATTAACCTCAATGCAAAATACTCTTTTTATATAGGTGATTTATTTATTTATTTATTATTATTTAAGATTATTTAAAATTCGTCTGTTTAAGATTAGAATGCTTCATTTTTGAAGATAAAATGATAAAGAATTCCATTAGGTTTAGATCACTTCTTCAAAATTCAAACTTACCGAAACCTAATTCAATGAATTATCTTCTCATTAAAATTTGAACATTTATATTTCAATTATCAATTCAAAATTTATATTACAATTTTTATTAACTTTGTCCTAATTTTCATTAATTTTTAAAATTGCCAAGTGGCTTGTTATTAGCTTGCCACTTGGCTTAACCACATTGCTTATACCTCTCTTATTTTATATACTAAGATTCGTACCAAGCGCGACGCGCAATAGATCAAATAAAACTAATCATAGAAAATTATTATCTTATTGTTTTTATATAATAAAAAAAAATTATTATCTACATAATAAATCTTATACTCTAATAATAAATATGATACTCTAAGAAGTTACTTGTTAAAAGTAGGCAAACATTTTGAGTGAAGTATGAATAATGACTCATCCCCTGTTTTTTATTGTTATTTTTAAAATATGATACTCTAAGAAGTTACTTGTTAAAAGTAGGCAAACATTTTGAGTGAAGTATGAATAATAACTCATCCCCTGTTTTTTATTGTTATTTTTATTTTTGTTTTTCTCAATAAATAACATCATCTAATCCCCTATTCCACTCCACCCACACCCCCACCCCCACCAAATTGCATGGTGTCTCAACATGCAAAACAAATTTGAGAAGTAAGGCTTTTTTCTAGCGAAGTAATAAGAGTTTTTGAGAAAAAAAAAAATCAATATATAAATTGAGTTTTCGATTAAGAATTTTTTGAATCATTTTAATCCTAAAATAAAGTTTGACTTAGGTTAAATTAAGATTACGTTGAAGAAGTTGTCAACATAGGAAGGTGAAAAAATTGAAGTGGGTGTATTGAATAAAACAACTTACCTGGATTTGATGCATATTATTTTACACTGATCTAGCCACTTTGTTTGTGCGATTAACTTCACCATGACACACACTCTCTCCTATGATATCTATATTTTATATAAGGATTAATTAGTAATATAGTTAAACCATATTAACTATTCGAGTATTTTATACTGATAATATGTTAGTATTATAATACCAAATGTCAAATGAATTCTGAAACCCCCAAATAGACTTTGAGAAACAATCTTTAGCATTTAAAATTGTTTTTCCCATAGAAATTTCCTTAACCTCCTAATATTGATTGTTCTCTTCAATAAATAACAAAGTCAATTAAAATTGGATGTTAAAGTCACTACTGGTATAAAATAAGCTTAATTTAATTAAAGGTCTCATTTAAGTTGCATATAAGAAAACAATAGCATCAATAATAATCGCACAAGTCAAAAGTTATAGCTTTTTTAGCATTCTTTGAGTATTTAACTCACTATCTATATATTGAATTTTTTTGCTAATGATAACAGTTGTATTTTCTAATATTGGTATTAGTTCAGTAAATTAGAGAATAAAGATAACTGGAAATGGCTTACTTTATAATTTGTAAAAGGCTTTTTCAGCGCTCTTCTCTTCATAAATATCTTGTCAACGCTTCTTCCTGCATTATTACGTAATAAAGATCTTTATTGACTCCTTGTTCTTTAGATTTACAGCTTTCAAGCTAATGCGCTTAAACTACATAAACGCAATTTCTAAATGAAGCAAAAATGAAATTTACCTGCATACGGTGATATCTACCTTTGCATGAAATCCACAAATAGTTAGTATTAGAGCAGTCATCATCATCTCTCTTCATGTAGGGCAATCTAGCTTCCATGAGATTTTAAATTAATGCAAAAGAGGATTCAATAACAATAACAACAACGTACCCGGTGTAATCCCACAAGTGAGATCTGGGAGAGTAAAGTATACGCAGACCTTGCCCCAACTTTGATCGGCTAGTTCCTGCAACCAAACACAATACATATAATTTATCATAAGTATTACAGATAATGTGTTATAATTCAGGCACTCTATAACTTTGCATTAGGAATGGAGCTTTAGAAAGGAAGCAAATTATAGGCTATACAAAATGAATTAAACTAAATCATATTACAGCCAAAGATCAGTAAAAGAATGGAAGGTGACCTTATGAAACTCATTTTTCCAGAACCTAATGTCTTATCACAAAAACAAACGCGAGTTTGGCTAAATGAATTTCCCAGCAAGTCCTCACAAAAGAAAAAAATTATTCGAAATATCTTAAATAGTGGACGGAAAAAGAGTGGGTTTACCAATGAAAGATTTACTTTTCAAATTCAAATTATATTACAAATAAGTACGATTTTAAAAGATTTTCGTCTCCTATTTATATTCATAATAAAAGATATATTTTTCAACTCAAATTTAAATTGCGTATATAAGTATGATAAGAATTAAAAAATGTATTTATCTTCAATATGAAATAAAAAGTTTTCTTTTAAATCAAATTCAAATTGAAGCTAAGTAGGTAATGATGAATAGTTTAAAATATATTTACATTCAACTTAAATTCTTAAAATATTTATTTTTCAATTCCAATTTAGATAGCAAATAAGTTTTAGCTAGGTAGAGAAAACCTGATAAGATTAATAATTGTGGCTGCCTTATTTTTCCTCCAGCATTTATTTTTTCAATAAGTGCTTATTTGAAAAAAAGTGAGGTGTTTGGCCAAGTTCTGTAGAAAATAAGTGCTTGTAGAAAGGGGTAAGCGCTTTTTCGTAGTTAAAAAACGTTTTTTTTTTGCCTAAAAGATTTTTTTAAAAAAAAGTATTTTTGAGAAAATACAAATAGAAACACTTTTTAAAAGCTTGGTCAAACACTAATTGCTGTTCAAAAGTGCTTTTTTAATTAATTGGCCAAACACAAACTGTTTTTCGCCAAAAGTGTTTTTTTGAAAAGTACTTTTAAAAAAAAGTACTTTTTAAAATAAGCTAATTTTAGAAGCTTGGCCAAACATGCTATAACAAAGATTTCATATTTGACTATTCCAATTCGAATACGGATTTTTCTAACAACCACGAAGAGCTGCCGGATTTATGGTAATTTATGTATGCAGAACATTTGATATATGTTAGCTTAAGATAATATCTTGATTTTTTTCTATTTACATTCATGTAGTAATAAGCCATAACTCTAAAAGTATATGTAAGTATTTAATCAATTTGTTCTCTCTAAAACGATTGTCAAATTATGTTGGAGATATTATTTGGATGAATTTAAATCAAATTAAAATTAAAGAGATAATTTAAATTTCAAAAGTCCTAAAATTACGATGCTAATGATAAAGATGAGTAGTTGTTTTAGATAATTATGCTAGCTTTATATTAAAAATTTAAACTTTATTTCCAGTTATAAAATTAATTCATCAATTAAGGAATTTGATAATAATTATGAAAACCTTTGTCCTAAAATTGCCAAGTGGCTTGTTATTAACTTGCCACTTGGCTTAATCACATTGCTTTTACCTCTCCTTTTTTATATATATATAGATATAGATATAGATATAGATATCCTTTTCGACATCTACAAGGAATTATATCGTTTTAGCCGTTAACCTCGTTATGATATTATGATAATATACATATACAAATTTGAAATGTAGCAATAATGAATTCCACTCGTTTTAGGTGATGAGAAAAGGAAAAATAATTTAAAGGAATAGAATAATTAGTAGATTCATCCAACGAGTAGGAGAACCTGCCAGATAAGAAAGAACGAACGGAAAAATTATATTTTTCGATTCATACAACATAATACGCCAATTATGATATAATAAAACTAAATTTAGTTTCGAATGATAACTGAATATTTCCTAAAATTGGCCAGATTTGTAAAACAATTTAGTAAACAGCCAAAATTTAACGGCCAAAGTCCAAACAGAAAAGTTATAAATACTGCACAAGAATAAGGACAATAATAAAGAAACAGTAACCGCAAAAATCGTTACAATTACAACTATTTTTATATAATATTTCCCAAAATAAGATTATTTAGGTCGCTCTTTTGAAGACTAAAGCTCAATTTTATACTTAATCTGATTTACCTTATCTGTCTTTACACAAATTAAAATCTTCTTAATACCGGATCACTTTGCCTATTAATTTATAAATATCATATCAATGAGTATAACAGTATCTTGATCTGCATTTATAAACCCTTTTTTAGGTAAAATTATATGACTTTGCCATAAATAAAAATGAATAAGTGAATTATTTTCAAAAGAGTAATTTCTTAAACATATCCAACAAATGCATTACAATGTTTTATGTGTCACCTTTCTATGACTGCCACGTGTGCGTGATGACCGTCCTACCTAATTAGACAACTTAACTTATCATTGAAACATATCTCGGTTTTTACCCAACGGAGCGGTAGCTTGCTTACTTAGCGCTTGCGCTAAGGGTCTAATCAGAGCCAAACTTGGATTTGAAAAAAAAAAAACCTTTCCCTTATTAGCCGGAGTACAAGTGTACTCCGAGAATCTGCTTTTGACCTAGAACCTTACCTGCTACTTAGTTTGTTGATGTTGATGTGGGCAGATGATGATTTTGATTGCACTTCTACTTATACGCCCACCAACTTTCACCTTAGCTTTCACCAACTAAACGAAAGGGAACTGCTGGCATAAGTAACATTTCACTGCAAACAACATAAACACTTCGTTACCGGCTACGCACTAGGATCCCCGGTACCAGATTGTACCACCAAAAGCTGTTAGTCCGACAAGAAAGACAACAGAATTTATTTTCATCTTCAAAAACTTATTTTAAATACGTAACCATTTTGAGAGAGAGTTATTCGATGTTTAACTTATTAAAATATAATAAAAATTTAGTCAAATAATAAAAGATGAATAAAGTTATGCAATACAAATATAGTTGGAAGATATATATAATAGATATTCAATGGAATAGTTGCGCGTGTATTTAAAATTGAACACTGAGTGGACACTATGGTTATAAAAAATATTTCATTGTCTAAAACTGCGAATGACGGCTCTAGTTATTTTTTGGTATAACTATTTGTTATTCGACGTTCAATTTTTTTTTTTTTTTTTTTCTTCCTCAAAATCTTTTGTTCTCGAGCAAATTATCAAAAACAAATAATTTTTTTTTAATTAAGCCATCACCAGATTTCATAGGGGGTTCAAAAAATTCTGGTGTACGGAAGTCGGGGTTCAACATCTACTATATATATACATAATAAAATAATTTTAACTTTTAAAATAATTGAATCCAATGATTAGAGGGGGACATGAACCTTGCTCTCTAATCTACAAAACACGATAGATTGTAATCTCGACTAAAACTTTGTAATCGTGTTAAAACGAATCTATTTAATTTGTACAAATAATATATCCAGAATCTAATAAGTTGTTTTTTTAGGATTCAAATTCAACAATGAATCCGCCTATGATACCTCGAATTAAAGGTAAAGAGATTACATCCATCTCATCACATTTCTACCGTTCAAAATAACAGCACAACATGAAACATAGTTAGAGGGAAATTAATTGCAGAATTGAATAAAATTCCTAATATAGTCGTGAAAATCTAGAAATTCACATCTGATCAAATTTAAACCCCCCCCCCCCGGGTCCACCCACACCCCAACCCTCAAACCAATACAAAAATACATCATTCGTCTTAGTATCATTTGAATTGTCATAGAGACTTCTATATATAGAGCTCTCCTTCTATACTTCCCCTTTATTCTTATCGCCATGGCATTTAAGGTTCATGTTCTGCTATTTTTATCTTCAATAATTTTATCCATTGATTCTTCACTTTCATATGTCAGACCACCAGCAAATCTCTCTTTATCTTTATCTAAAGATCTTGATTCCTTTCTCAAAACAGGTAACAATTTAATTGTTATTGTTAGTGTATATAAGCAAACTCGATTTCAAAATTCATCGATTCTTATAAACTTTGTATGATTTGATCGTGTTAAAACGTTTTGGTCTATTTAATTTTGATATCTCATTAATAATATATGCTAGCATTAATCTAATAAGTTGTTTTTTTAGGATTCAAATTCAACAAACCAATTGCATCGGGTTTTTAAATTTATACACCAAACCAAAGAATAAAGAGATTTTTCAACCTCGGGTTTTTAGGGTTTTTTTTTCCATAGTCTTGATCAATACATATTCTTCAAATATTATAAGATACAACTATATAATTAAGGTGTTTCTTAAGAAAATAACACAAAATATGAGAAGAGTGATGACATTGTATTAAAATATTCAACAAAAACTAATAAAATCGATTAAAATAAATATTGCTAATTAACAAGCCATAGAAAATGACCATAATCTAAAAATACAAGTTGCTAAAATAAGCCCCCGGGTATTAATTACATGACAACCCCAAAAAAACTTAAGTTAATACATCACTAAGACTGCAATATATATAGATATCCTATTATTGTCATTCCTTAAATTGAATTATTAGCGTTATGTTGTTCCTATTAACTTTATTTGGTTCATGTTAAAACTTATTGACTATTTTTATCTTCAATAATTTTATCCATTGATTCTTCACTTTCATATGTCAGACCACCAGCAAGAAAGTCCATCTCTTTATCTTTATCTAAAGATCTTGATTCCTCTTCTCCTCAACAGGTAACAATTTAATTGATATTGTTAGTGTATATAAGTTAAACTCGATTTCAAAATTCATTCTCATTCCTTATAAGAATTTTAGGATATGATTTGATGTTTGTTCATTGTAATTGACTTTTGTTTTGGTCCTTTCTATATTTCATTTTATATATATATATATATATATATATATATATATATATATATATATATATATATATATATCTTCCTTAAATGAGAGATTAATTACTAGAGTATATATTTTCTTGGAGTAGTAAGGATGAAAGTGAAATGATATAAATATTTGGAAATAATTTCCTTTACTTAGTAGCCCCCCCCCAACCCAACCCCCAAAAAAAAAAAAAAGGAATGAAATTAGTACTCTTTCTTTTAATGCATGCGATGGTATTTGATTGAGCAAAAAAATTAGTAAGAAACAAAGAAAGCAAGATATTTTATATTTATGATCTAAAATGAATCATAGATATTTATGTTGACATAAATTATTCTAGTAAAAATAAAATGAGAAATTTTGAATTAAATTATTTTTAATAAATAAAATTTAAAAATAACGGCAGAGAAATCGAGACAAAAGGGGTACTTCATATTTAAGGTTGTTGTACATGTGCTTCCAACTAGTATGAAAATGAAGACTCTCGTGTGAGCTATTGAACAAAACAAAGATTTAACAAAAGTGTGACATTAGTTGTCAGCCTTTAGGTTTCATCGAAAATTACAAGAATTTGTTGTCACTTGATTTATTACTTCTAAGTTTATTGTGTTCACACCAAACTTGGGGTGGTGCAGGGTCTTGAGGATGTTGAGCTAATTAATTACATTCATATCATATATTCACCGTCTAGCCTAACATGTTAGATAAATTACTTTTATATTTTAGGTCTCCCACCTGGGTATTCGGATTCTACATAGGGGTCAGTTAAATTCAGGTTCGCGCTGAAAAGTTCAATATTTAGAGTAAAGCGCTCCCTAATAAAAACGGTTATGTGATAAAAGTACTTCTATGCTACAATGTGTGGATGTGCTTTTTTCGTTCTTTTCACTTGAAGTTCGATATTCGTTTTAAGGTTCGACTAATTCAAATTTATGCCGAGAAATTTCATTTTAGAACAAAACGTGTTTTATTTAGACTACTATTTTTAGAATTCAAATCAGATGAATAACTCTACTCCAGGGGCGGAGCCAAGTAGGCCTAAGGGGGTTTCGACGGAAAATTACATTGTTTATATATGGTTAAAATTATTTTTTATGTATATATAGTAGATGTTGAACCCCGTTTGGCTTCTTCGTGTGTTTACTTAATTCATGTTATAATCACTTGGAGAAGGGCGCGGGGGAGGTTGGCGTGGGGGGTCGGGGGTGGTTGTGGATTGGTACAAGTAATATTTAAGTTTGGTCAACGAGATAGTAGGTTACCACTATTTATGTTTGAAATGAACAAAATCAAACAAAATAGGTGGCAAAGCAATTTAATGTGGACTTGTGTAGTGGTATTCTGCTAGGGACAGATTCAAAATCCTACTTTTCTTTATTATACTAAACAAATTACCTAAAATCACTCATAAGCTACCTAACTTGAATCTGCAAGGAGAAAAGACTTCATTTCCTTGAGCAAAACAGTTTAGATTAGCAAATCTTTTTCATGTTTTTGATCTTTATTTGCTAGAAAATCTGCATATTTATGTGTCCCCTCCAACGTATAATAACCCTACTATTCTACCAAACTACTCCCTCCGTTCACTTTTACTTATCCATTATTTCCTTTATAGATTTTCATTTTTACTTGTCAATTTTCACATATCAAGGTTAGACAAAAAAAAAATTCTTGTTTTACCCTTAGCATTTGTTACTCATTTCAAATTATTTTCCCAACTCCAATACAATTATACACCATTTAATAGGGGTATTTTGGTAAAATATCTATCTTAATCATTATTTCTTAAACAGCGTGAAAAGTCAAAACATGACAAGGAAAAGTGAACGGAGGAGTAGGTAAAATGACACAGAATTATAGCATTTTAGTCCCCCTTCCATTGCAAGCAACAACTAGACCGATGCTTAACTCAATAAAAATGGATACTAGGAATTAGGAAAAAAAAAATCATATCAGTGAAACAGAAATTCTGAGTTCTAGTTTCATCATCACTTACAAACAAACAAACAAAAAAAAATCACGTGCTTAAACCTGTGGAAAAAATAGTCTAGACAGCACGTGCATAAACCTAATATAAACAATTTAAAGCGTTTCAATCTGCTCTCTAACAGTTTAAGCTTTTATATTGAACATTTCTGTTAGGTGCACGTTTCCATGGTGGGTGCTGACAAGATGAGGATTTCATGGATAACTGAAGATTCCGATACACCGGCGACGGTGCAGTACGGTACATCTCCGGGAAGTTACCCATTTTCAGCAAATGGAGACACTACAACATACAAATATATTTTGTACAACTCTGGTGAAATACATAATGTTGTTATTGGGCCATTGAAGCCCAATACAGTCTATTACTACCGTTGTGGCCCAATGTCAAGCCCAGAGTTCAGTTTCAAAACCCCTCCAGCTGGATTTCCTATCAAATTTGCAGTTGTAGGTAAGAGCCCTATCTGGATGACTTAACATTTTATTTTTGAATTTTAAGAATTATATATATTGACGGGGTAAGTCCTATTTTTACACCGTTAGTATAATTTAACTTGTTATTCAAATTTCCAATCTGCACTTACTATAAATAGTTGCTTGGAATTTGCTTTTCGGAGATCACTTGGTAGTTGATTGTATATAAATTTCGGTGTACATATTTCAAAATGAGACGGAGGGAATAAGTTAAAACAATATGCATAGCTGTGCCCCCCAGGGCTTTGGTCTAGTGGCAAGAATGCAGCTTGTGACATGTGCATTAGGCACACATCCTATAGCAGACAAAAGCTTGATATTTAAGTAGAAAATAATAGAGAGCCAGCCCATTATTATTCATCTAGTTTGAATCGTGTGTCATTGGAACTAGAGGATTCCTCGGTTATTAAAAAAGGGGGAAAGAACGTTGATGACCTTAGAATACAAAATAATTACCCATCCATACCCTTCATTACTTTCATGCCCCCAAAACTATTTACCCAAAATGCTCTCAAAATCATGATACTAGTATGATCTCACCTCTGTCTCTTATATAGCATGATGTTATCACAGACGGCTTCTTTCATTTCTTCAAAAGCACTCATCTGCCCTCTATGAAACCCATGTGGTATATATAATATACTGATAGTGTATCATAGAGGGTCGTGTTTATTTATTCAAAACCCACACTTTCTTAGTCCTCCATGATTATTTTCGGTCGGCTGGGTAAAAGAGAAATTACTTTAGGAAGGGGCATGGACGGGTAAATATTTTGCATTTTAGGGATATTTTGTGTTGTTTTTCCTTAAAAAGGTACGATATGTGTGGTCGTGTTTTATGCGGACATAGAGTGTATCGATATTTTAAGATTACCCTAATGAGTTAAATATGAATTACAGGTGATTTAGGTGAAACAGATTGGACAACGTCAACCCTCAATCATATTGCAAAATCAAATTATGACATTATGTTGTTGCCCGGGGACCTATCGTACGCAGACACTCTCCAGCCACGATGGGACTCGTTCGGCCGGCTGGTGGAGCTACTAGCAAGCCAACGCCCTTGGATGGTGACTGAGGGCAACCATGAGATTGAGAAAATATCAATGATTCATACACATCCCTTTACAGCATACAATGCAAGATGGCTCATGCCATTTGAGCAAAGTGGTTCAACTTCAAACTTGTACTATTCCTTTGAAGTTTCTGGGGTTCATGTCATCATGTTGGGCTCATACACTGATTTTGGGCCTGGTTCGGCCCAATACAATTGGCTAAAAAATGATTTGAAGAAAGTTGATAGAACAAAAACTCCATGGTTAGTTGTTCTTTTGCATGCACCATGGTACAATTCCAACACTGCTCATCAAGATGAGTATGAATCTTATGGCATGAAGAATTCTATGGAGGATTTACTCTTCAAGGCTCGTGTCAATATCGTTTTCGCGGGACATGTTCATGCCTACGAGAGATTTGTAAGCTTCCTTTTCTGAAAATCCGTTGTTTATTTGCCTTTCCTGATCATCACACCACAACTAAAAACAAGAATTAGCTATGAAAGTCGTCGCTAAGTACCCCATAGCTAATAGGCTTTTCGGATAATCTTTCGTTAAATAAAATTAATCGACGAACTTTATTGTGCAATGTTTTCTTGACAATTAATTATGTCTTGTTTTTTAATTCATGATATAGACTCGAGTCTACAAAGACAAAGCTAACAACTGTGGTCCAATATACATCACAATTGGAGATGGTGGTAATCGGGAAGGCCTAGCCAGCAAGTAAGTTTGTTTCAACTTTTGCATTTCCTTTAACGGAGATTTTTATACTATACAGCAGGCCAACAAATCCCACAACAACATAAAAAACACTAATCTTTAATTTAAACAAATTTTAGCAAGTATAATCACTATATATACTTCTTATACACTTGTTACACACTCAATATATACCGATGGCGGCTACAATCTAATCTATTATGACTAGGCGAGTGAATTATTTTTGACCGACTGACTAAAAAAAGTTTAAATCCGTTTTTTGGTTTCCAATTTAATCAATCAGTCGATTGCACCTTAATTTCAAATAGTTGGACCGACTACACGAGTCTATTTATATATATGCACTATATATTTTAGCCCATTTAATTTTTTGTCAATACTTTGTCTTGGTACCAAGATAGTGACACTTCAAAATTCTTCGTTTTTTGAGTGGTGTGCTTATATAAATTGTTTTAACCTTGATTTTGTCTTCTTTGGACCAAACTCACTTGTTTGAAATTAGTTGAGTAGATTTTTGTACCTTCATGTCTATCATCGTAGAAGCTGTTTTAGGAAAGATTAATCAGATTAGTTTCCCTTTTAATTTACTTATTTACTTTTTTGTGCTTAGAAATATGTATATCGACTTTCTTATCGATCAAATATTACAGGTATTTAGATCCGAAGCCGGAAATTTCAATATTCAGAGAGGCAAGTTTTGGGCATGGAGAATTTGATGTTGTAAATGCAACTCATGCACAATGGTCATGGCACAAAAATGATGATGATGAAGCTGTTGTTTCTGATAATATTTGGATAACAAACTTTGCTTCAGATCCCTCCTGTAAACAATAAAGGAAAACAATATTCAAAGTGGAAAAAAAAAAGAGAATAATAGAGAATATATGTACACCTCTTGTGAGAGTGTAGATTTAGAAGAAAAAAAAAAACTAGAAAAAATTCAACTGTAATAATTTCAAGTCCATGGGAAAAGGTGAAGCTAATTCCAAGGAGCTGGCATTATTGTTACTTTCTTTAAACTTATTATAAGATGGATATATTCTCCTTATACACACTATTAAGAGTTCAAAGTTGCTTCCAATCTCATGTTCAACTAATAATGATGTACCATGTTCAATTTCTACATTTGACAATGCACAAATTTGTTCGTATATGGTCACTCATTTTTCACTTTATTGCATTGAAATACTTATTTAAACTATCTTTTGTAATTTCAAGCATCACAAAGAGTTATATTACTTTTCATTTTTACCTTTATTGCATTGAAATACGTAACTAAACTATCTTTTGTAATTTTAAGCATCACAAAGAGTATTACTTTTTGTAACGAAAAATTCATTCACCTCTATCTAAGAATCACAACAAATCAATTGTTGATTGAAATCGAGTATTCAAGTTGAGCCAAATTCGACTAAAATGAAATCAAGTAGAGTCGAACTAATTAAACACATGTCAATAAGATCAATTCTAGGGTGTTAACGGTTTGGTTAAAAACCGATCCGAACGTTAACAGTTTGGTTAAAAACCTATCCGAACCGCAAATCGAATCAAATTGATTAAATAAACCGACAGTTATTTGGGTTTGGTTTGTTTGGGTTTTAAATTGTATGAAACCAATAATATTTGGTTTGGTTTGGTTTTATTAAAACAAATAATATGCACAATTATATATACATATATACACACACACACTCACACACATAATTACTATAATTTTTATACATAATTTTAAATCTTTTGTTTATTCATCCATCGAAATTTTCTTTATCTCTATTTGGTTAATGAACTTTATACCGTAAGCTCATTTCTTAAAAGAAATTCATATATCCAAACTTATTTATTCGAAGAAAAACTTATGAGATCTACCTAAAAGAAAAGGCGTGTATTTCTTACAAATTTTATTCACTTGATTAAAGCTCATAGGTCTCAAGACATTTTCTCTATAATCCTAGAAAATTATAGCTCCCACAATAAAAGGGTAATAACGGATTATTAGTTGAAAATGATGAAAAAGTCTTTCCTAATCATAGGGAGAAAAAAAAATGAAAGAGAGAAATAACATTATGTTTCTTGAAAACTGAACCAAACCGACAACAACCAAACTGAAGGTTATGTATTATATTTGGTTTGGTTTGTTCTTAATAACTACAAAAACCGATTAAGTTGGTTTGGTTTTAACGTTTAAGTTATTGATTATATATAGATTAATATTAGAACTCATACTCTTTAACAATTTTATCGACTTGATTAACAATACCAACAACAACATATCCAATATAATCCCACCAGGTGGTGTTTTGGGAAGTGACTTGATTGTAGAACTGATTATATGTTTTGTCCATATATATATAATTTGGGTTTATGACTGGTTGTTAAGCACATCTTGACTTAGCTCATCTCAACAACCAGCTCATTTATTAACTCAACTTATTTTTATCCGCCCAATTTAACTAAATAGGTGTTTATAATTAACTAATTTCATAGTTCAACTGTAACAAACCCCATTTTACCGTCTTCTAAGGCTCTCCTTCACTTTCTTTCTTCTTTTAAACTATGTGGGGAAAAAGGATCAAATACTACTGACCATTTTTCACTATGTTTTTTTTATTATTATTACTTATTAGTTTAAAATGGTATGACTTATCTGTATTAAAAGCTAAACTATCTGAAATAAATTGCTTTAAAGATTATATATGGTACATTCGAGTAAAGAATGTGAATAATATGTACTCTCACCCAAGCTGCAACTAGTTAAGAAGTTATAAATTTAAGTTGCTCTACAAATGAGATCACATATGCATGGTCAGCTGTTTAGGTGAATTAAAAATAAAATTAGTAAGTTGAATTAGATTTTTTGAAAAAAGTATATGTTGGTGGAACTGGATGCATATTATGCACTTCTACTGGTGATCTCAGTAATGTAATCTAGCAATGCTGTAAAAATAATTAAACATGATGAAATGTGTTGGAGAAAAGGTTGACATAAGACAGACAAAAAGTTCATTAAAATAAATATTACTTAGGATTGACACCAATAGCATCTCTATCTAATTTCCCTTCTAATAAAGCATTTCAACCTAGATTAGGCGGACCAAACGTTAATTTTTCTTGATAAAAATAAAATAAAAAATGCAACTACCTCAATAGATTTGTGGTCCATCATTGTTAATTTTTATTTTTATTTTTTGTAACGTAACTACCTTATAGATTTGTGGTCCATCAATCTTCAAAAAATGAAATTTCTCAAGAATCTTTTTCTAATCTAAATATGGAAAATTGGTATCATCACTAATCATGAATCCATGTTTAGATAATATTTTATAACATTAACGTGTCTTCACCTTGATAACTCTCGTTATCCTTTATTCAATATATTGTTGAATAATCTTAAACTTATTGAAACACTTAAAAAAAAAAAAAAAAGCGACTGACAATTTAATTAATATGTTTAACATTAACTTGCGTTGATAACTCTCTTTATCCTTTAGTCAATATATTGTTGGAACAATTTTAAACTTACTACAACACTACAAAAGAACAGGAATGAGCGACAAACAATTTATGTCGCTAAATAGCATAAATTATTCCTAATTCTATTTAATAATGAATTAGTGATAAATTATCAAAGAGATCATGTTAATTGCGAGCTATTTAGTGACATACCAGCAACGAATTTTATACATTAAAGTTTTTTTTCGAAGTGTAAACTGCATGATTAAGAGGGGTACATTGTCTGTTATAGTACATTTTCAGGGGGCAAAGTTAAATTATCCATCCAATTAAGTACTCCAATTGATTAGTTAATATTTTCTTCTTTAGAAAAATTAAATAGGATACTATTGATGCTAACAAAGGTTTGCAATTATGTGAAACTGTTAACAAATAAAGTAGTACAATATATTCACATAATTACCAACATCTTATTCTGTCTTCCATACCAAATTTCAACTTTTGCAGTCTTCGAGATTCTCTTCTCATCATTATCACTCTCTTTACAAGGACCAAATTTAATTCAGTCCTTTCGCCTAAATACTTGAAAATAAATGAAAAAATGAGTAGAAAAGAACAAAAAAGCAATTTCATGATCTTTCCATGTTGCAATCTAAGCCATCAGATCAAAAATCTAGTTTTGAATTTGATGGCTGATGTGCATGGGTACTACCAGCCCACATATGCAACTTGGGTTAAATTTTTAACACATATTCAATAATTATCTAATAAAATTTTTGTATTATTAACATAATTTAACTTTTATACAAAAAGCTTACTTGTATGGTTACTAGTTTTACTTATTATGAGTATTATATATGATTATCTTTAAAATTATCCGATCGTGTATCTTTACGCACATGCATATTTCATCGTACTTTTCTTTAAGACAGTGTCCAGATCGTTGTCGGAACTTACTTGACAAGGGATTTTGCTACGACTTGTTATTGTTACGTCCTTCGTTTATTGAGGTTTTGTTCACCGGTTCCCGTTGTCATCAAGTCACCAACTTTCTTAACGTTTCTATACTAAAGAGGCGTCAGCCTCATACACGATCTTACGACTTTACAATGTAACTCAGATCATAATCAATGTGGAAAATTATAACTCTAAATTATAAGAGTGATCATAGGTCCCACAAAATCAGTGGCTCAAGAAGTAAAATAAAACTAATAAATGAGTAGCAAATATAAACACTCACGTGTAGGGTTCAATGCACCACAGGAAGGAAAAATAATTGCAAAAAAATCCATCATTAGAGTTGCAGGGTAATGGTATTATGTGAAATCATTAGGAATTACCTCAGAAAAAAGTAAACTTCATTTTTTTTTTGCTGCAATGGTGATGCGGTCATTGCAATGGGGTTTTCAAAAAGAAGTTTCAATTGACATTAAAAGTCTTCACATGTATTTGTACCCCAAAATATGAGAAGTCTTCACATGTATCAATAATGTCCCTATAGGATGACACACGAGTAGCAGATGGAACATGTAAATAAGTCTTCACTTTCTTTCTTCTTTTAAACTAAATTTCAGCCAGTAGCAGATGGAACATGTAAATAACGAGTTTAACCGAACTTTCAACATCTTGGACACAAAGACACAAATTTATATATATATATATATATATATATATATATATATATATATATATATATATATATATATATATATATATATATATATATATATAAAGTGCAGTTTTTAAATATTTATTCCATCAAATTAAAATTCAGTATCCTACTATCCGCCTCAAACTTAAAATATTTATTAAACTTTTGCCGGAAAAAAAATTGAAATTTAGCTCGACCAAGGGCGTCTTCATTTCTAATGTTCGACTGAGATCTTTAATTAAGGCCGAAGGAGTACCTACCACCCCGCTACTACTTTGGGTGGTAACGGAGGGTGGTTTACTCTTATGTGTTTGGTCTTGAATGGGTAAAAAGAAGGGCTAAGTGAATAATTGTAGTTAATAGGCAAATGTAGGAAAGTGATGATGAAGTTGGATGGGTACTCAATTGGATTAGAATGAATGCCTTTGACATCTATGAGTATGACCATGCAAATCTTTTTTCCATGACTGCTGCCATTACCATTCATTTATGAAACCAAAATCATTATAAAGAAAAATGGAGTAAATTAATTTCAATGGCTGCAAAAAGCAGAAGGTTTATTTATTATTAAGAAGAAGAATAAACAGTAGTCTAGATGCCATTATTATTTATTTTAGCTACATAGGCTTTGCCATCATGAGTATTTTCAGAACAAATACACTTTGCCATAAATAAGGCCAGTACACCAAAAAAAAAAAAAAAATTAAAACGTATTTGGCTAACTAGTGGTTACTCTCTTATGCACGTTGGAGGAGAACTCTTCTTTGTTCCACTTATTATTTTGTATAATAAAAATAGTGTAAATGAATATTTATTGAATATTTATTATCCAATTGACCAAAATATAAAGAGTGCAATGAATATTTATTATAGTGAAAACCCGACATTGAATAAAAATAGAATAATGCAAATTAGAGATTCATGTCATTTAGGGATCGCTCCTCTCCATTTCCCCAAGTTCTAACTTAGATTAGAGACACATCGCATATATTTAAATTAATGGCTAAGATGTAATTAACTAAAGCAAGATCCTAACCATGATTAGAATAATAAATATTTTTCTTTATTTACTTTCAAAATTTTGACACACAATTCTAGCTAAAATATTTTCTCTTTCATCAATATATTAAAAGAATTATATTTATCACTGGATTTGAGTAATTCTTCGAGCTAGGTTGAGGGGGAAGCTTTGGAGATTAATTTTTATTTTTATTTATATTTTTTTTATCAATCATATATCTAATTATGAATCACTTTGTAATTTTCAGAACATGTAGGCTGGTGTTCTAACCATGCTTTATTAATTTTTAATTATAATTAAGTGTAATTCTTTTAATCTTAAGAAAAAAAATTATTCCTTTTTAAAAAATAATTTTGGGTTATAAATTACTCAATTGAAGACTTGAAATGGATTTTGGGTTATCCCATGTAGTAAGATCTCAAAAGATGTAAAAAAAAATCAGCGAGGATGTGAAAAAGAAAAAAAAAAAAAAAAAAGTAAAAAATCTAGTGGTAAATATAACTCTTTTAATATATTGAAGAGAATATGTTTTAGCTAGAATTGTGCGATTGTCAAAATTTTGGAAGTAAATAAAGTAAATATTTATTATTGTAATCATCGTTAGGATCTTGCTTTAGTTAATTAAATCTTAGCCATTAATTTAAACATATGCCATGTGTCTCTAATCTAAAATTTTAACTTTAAAAAATGGAGAGATGAGAAATGGAGAGAAGCCGGATCCGTCATTTAGTTAACATAATCCAGTGTTTTATACCACATTTTGTAGCAGTACCCCTTTTTTATTGTAAAAAATAATCAAAAGCAACACTTTTTTCTAAATTTATTGATTTTCCATCATAATGCATTTTAGAAACATCGAATATGAATTCACATGCCAAAATAAGATCATTAAAATAACCAAATTTGCTATAGTAAATGAATGAGGTAATATTTGAACAAAACAGATGCTATTTTCTTAGAAAAATACACAAAATCTTGACAAGTGGAGGTTCCATTGATAGTTAAACTGCTCAGAATATGAAATTAAATCATATATAGATAATATCAAAATCGATGATTAACCAAAGCGAAAGTAAAGGGCCTTCATCTAAATTCACGAGAAAAAACCTTATGATTTTACAAAATATTCAACAAAAACATTATTAACATGAATGAGAAAAAATTAAAAAGAATATGATGCTTCCATCCAAAAAACATTAATTGACATTAATGGCTATCATTTATCACGTTAATGCACTCATAACCCATGAGGTTGGTCCATCTGTAAAATTGAACCACTCATAATTATTTCAAATTAATCACACTAAATATGGGAAAAGGAATGCTTAACTTATGATACTTGGCAGAAATAATTATGATTACTATAAGCATTACCTAAGTAAAAAACAAAACACTATCATGCAGTTAGCCAATTGGAATTTCAAACGGCAAAATGGTTAGTATATGAATATTGATCATCCCAAAAGCTAGCTTAGTCCTCTTAATATGAAGCTTTAATTTCCTAGTTTTATTTTCGATTTTTTTTTTAATTTCTAAAAGCTTTAAAAATGTTTATTAGAAAGCGTACATACATTTTTGTAACATTTGACGAAAATGTACAATAGAATTTGGATATATGTTTCCTATTTCCTTCTTTTTTGTATTCAAATTTACAAGTCTCTAGGTATAACTGATATAACAAGTAACATGGTAAAACTATAAAATATTCTCTATTCGATATTTTAGCATTCAAAACTTTTGATCAAAGGAGAAGGAATCCCAACCACCCCATTGCGTCTTTCTGTATTTATTTTATTTATGATTGTCATTTTAGGGAAATACCTAAAGACTTTAAATAACAATCACATGCAGGAGTGGAACTGAATTTCATTCGGCGAAGAATTATATTGTATATATAAGAATTTTTTTTTTTTTTATATATCTACAGTAGACGTTGGATTTCCTTGACTTCTTTGTATGTTTACTTCAGTATATTTTTAAACTTCATTAGTAAAAATTCTGATCCCGTCACTGCTCACATGGACAAATAAGTCAAGTTAATTCAAAAAAAAAAAGTTCTAAGAAATTCTTTTAAAGAGATCAAAAGAAGAATTATGCAAAATGGATAAACATAAAATAAAAAAATAAAAAACATTAATTATGCGGTGGGGGTGGGCAAGGGGGGGTGGGGTGTGGAAGTGATGATGGGCCTGTCTTGGTTCGAACCAATCCAAAACATCATTGCGAATCTTTGGAAGGCCAAGCCCCTATCATCATTGGACATTATTTTGAAATTCCCAAAATACCCATCTTTAGGCCCAAATCTCTACATGTAATGACAAAATTACCCTTGATTGCCTTTTGTTCAAGGACATAAATACCCTTTCTTGTAAAAAAAAAAAAAAAAACATCATTCACATGACGCCATCGCCTTGGCCTAAAAAACGCTATAATCATCATCATAGTAGAATGGAAGAAGAAGGTTAAATCCTTCCCCACATATTACTGTTGATGAATTTAACTTATATGCAATAGCACTTTTAGGTAAAATTTAAATGGCAGCGTAGTTATCATTTTTGTTTATTATTAATTAATATTTATTAAAAAGAATTATCTGTGATTACTGTACGAATAACTTGATTACATAAATAAATTTTAGATCGTTCGTACATTCAACTCAAACTAAAAAAAAACTATTATCATCTGTGAATTCACGGTCAACGAATTTTAACTTTTATGGAAACTTAATAACTTTCGCCCAAATCTTATATATAAGCTAAGAATTTACTAAATATTTTATTGTAAATCTAATTTTTATTGTCCATCAACTTAAAATAGGTAAGTAACTTATACAGTAATCTATAAATTTTAAGTTGTGAATCTGATTCTCATAATGATTCATAGTAGAATAGAAGAAGGATAAGTCCTTGCCTGTAGATACAACAACTAGACAATTATACACAAGCCGCTTTCCATGTTAGCTAATAACTCATATAGTAATTCATAAATTTTAAATTCAGAATCCAATTTTTTAATAACTCACACATTAATTCATAAATTTTAAATTTTGAATTCGATTTTAATAATGATTCATAGTTGAATAGAAGGAGAAGGTTAAGACCTTGCATATAGATACAACAACTATACAATCATACAGAAGCCGCCTTCCATGCTTACACATGCATGATTGTTGTGCAGATAGAAAGAGAGATACAAAAAGCCCTGTCCCCCACCCCACCCCCCACTCCCACCCCAAAGATTTACTCTTTCTCTCTCCTACTTTTCCCACTATATATATCTCTTTTTTACTGCCCAAGAAGCATTAGTTTTTGTTTGTTGTAAGAGAAAACACACCAACAAAATCTTCTTACTTCTTCTACTTCTGGTTCTATAACTAACCAAAGCCCTTCCAAAAGGTAATCTTTTTTGAAAAGATCAAGAACACCCCCCCACCCCAACCCCACACACTTTGTACACTCAGTTTGTCTCTCTTGTTTTTTCTTTCTTTTCACTAACAAAGGTTAGACAAAAGCATTTTGCATAGCTGCATTTTTTTTGTTAAAGTTTACAACTTTGCAACTTTCTTATTCCTTTTGTCTCCTCCCACAAACTAAAATTGTCTTCTTGGATCTCCTATGTTTTTATGTCTTAGATACATAGGTTGTTCTTGTCACTTGTTTTCTTTTCCAACATTACATTGCTTCTTGAAACTTTTCAAACTTTTTCTTTGCACAATTTTCATGCATGTTCAACTTGGGAATATTACAAATTCCCTTTTCTTGATTTCCATATTGTTCTGTTTTTTTTTTTTGGTGTGTAAATAAGAAGTTTGTCTCTTGTTATAGACTTTATTCTTGTCTTCCAAGTGAGGAAAACAGAAAGAAAGAAAAAAGCACCAATTCTTGAAAGTGTGAAGCTTTGGAGATTTTTCCTTATTCTATTTGCTTTCTATCTTTAACAAGAAAATTTCAGCATCATATCTCACTTGTTCTGTTTTTCTCAATTCTTGATCATTTGTTTCTCTGAATTGTAATGATTTCCCCTACTACTTTCCCTTATACCAAAAAAACAAAGGTTAAACAATAGTCTTATTAATTGCGCTGCAATAACCCCTCTTCATATCATCATTTCCTTTTCTACCTTTTCCATCTCTTTTTATAAAATCATCTTCACATTTTATGATCTTAATATCTTCTTGTATCTTATCTATGTAAATGCAATAGGTACATTATGTAGTTTAACATGTATTACCATGTTAGGGACTTGATCCCTATGTTGTTCGGACTCGCTAAAAATGTTGTTGCACCCGTGTCGGATCTTTCATTGCATTTTTGGAGGATCCAACACACACTCCTCAACATTTCTTACATTATCAGTATATAGAACTTAACTGTCATGGTTTTTATTGATTTTTTTTTGTTTTTTGCAGAAATGGACAGAATCAACTCAAAGCTCTACTTGCAAAACTGCTACATAATGGCTGAAAATGAAAGGCTAAGGAAAAAAGCTGAGGTATTGAATCAAGAAAATCAACAACTTTTGAATGAACTCAAACATAGGCTTTCACAAGCTGGTCCTAGCAACAACAACGACAATGGAATTCCTGATCTCAATCTCAATAATTGCTCTTCATCCAAGAATGCTTCATCAAAATCCAAGAAGAAGTGAAGAAAAACAAATTTGCCTTAGAGCAAAAAAAAAAAAAAAAAAAATCAAGAACGGGTCCTACCTAGTCATTGAAATAGTATTATGGTTTTTCTTTTTTTTATTTTATTTTATTTTGGGGGGTGTTACATATTATTAGTACTATAATAGTAAGGGTCAAATAGTTGGAAGTTATGGTTGTTTGTGGGGGGGTTGGTATTTTGCAGGTTTAGTTAAATGGTAGGGGAATAGGTAGGAGGAAGGAATATATGTTTTTCTTGTTTTATTTTTGGTTCCTTTTTGTTTTTAGTATGCGGTTAGTTCTATTTTGGAGCTGAAAAGTTGTAATCAAATCTGTTTAGCTACAAAAAATATAATAGTATATGGTTCCTTTATATGTTCCCCTTTAAAAATTTCCAGTTTGTTTCATTTTTTGTGATTTAGTCCAAGATGAAAAGAATTTCTTAGGAAAAGAAATGGATGGAAATAAGTTCAAGAATATGAATATTGAGTGCCACCTAGTCATTAAACTAATATTATGATCCTTTTGGGGTGTTTTATATTAGTATTATATTAGGAAGTTTATTTTTTAGTGCTTGAATTTGTCCAAGATTACAAGAGTTGAAAAATTCAAAATGTAAAATCCGCTTTGTGCCTTAACATAATTATTTAATGGAATCAAATTAGTAACAAACCACAAGGACTAAAAATAAATTATGCTAAAAAACTCATATTTTTCTTACCAAAAGAGACTGATTGTAAATCATTATCCTGCAAATCTTATGGTTTTTGGTAAGTTAACAAAATACTAGAACCAATAAATTATTGCATTCTTCTCTGTATCATTAGAGGAATCTCTTGCATAATTCACTTGAAATATAGTAAGTATTAAAACAGAGGCACCTAATTTGTTCAACTTGTTTCCATAGAATGCCTAAAGTGTAGCTAACAGATTGATCCAAACTAGTCGATTAAAGAAAATTACGTCAATAAATTGCTTAAGTTGAGTATTACAGAGTTGGCCTATAATGTTATAGCAATTAAATAAAACAAATTATAATCTTTGTATTTAAAATACTCTTCCACACATATCACATATGCATGCTTTATATATTTCTCTCCTTTTTAATTTCTAATATTTTTAAATGTACAATCTGCTTTGTGCTTTACAGACTTATCTCCAAATTTACTTGGATTGACTGTGGAATCAAATTAGTATCAAACCAGAAAGACTAAAACGAAATTGAGTGTAAGTTTTAGGGATAATTTCAGAAACATCACCTTAGATTTTGGCTTGTGGTTTCAAATATTATGTTAACCTCCCTTGTTTGATGATTAATATAACAAAACTATTCGAAAACCTAGAATGGAGAAGTATAGGACCTGTGTTAGAATCAGTTTCTATCGTGAGTGGAATTAGGATTTTCTATCTGACATTAGTTACGGGCAAAAAGGAGTTCATTCAAATTTTCTTTTCTGGAAAATTACATTATATATATATAAGGTTAAAATATTTTTTAATACAGTTCTAATTTGTCGATTCCTTCGATTTAGTGCCTCATAGTAGAAAATCTAATAGATTGATTTAAACGAAGCAATTTATAAGGAAAAATTATACTTAGCCAATTAATTAGTAAATTGATTATAACAGATTTTGGCCTGTAGAACTTCGAAAACACCTATTTACTCTTCTACCACTGATAATTCATAAACGAACATATTCTTTATATGTACATAACCTCCTCGAGCAAGTTTGATTATTTCTTGTAATTATTTATATTACTATATAGGGCGGACTGTTGGCCAGTTAACAACTCTCATGTTCAGAAAATGAAAGTTGCAGAAATGAGGATGTTGAGGTAGATTTGTGGGCATAGTAGGAGAGATAAGATTAGTAATGAAGATATTCGGGATGTGGGAGTGGCCTCCGTGGTGGCCCAGATGAGGAAAGTGAGATTGAGATGGTTCGGATCACGTGAAGAGATTTGCAGATGCCCAGTGAGGATGTGTGAGAAGTTGGCAATGGTGGGTTTGTGGAGAGATAGAGGTAGGTCGAAGACGTATTTGGAAAGGTGATTAAACAGGACATGACACATCTTCAGCTTACCGGTGACACGATCTTAGATAAGAGGATATGGGGGTCGCAAATTAGGATAGAAAGTTAAGAGGTAGTTAAGGATTATCCTGATTTCCTGCGGGCTAAGCTTGGTGGTAGTTTAGCTGTAGCTGTTTCTCCTTTCATACTAGCAGTATTAGCACTATTCTCATAGTTTCTTGTCCTTCGGTTGTTGTTACTACCTGTTGCTTCTTGTGCTCCAGTTATTACATTATTTTGATATTGTTATTGTTCCTTTTTTCTGAATGCCATGTAGTGTTTCTCCCAATATTTTTTCATGTCTTCTTTGCTTCAGTATTTTTTTTTTTCAAACTATTTTGATATGCGCCACTTGAGCCGAGGGTCTTTGGGAATGACCACTTTATCTTCATGAGGTACAAGTGAAGTCTGCATACACTCTATTCTTCACGTACCTCACCTATAAGATTACATTAGGTATGCTGCTGTTGTTTTATTTTTCCGTGAAAAAGAATAAAGAAAAGAACCTTGGCAAATCAAAAGAGATTCTGTGAGTTGAAAAAGGATCTAATCAGAGGAAACGTCATACAAAAGATTTATGTGTATATATATATATATGTTATAAAGTCAATGAGAATTTTAGTACCTTCTTATACTATTAGTAAGTAGGACAGAGGCCCCCACCGTATCTCTTTTGGATATGACATGGCGTCTTGTCATTTGCTGATGGTATCCACGTCAAGTTGACCATCCTTCATTAGTATACCTCTATATGACATTGAACTGAAATAAATCAATAATAATACGTACTTGATCTTCTCTTTTGGTCATAGAGTTGAGAAGAATTAAAAATATTTTACGTAACAATAATTAGAGCTAGACCGATAACTTTGGAGTGAGAGGTTGAGCACTTGAGCTAGAGGGGAAAGGTTTCTCTAAATTTCATTTATCGGAAAATTAACTTGTGTATATATAAGGTTAATAATTTTTTTATGTATATCATATAGTAATAACTATTGAATTCTGTTGATGAAAATCTTTCCCTTGCTACTGCCTGTAGTGATCATTGTTGTGATTTTACAATATAGACATAACAACTACAGGGCCAAGGAAGTATTTACGACATTCAGCAGAGAGCGTTTTATTTTCAGAGTGATATTTTTGGGTGCGAATCTAAATTAATCGAGTCTAGAATTGGTGAGTTAGTAGTTCTAGTAGGATGTGGCCTGATTTTCTCACTTTGAGTGTTTAATGTTTTTGAAATTTTGACTGTTTTGATGCTCCTTCCATCTGAACTTAAGCGTTGTACTTTCCTTTAATCTATTTAAAAAGAACGTCGATATTTGATAACTCTCTAATTCTAACATTCAGGCTTGTCTAAGACCATAAGATATATAATATATAACACACATCATTAACTTAAGATCACAATAATCAAAATTAACTTTCTTATTTTCATAAATTCGGTGCTTAGTCAAACTAAAACAGTTAAATTGAAACGGAAGGAGTGTTTTGTATTAGTTCGGACTCATCAAGATTGTCACCTTAATTAATAGGTGAAAGTCTTGATACACAAAATCTCCAAAAATCATGCCTATGCCTTCAAAAATGGAATGCTGCTGCCTGCTTATTGTAGCAAACGTTTTTTAATGCTGATCTATATCCTTATTATACTCGGTACAATAATAAGACTCTGTATTACATACCTACAAAGGAGGCCTGGGCGTAACTGGTAAAGTTGTTGCCATGTGATCAGGAGGTTACGAGTTCGAGCCGTAGAAACAGCCTCTTGCACAAATGCAAGGTAAGACTGCGTACAATAGACCCTTGTGGTCCGACTCTTCCTCGAACCCCACACAGCGCGAAAATTTAGTGCACCTGGCTGCCCTTGTATTACATACCTATAATGAATTAATTATGTCATTAAGTACAATCAAACAAGATCGAACTCCGCATTTCTACGATTTTCCCTCTTTTATATTTTTCCTTTTCATTTAACAACACCATTTCCCCGTACAAATAATTACAATACGAAACCAAAGGAAATGATTTTTTTTTTTTTTTTTTTTTTGAAGTACCCAATATACATATCTTTGACCTTTTATCTGCCCTAGTCAATTTTCTTCATTTCTTATCCAAGAGATTTCAAAATTATGTTGATCTTTTTCATCATCACTCATCATCTTCTGAATATATTTAGGGTTTGCAGGTCACTTCATTGAAATATATCACAAGTAGTAACAATTATTTTAAACACAAGTCAAACTAGGAAGCTAATAAATACGGAAGTATAGGCTATGATGACTGTAAAAATGTCCTTATTGTATAAGAGGACCAATAGATGCAGACACACACATTGGCCAAATCTTCAATAATTAATTAAATATCCATTCCCATCATTCCTCCGGAGGGAGAAATGAATTTTTAATCCTTTATAAATTCTTTTTAGTTATATAACTTTTTTATTAGAGATTTTTATTTTTTTCACCTAATTAAAGATATGAAAAAAATACATAAGAGATCTAAAAAAAAATATTTTCTTTTATTCAAATTGTAAGAGACTTAGTTCCCGTTTGGCCATAAATACCAAAAACTTTTTTACTTTTTTTGGAATTTTTGAAGTTGTGTTTGGCCATAGTTTTTGAAATTATAGTTTTTGGTGAAATGTAACGTAAAAAAGTGAAAAAAAAGTTGAATTTTTTTGAAAAATAAGTTTTTTGTTTTTTGTTTTTAGTATTTCGGAATACAACTCCGGAAAAAAGTGAATAATTTTTATGGCCAAATGCTAAAAGTAAAAAAAGTGAAAAAAAATTTCGAAAAAAATTGAATAATTTTTATGGTCAAAAGCCTACTAAGAGATCTTATTTCCTCTGAAAATGATGTCAATTTCAATTTTAAAATATTTGGATTTTCTAAAAATAATAATAAAAAAAAAGTTAACAGTAGTTGTGAAGACTTAGGTCATCTTTTGGTTGAGAAGATCTTGGTCATCAGAAACTATATCTAAAAGGCATCATTTCTTTCTTCTAAAAACATCTTTTCAAACAATCAAGAAAATGAAATAATAATATGTAATAGTATACATTTATAACCAAGAGTCTTACACGCATACACATATAATAATTAACTAGTAATAATTAATGAGGTGAAAATATTTTCTTCTCTTCTTTCAATTTATGAGTACTCATCATTGATTATTTTGTTGAATGGATTTTCATTGGTATGGGACGATCTTGTTTTAAAAAAAAAAGTCAAGCTTGAAATTAAGTACGTACTTCTCCATCACCTCAACATGTCGTCCTTCTTCTCCTCTTCCAAAGTTTAACGTAAAAGTTTCCCGCACTTGATGTTTACATTAAATCATATTAAGTAAAAAATTGAGATAAAATTATGAATACTTAACAATAATATAATGCATGTAAAGAAATGTGTCATATATGCACCCATAGGAGGATCCATGAGTTTAAGTTTATGGTCTTGAGACCATAATTAGGGGTGTTCATGGTCCGATTTAATTCGATTTTTTGTTAAAACCAAACTAAACCAATTAAGTCGGCTTTTTTGAATATTCAAACCAAACAAAACCATTATAGTATAAATTGTATCAGTTTTGATTTTGTCGGTTTTATCGGTTTAGTTCGATTTTTGCGGTTTTTTCGGATTTTAAGAATGTATTAATAGAAAGAATTTTTGAATTAAATGGTAACTAACTACGGCTTTGACCGTGATCCATTCAAATCTAAGAATTTTCTTAATTAATTCATTAACTTTATTTAGGTATAGGCCTATGGTTATGGGTATAGGAATTACAGAAACATAATATCTACTTTTCATGATTCTAATTACCTCTCTACATGTAGCCTTTTGATATTACGCAGCCCTTTAAAATTTTTGTTATCTAGACTCATCGTGTTTATGAAGCATTGAGAAGAAAGCACAGAAGTTGAAACGGAAAATGATAAACAGAAAGACAAAGTCATCTACCAAATCATTTTAAATTCCAATTACCATTTTCTTCCCTTTAATTTGTTACGGATAAAATGCTAGCTTATAAGTAGTAATTCAGATGGCATGTAAAAGAGGGAACCGTAAAACTGGATAAGGGGAAATTTTTTATTTTACCTTTAGCAAATTTCTTTTTATTTTACCTTAAACTTAAATGGGCTACACTTTTCTTTCTAATTATCTAAATTTGTATTGGACTTGGAATGAGCCAAAATTTTGAAGAATATATATATATATATATATATATATATATATATATATATATATATCGGTTCGATTTTGGTTCGGATTTTTTTGATTTAACACCAAACCAAACCAAACCAAACCAAATATTATCGATTTTTTAAAATTTAAAACCAAATCAAGTCAAACCAAATCGGTTTTCGATTTATTAAGTCAGTTTGACTCGATTTACCGGTTCGGATCGATTTTTCGGTCTCATTTGAACACCCCTAACCATAACTCTGTTTGCTTATTAATTCTTGATAGATTATTTATCACATTAAGTGATTTTTTTAATATAAATACCAAGCTTATGCTAGAACTATTAGGTTGTGTCGAATCTGAGCTTTTACTGTGGACCCACCCCTAAATTCGTTGATACATTTAAGTTTTAAAACAAATCTTTTAATATAGAAGGTGTTTGGATTGACTTTTTAAAAGTAGCTTATAAGCTAAAAACTAAAAGCCATAAGTTGATAATACTCAACTTTTAGCTTTTGACTTATTTTTGTACTTTTCTTGCCTATTAGTAAGTTCTTTTAAGCACTTTTTTATTTTTGCCAAACACTACAAAAATTAAAAAAAAGTTTAAAAGCCAATAAACACTTAAAATAAGCAAATCCAAACATCCTCATAATCATTGTTCTTTTTTGCTTGTTCCATTCCTGCTCTTTCTTGTCCCACTTCTTTTTGATTTTGATAATCATTCAAAGCATAAGATGGTTGACATTTTTAAAGCTTTCGCTCCTTTTCATCTTTAACCAAAACAAAAATTACTCGCACAAATTTATCTCAACATACTTTCCATCTACATATTCTCTAGTAATTACACAAAAATTCGGATTGTAGTCAATTCATACTTTTTTCCCTTTTGATATGAGTTTACCTTTTTTTATTTTTGATAAAGGGTAGTGTCTCATGTGTGTACCTCGACTATTCCACCGGATACATACTACCTCCCACCCACCAACACAGGTCTCGCGTAACGTTGCCCTTCTTTTAGCTAAATAAAAAAAGAACTGTATTTCAAGCAAATGTCTCAAACATAAATTCATGATAAGCTTCCCTTCAGATTTTCGGAAGACTGGACAATGCTTGCCAAATAAAGCTAAAAAGAAAAAAAGAAAAATCAAACATAAATACAATCCAAAAGGAAAATAAATTACCATATTATTCATGTTACATTAATTTAGGAGTTCTTTTTTAACCCTTGACAAACTTTCTGGGAGTTGAGAAAATTTTCACTTTATCAAAGGAAGTATGTTACAGACTTTTAGAGCAGACTTCGGAATGACCTCCCTCTCACAATTAAGAAAGTGGTTAACTATCTTGAAAAAATTCATATCGTCCATCCGAATTGTCTCAATTAGCTCCAAGTACAATATCTATGCCAGCACATGCAATTATCCGTTGTGGCATTGTACAAATGAGGACTGGTGAGTGGAAAAAGAAGCCAGATGAAACCTAGCAATCCAGCCACAGATGCCACTGTTACCATCCCTAAGAATCGTAAAATAGGAAACAATTGTCATTAGCATGTTTAGGAAGAACATTACCATATGCCGAAGTTTCTATATCTAGCAACAACTATGTAAAACAGGTTATCTAATCGAGGTATAATGGTGTTCGGGTCAATTTGCACGCATCTCAACTACTCCACCAGGTACCTGCTACCTCCCATCAGCACAAGTATCGGATAACTTTGCCTAACAAAGGCTTAAGCATATGGGAAAAAATCACCTAGCGTTCTTTTATCTAGGTTGGGAATTAAACCCTGATATCCTATGATTTTCACTCACTTCATTACTGCTAGACCACACCCTTGGATGCACGACTGATATGTAACTTCACATGCCTGTTTCGGTGATAAAGATGCTAGACCTAGAAGGACAATGGTCAGAAGCTCTTCCAACCGGGGGCGCAAGAGGCTGTTTCCACCTAAAATTATACTATATATATAGGTCAAATATTGCTTGCAAGTAAATACTAAGTCTTGAACATCCCTAAAGAAATTCCTGGGTATGCCACTCCTCTACCTACCTAAGGAATTTTAGGAATGAAGAGGCATCTATGCATGAATTCATGCATTTTAAGTTCTTGTAGAAAATTATTATCTTCCCTTAGGTCACAACCTATTATACTTTCTCGAAGCCTGCAAAACTCTTCTTCTTAAGAAAGACAAAACTACTATATTTGTATGATCATGCGATATGCCTAATCATACAATCTCCTCTATTATGCGTGAAATCCTAATTGACAAGTTATACAATAACCATGCCAACACACTCTAACGAAGTAAAGGAATCGGAACTTAGTGGAACCCCAAAAACTGGTGGCCATGTATATCGACGTCATTAACTTGACATACTATACAGTCCACAATGAGGCATACATTATATTTACACTTGCATCATGAATTAGTACCTTCTCCCCTTTTCCAATCGAAGATAAGACGGTTGGAATTCAGTTAGTGGGAAGAACAACATACCTGTCCTCTGTGAGATTATTATAGGTAAGCCCAAATAGTTGCAAAAAATATGAGCAACTAGTGGAGCGGTAAGATGTCCTGCAGTTAACATACGTATAGTCAATAGCGCATTAAGCAAAAGCATTGAATGTTTAGAACATTATATAAAAGATAGCCCAATAAAAGACACGAGGAAAATCATTAGCAAGGGCTGTAACTGAGGCAAATTAGAGGATTCACCTCACATGCTAACTTACTACTCAAATACTTTCAAACTTGGTACATCGGAAATAAAATTAAGACATGCATCATGATATGGAAATTTTACATTCAATTGGAAACAAACCGGAAAATTTGTGAAACTAGAGTCTAAAGACTTTAATGAAACAATTCTTCAAACATTAGCAGCTCCTTACTGGAAGGAAGATGTGCATTTTTTTTTCATTTAGCAAATTATTTTTTAATAAACGTGGTGGTCGGGCTAGCTTGCGCGCACCTCAACTAATTCCATGGAATACTTGCCACCTCCCACGAGCAACAGGTACTAGGTAACTCTCTCCACCAAAGATAGGACAGATGGGAAGAAATCACCTAATGTTTTTATTTCTGTTGGGATTTGAACTTGAGACCTCATGATTCTTAACCCACTTCATTGACTACTAGGCCACACTCTTAGGTGCTTCATTTAACAAATTTTAAACCCTAAAATTTAGATTTAGCACATAAACCTTCATTTATCGTCCATCAACTAACAAAGAGATTGGAGGAGGGGGCCACTGCACACTCTAGCCCCCCCCCCCCTACTGGATTCACTCCAGTAGCAGAGCATGGAGCCTACAGAGAAGAGCTTTATTGCTTTTCTCTTAATTCATAGGCAGGGTCGAGAAAATTCTAGAATGAAAAATAATAGGATGTTAAAAAGCATTCCGAAAAGCTACCCTTTCAAGCCAAAGATATGTTAAGCTAGATCTCATTCTTAAAAGTCCGAAAAGAAAAAAAAAACAGCTGTCACCACCTCAAACCCCTACAATAAAAAAGGAGATGAGAAAAATAATGAATAAAAGATGAAAGGAGATTCTCCATATGACTAAAGCACAGTGTAAGCATTGCTAACCTGTCCGAACAAAGAGAAATGAAGCGTATGATCCAAAGATGACCGTGTAGCCGACTTGGAAGCCTGAAAACATAAAAGCCATGTCTGAATGCAAACTAAATATCACTTTGTACTATGTGGTGAAAATGCAAAACTGCTTACTCCATCCAAATATACCGAGAAAGACAGATGTGGTGAACAGACGAGCGCTATTATTATTATTACTATTATTATTTTTGAAGTTAGGTTTGTTGATGTATGCCAGCTAATGGGTGGAAAATATTATATCCAAAAAGTAGTATGAACATCACACAGAGTGTAATGAACAGATAATTCCAGCATGAATTCGGACTCCTAACACACTTGCAACTGCCATGTTGCACCAAGTATATTTAAAGGGATGATGTTCCAGGTAGAAAAGAAGGGATTAATCATGCCTCTCCTCAGAAAGCCCAAAAAAGATCTTGGCATGCACCAAGTGATACCCAAAATGTTAAACACCAGAATTCAGAGTTGAGAAAACTTTGCAATGAAGAAAGAGGTGGTGAATGTTTTACCTCTTCTTCCTTCCAAAACATCTATTATAGAGGTGGACACCTCTCTTCTGCAGGTTGTCCACACTCAAGCATTTGCCATTAGCCGCAAAAAGCAACTGAATTTATTAAGAGCCTCTGCTCTTCCATATTCCAAGGCCAATCAGTGAGAGAAAAAGAAGAGCAAATGAGGGAGAGAAGTAGCAATTTGTCCCAGAGACTCTCATTTGGAATTAAATTCCGTCTAATTAAAGAGATCTGGTGAGCACAAAAAGGTGGGATGTGGTTAAGGAGTTGGAGCATCTGTGTGTAACCTTAAATTTCTCAGTCACTAAGATTTCTCTAAATGGAATGCACCAATCTTGTTTTTGCCTAAAATCCAAGATAGTCATCCTTAATGTTGATTCTGGATTTGCTAGTGGGTTCTTAAAGAATAAACACTGTAGGATTAGTGGGCCATTAAGAATTTTCATGACTTCAGCATACCCTTTGGGGGATGACCTACTGTAGGTGAAGGAATGTTGGTGTTGGCATAAAGCCATGTGTGAAGTTTTGATGATTGACAAAGTGAATGTACGAGGCAAAGAAACCAGGTCCATAGACATGTTCCATTGCAACAAAGCAGCAGAATGCAGCCACATGGACACAAACCCAGATTGCAAGATGTGTCTGTAAATGCACAGACAGGTAAGCAATGAAAAAATTAGAGGAACAGAGATAATGAAGAAGGAATTAGGCTGAGAGACAGGTGAAGTGACTCAGACTCAGAAGACATGTTCAGAAGGAAGAAGTTGTTTAGATAAAGGGTTTGCAGACTAAGCATGTGAATCAGGTTAACATAAGAACCAGGTCTGCAAACATGTTACCATCACAGAGCAAGAACAAATCAGAAGTCAAAGAGTGAGTCAAGGTTGAAGACATGATTTATTCCAGCAATGAATAAATACATGTGAAGAAGACATACACAGAGCTTACAGTTATATGAAACAGGTCTGTCAACATGTTCCAGCCAAGATCTCAGAAGCAGTTCAACGGTAGATGAAGAATGAAAGAGATTGGTGGAAAAGGTACAACAACAAGAATATTTTTTTATATCCGCCAGTACAGAGATTCAGAGGCAGACGAACCAGGTGGATGAAACAGGTTCGTGAACATGTTCTAGGGCAAGTCCTACAACAACTATGATTTTGCAAAATTATGGAAAGAACTTGGCAGTCAAGTATGAAAGATTCCTTGCCATAATTGTAAGGATTAGTAAGCCTTCTACAAGGGAAAAAAGCCGACTCAACAAGGCTACAACACAAACCCTATGTGCGTGTCATTGACCGACTAGGAAAGGGTTTTGTGTTCCACCGACCTGCGGAACATAATGTTATAAATACCCAGGTCTTTCCAAGAAGAAGTTTGCGCACCCACAAAGAGAGAATTCAGAATATTGAGCGTATTTATCCGTCATAGTCAAGAATGCAGGGTTGCGTCCCTATTACACAGAGAAGGATCGATGGAGCTGTTTTACTGAATAATGTTTCCCAGTTCTGAAGTCTAGATTTGTGTATTAGGTTGGTTTATCAAAGTGTATCTTTATCAGCTTATTTAGAAGCATTAAAGTAGATACAAACAATTGTAACTCCAAGTAGGAAGTTTACTACTTGGAGATAGCTTGCTAGTCAGAGTTTGGGTAGCAAGGCTGTTGTAGGGATTAGGTTGCAGAGTGTGTAACTTAATCTGCAGTTGGCTCAGTTGTAGTGAAGTTGTTGGGGAAATCCTACAGGTCTGTAGGTCGTGGTTTTTATCACCTTTTGAGCCGGGTGGTTTCCATGTAAATATCGTGTGTCCTTTACTTACCTGCAGTTTTATTCCGCAAAGATGATAGCATAGAACGGGTACAGTAACGTGTTTCATCCTATAAGCGAGAATTGGATACGCATAGGATAAGCAGTAGGTCGTGCAACCTAACAATTGGTCTTCAATCTCCAAAGCTTATCAGATGTCTGACCTTCCAGTATTTTAAAAAAGAAATCAGAGATAATGATACTTCTTCTCCTTTAATTGAAAAAGGTAACAACTCTCTGATGCCTCCCTAAGTGGTTTAAGTTTTGGAAAAATGAGATGTGGCCAGCTTCTCTCTGGTGACCCGTCTGCTTGAGACTTTGCCCATACATTTCGAGGTGAGTAACATAATCCGACATATTCAAAGCAGAGTGGATATGTTGCTGAATATGCGACTGAGTAGCCTGGTTGGTGACATACCATCAGTAACATTCAGTAGCCCTTTCTTTGACTTCAATTAATCTCTGACCAACAATACAACAACAACTCAGTGAAATCGCACAACGTGGGGTCTAGGGAGGGTAGAGTGTATGCAGACCTTACTCCTACCAAGGTAGGACGGCTGTTTCCGAAAGACCCTCGGCTAGGTGTCTTAGTTTTATGTTGATCAACTATAAAGATGATCCACAGAAAACTAAGAAGAGAGAGACAGAAAGAGTATGAGTGGCAGGGAAGGCCGAAGAAAGAATAATCAAAGGGGGTAGAAGGATTTGGAGACGAGAAGGAGAGCATGACTTGGAATTTCCAGGGAGTTAGAGAGAATGGGGAGCCTTTTCATATATTTCTTCCAAAATTTGGACTATCTTCCTGGTGAACTGAAAGGCTTTATTAACTCAAACTTCGATGTTATTTTCAATATATTCTAATTTTTTAGGAGTGACATGCAATGTATGCATGCAAGTTGAATATCACTTTGCTCCATGTGGTAAAAATGCAAAATTGCTTAATAATCCAAATATATGGAGAAAGGAGGATGTAGAAAACTGATAGGCTTTATCCATGCTCAAGATTTGATGCAATTGTTCCTATTATAATACACTACTTTTCCAGAAGTGTTTCACTCTAATAGAAACTCAAACTTACATCACACGACAAGCTTCCCAATGAAAGCATCGTATAATGGTTCATTCATATTATTCTGATGTATAAACATTTAATGTGAAGACAAAGATCATACCTACAATCGTAAGAGCTTTAAGCCAGCTGCCGCTTCGTTGAGCTTGTTCTAACAAATGATTTAAATGAGCTGCAAGCAGATAACACAATAGTTGCTCCTGATGAGGTAATGAAAAACTATCCATAGTTTCAATTAAAGTAGCACAGATCACCTTAAGCCTAATAGTTCGCCAATATGAAACAAACAATGGATAGCATCTCCTTTTTTATTTTACTATTCAAATACTTATTTCATGTGTGTTTCTTTTTTCTTTTTTTTTGGTTTTTTTGATTAGGGCTTGGCAATGCTTGTAGACTAATCCTTTTGCCAAATATATGTACTTAACTAACATTTTTTTTCTTTGCTGATGTGTATACAAATGTAAAGACCAGTAGCTTTAGGATATATACCTACATAGCAGGTATTTCCGTACCATTTTTGCTTCTATATTACAGTTGCAGTTCATTGACAGAATCTTCTACACCATAAAAGTGTTACCAATGCTGAAGCACAAAGTCATTATGGGCATTTTAGATACTCTGGTGCCAAGATCAATAATATTTAATAAAATACCTATCTTTTAATCATAGCTTGATAACTATTCACATGTACATTGTACTTCCATCGTTAGTTCTGAATACTACATGTGCACTTGCTTCAGTTAGAATTCGCCTGATTAATCGCCTAAATGAATTCTTTGAGTAAGAGACTATTTAATTTCTCTAAATACATGAATTTCACGGTTTTAACTAATGTCTTAGAGTTGCTTTGTTTCATAGAACCAATGTATCTTAGCGATGTTTATTTCATTAAAATATATTCCATTGTCTTGTCAAATAGTGTCTCTGTGTGTGTCTCCATCCAAAAATATGAGACTAGCTTAGCTTGTGTTCGTTCCAATTATTTAAACCATATGTCACGCATGAGTGAACCAGTTGGGCACTATGGAGATCAGAAAACAGGAGAATAGCAACTACAATGCGAGACTTTTGAGTTTATTTCTTAGTAGGAACTATGATTATAAGCATAAAATTGACTAGACATGTGGTATTACCAAGAAAATTCAATATCCTACTTCCCAGAACTCATATACCTTAACTCTTAAATCCTACATATATATGAAAGTTTTATCTGAAAATGAAATCCTTGTAGCTTGTACTTACCTAAACTGAAAAATATAGGACAAAGAAATACCACTGTAGAGGTGCTGAATCCTCCACAAAGAAGCAAAGGTATCATACAAGCTCTAAAAACCAGCTCTTCCGTAAGTGGGGCCTGTTAAAACGAACATTGTCCAAACAAGAACCTTGAGATTTTGATTTTGATTTGACATGAATAAGGAGAAAATGACACCATGCGATTTCTTCTTGAAAGAAAGATAAGGTAAAGTACACATCATGTATCAATAGCTTCAACAAGACATTCACATGCCAGAAGCACTTCTCACAACATGGTGGAGTATTTGGTTGCACCTTAAGAGATGGAGATCTTCTAAAGTACAATTTCACGATCATTTTCTTGCAGGAACTGTATTTATAATAGCTTTTTGAGGACTTTCCGGGAAGACTAATTCATTGCAACTATCCAAAAAGGCCCATGAACTAGTGCTACATATTTAGTTATCGCAATTCCTGCGACTAAATTACAACAGTACTACCTAATACATGCTCTTAAAAGTTAAAGCTAAACTCTCACAATAAAAGTTATTGAAGCGGGAGACTTGGACATATAAGCTATATTTTAGTAAATGCTAAGTCTCATTGCAAATCTATAATGTTTGAAATTGGTTTAACTCTAACAAAGTATCGTCATAACTTATCGTGTAGCGCCACATTTTGATATTATTTTTGTCCTATGGAAAAAAGGCCATCTTCTATTTATTTTGTTTATGTGACACGAGAATCTGCAAGATAATACATTAAAGGAGTTTGACACTGAACACCTTGGACTGCATGCCAAGTCACCCTTTTGAAAGGACTTGAAAAATGTGCATTCAGTAAACACATGCAGTATAGTTTATTTGAAAAGGACGAAGCAAACACGAAGCTCTTCAGGGAGATCCTTAAGTATCTCCAACTCTAACATGATAACCTGTTCAAGCTTTATCTTTTTCAAGAGGCTAGCCAAACCAGATAAGCCAAAATGGAGATGATGAAGTACGTAATATTTGTTGCAAAGAGATTAATAACAAGAAACTTGATCGTTCCTCCAGAAAAAGAAAAAAAAAGAAAAAAGAAAGACTTGATATTCCTAGTTTGATGTTATCATATAATCTAACATACGAAAATGCATCTGCATATATACAGGGAGATGGTGGCATGAAAGCTATTTCAGACGTGAGCTAGTAATAACAGAAGTTTGCAGCAACTTATGTTTTGACTAGTTTAGCTGAATACTGAGATTGCATAGATGCTGATCACTGGGACCGTCCCTAGGAGGTGCCCTCACTTTGGTTAGCTGAGTGAGATTAGGAGTAGCACTAGTTGCTTTTGTCTGTATTGACACATATCTGAGACAGCAAGCTGGGATGTAGCTATGCTGTGGTTCTGTTTTGCCTCACTTAGTGATTAATATAAAATGATTGGTTCCCCAAAAAAAAAAACACAAGTTTGACGGTAATCCTATTATTGATCTCGCAACCATGAAATAGAAGGATTGAAGTAAATCCTGATCCTAATACGAAGATCAGATAGGCAAGTGAAAGTGAACAGACAAAGAAATATTCTAGTAAAGTTACTGACCACAAAATAATTACGCCATGCTTGAATATTGTACGCCATTGAAGAGATCGATTCAATAAATTCATGAACAACATTTTTAATAATGTCAAGCAGGCTGCTTCCATTTTCCCGATCTTCTTGACCCGAGTCTAGCAACAGTAACAGGTTGAGGATCAAGGTGCCAGCGTACATTAATGAAGTCAATGCAAGAGGAAACACGACAGCTTGCCACTGTTTTAAACATAAAATTGCATTTCAGCAATCAGTCACCCTTTCTCAATCTGCGAATCATAAAAGAGCAGAACTTGATAACAACCACATGCAAAGCATTAGTCTCATGCAAAATAATTAATCAAGTGGAGATTATGATACTTACGATATGATCCAATCTGATGCCATAAACACTGGAAACGTGAGATTTTCCCCACTCAATCTGAAAGATTGGAAAATTGTATCAGATCAAGAATATAAGAGGAAGCTGCTGGTAAAAGAAGCTTTGCAGAAAAGTCTTAACACCAAATACAACATTGCTGCAGATGAACTCACTGCTTTTGTCGCGAAGCATAAATTTATGTGTAGAACTCCACTTTAATTTGAGCAAATAGTAGATTCGAATGAATAATTTTAACGATACAATCGGTTCAATGCTAAGAACCTTAAAGGTTGATCCTTTGGATCCTGGATATGGAACTTGTATTAACTTGGATTAAGAAATTTCCTTCCTCACTTGTTTAGCCTTTATAGATATAGAAGTTACACCAAAAAATTCTACTGCAAATGGCCACTCCACTCAATATAATGTTACTATCTCTCACAAAAATTGGCAACTTGGTGCATTTAGAGGAAAATGTTTTCTGCAAAAATGTTTTCCCTTTAAAATTATCTTCTTGATCATATTTAGAAAGTAGCCAAACACACTAAATCTATAAACATAGTCAGCCATTTTGTGGTAAAAAAGAACTATATATTTTATTTTTTTTAATTGAAGACCAGAAAATGCCTTCAATCTAAACAATTGAACTAATTAGAGGGGAAAAGAAGATATTTTTTTTCAATTAAACTTCATTATTTACACAATTGAACAAATTAAAGGGGAAAAAGGACAATTTTTTCAATTAAACTTCAAAATTGAACTAATTAGAGGGAAAAAAGAACTAATTATTCTAAATCAAACTTCAAAATTTAAACAATTGAACTAATTAGAGGGAAAAAAAGAACTGATTTTTTCAATTAAACTTCAAAATTGAACTAATTAGAGGGAAAAAGAACTAATTTTTTCAATTAAACTTCACAATTCAAACAATTGAACTAATTAGAGAGCAAAAAGAACCCAATTTTTTTCAATTAAACTTCAAAATTTAAACAGTTCTTTAATTAAATATCAAAATACTAAGAGGTAAAAAGAACTTTTTAATTAAATTTCAAAACTTAAACAATTTTTTCTTCCAAGTCCTAAGAATACAAGTAAAATTTTAAAAAGTAGAAAATAGTATCAACAAAAAACTAATCTTTTTCAAATTAAAAACCAGAAAAATGCCTTACAATTTAAACAATTAAACTAATTAGAGCCACAAAAAAAAACTAATTTTTTTCATTAAACTTCAAAACTTAAGCAATTGTTTTAATTCAAATCCTAAAAAAAAAACTAGAAAAAACCTAGTTATTATTATTTTTATCAGGGAAAAAAAGAACTTACAGGGAGGATAAGAGAGCAAGCAATGAGTGAAAAAACAGAGGAAATAGCAGCACATATGAACCGTCGGATCATATATGATTGAAACGAATCTGACGGTGGTAAACGGAGAATCAACGTCGGTGCATATAAGATTGCAACATACAAAATTGCCATGAAAGTACACGCAATCAACGCTACCGATTTCGACACGTCATCACCGCCGGTCAATGATGATTCCATATTCGCCAGATTTATTAGCAAATAATAATAGTATACATATGTTATATTATATGGTACATAAATTACAACATAAATCGCTAAAAGTACACTGTAAGTAGAGTTTATTTTGCTTCAATGGAAGACATTGGTACATTTCATTTAATATAGAGCATTCAATAGAGCCCGTTTGGATAAACCCAAAAATAATTACCCATTTAAATTTTAATTTATCTAAAGTTGCTGTATTTTATTTTTTGAATTTATTTTCTTTTTAATTTGTGCCAAAATGAATGATCTCTTTCTTAATTTGAAAATAAATTCACTTTATGAATGATTTATAACCGCACAAATTTTTAAAGCTTATTTTAAACCACAAGTTTCAAAAGCCTTTCCTCTTTTTTAAAACGTCGTATCAATTAAATGCTTTTTAAATAAATTGAAACGGATCCAAAGAGGCTCATACTTTAGTTCTTCTGTGGCGTTAGGATGGGTAGTTTCGTCATTTCACTCAAGATGAGTTTTATTGAATTCCATATTGGATTGAATAGTTTTTTGTATGTGCAATTTGGTGTATGAAGATTTGGAAACTTTAATTAATCCCTATATTAGTAGGCGTTTGGCTATGAAAATCAAATATTTTTCATTTTATTTGGAATTTTAAAGTTGGAGTTAAAGATGAAGTTGTATTTGATTGTAATTTTTACAAAGAATATTTGATTATTTGAATGTAGAGAAACTGAAAAAGGTGAGAAAAAAGTGAAACAGGTTTTTAGGTGTTTTCAAAATTTCAAATACAACTTCAAGATGTGTTTAGAATTTTCATTGCCAAAGGTGATTTTTAAATAAAGTGGAAAAAAATCCAGAAAAAAGTGAAAATTTCCCATGGCCAAACGGATCCTTAGTATATTACTTCCTCTGTTTCAATTTATGTGACACACTTTCTTTTTTAGTTTGTTCCGAACAGAATGTAACCTTTCTAATTTAGAAAAATTTATTTACGATGATTTACGGTTACACAAATATCTAACGTTTGTTTTAGACCACAAAATTAAAAAGTATTCCTTTTTTTTAAAAAAAACTTCATGCTTACTCAAATTCGAATGGTGTCACATAAATTGAGACAGAAAAAGTACTAATTGTATTGTTATGGGCTGGTCTTTAAATTTTGCTCTTTAAATGGGTCGGTCTTTAATTTTAGTTCTTCAAAATCGAACTTATACCTAGCGGGACCTAAGTTATTTAAGAGGGCGGGATGTAACTTGTGGAATATTGTGATGCGAAAACAAAAAAATTGTTTGCATTGAAGAACAAAAATTAAAGACCAGCACAAAATAGGGACAAAAGTGCAAATGACCCCAGAAAGTAAAAATTGGGCCAGAAATGGGTTTAATTAAACCCGACCCAATTGGGTTAATACCTTCCTTTTGTTCGTCGATTTCACGTTAGGTTAAAGACTTTACTCCTCCACTGCAACACTCTCTTCTGGTGAGTTTATCATCCTTTTGATTGTTTAATAATTCATTATTCTTCTTGTTTCTATTTCTATTTTCATAGATGGCAATAATTAAAAGTAGGCTTCTTTTGTTTCTGCTGATTTTTTTTTAAAAATTTATTTTGTTGCAAAAATCTAGCTTTTAGTCCCAAAACTCTAGTATTTGGCCAAGATTTTGGGAGAAAATAAGTACTTTTGGGAGTAATTGAAGTTAGAAAAATACTCCCTCTGTCCCAAAAGATTGTCCTCCTTTCCTTTTTAACCTGTCCTAAAAAGATTGTCACTTTTCTATATTTAGAAACAATTTAACTTTATGAGATGATTTACCGTCAATGTTAGTTAGTGGAATTGATAAGATATGTGGAAAAGTTAGCAAATTTAAGAATTTTGTAGCTGGTGGATTACCTAGGTCACAGAAATACACAGGATTAGCAGCAGTGGCTTATGGCGTGATTAAAAGGACGAATGACATTGTTGAGGAGTTATTGAGACAGATTGAATCAACAGCAAAATCGAGAAATGAGGCTCGTGAACAAATGGACCATAGGAATTATGAAATTGCAATTGAAGTTTCACAGTTAGAGTCGACGATTAGTGGTTTGAGAGACGAGGTTGCAAAGAAAGCTTCTGTTGTTGAGAGTTTAGAGAAATCTGTAGGTGAAAAAGATGAGAAATTATCCGGGTTGGAACAGGAGATGTTTGAGAAGCAGAATGCATTGAACAGTGAAGTGGTTGGATTGAAAAATTTGGTGAGTGAATATGAGGGTAAGTTGAGTAGTTCAGAAACAAAGCTAGAAATGCAAAGATCATTATTTGCTGAGCAGTTGAAATATGTTACAAAAATACACAAACAGATTTATAATGCTGTTAAAGTTGTTGATGCGAGGAAGGCATCTAAGTTGTCGGAATCCTTGTTTCTTGCTCAAGAGATGGACATGGAAGAGAATATAAGGGCAGTTTTAGCAGGATTGGAATCTATATATGACATTAGTGAATTTGTTGTCCAGAAAACAAGGGATTTGCTAGAGGAGAGGAGCCATGAAGTGAAAAGCCTAAATGAGTCAGTTTCTCAGTTAGTAAAAGAAAAAGAACAAATTGGGTCTTTACTGAGAAGTGCTCTTTCAAAGAGAATCTCAGTAGATTTATCATCCAAAACAAATGAATTGTTTCAAAATACTCCCTCTGTCCCAAAAGGTTTGTTTTGGACCACACATTTCAAAAGTCTTCCTTTATTTCTTAAACTTTGTGCCAAGTCAAAAGAGGACAATCTTTTTGAGACGGAGGGAATAGCTTTTTTCCGTGGAAGTACTTTTTAAAAAAACACTTTTGAGAAAATACATGCACTTTTTAGAAGCTTGGCTAAATACTAATTTCCTGAAGAGCTCTTATTTATAGCCTATCTTGATCTTTAGGCTACTTGCAGTAATACCCGGGGGAATTTTGAAGATTGTTCCTCAATCTTCAGTGTAGCCGTTATTGATTTCCTTCCTTAGTTGATCTATCCGTTTTTATTACTTGCTTCTCTTCCTCCCCTATTGTGTCACGATCATCTTGGTTTGCTTTTGTTCAATCGATTTCTTCTTGCAGTCAATATTACTTGTGAGATATTGACTATAATATGTGTTGTCGTTATTAAAACACTTTGGGGTTGTTTGGTAAGGTGAATAAGAATAGCACTGAATAGGGTGTATTAGTAATGCTGGCATTATTTTTATCGACTTTTTGATTTTGTTGTATTAAATGAATAGGAATAGTACTGAATAGGGTGTATTAGGATAGGAATAGTGCTGGTATTGTTAACGCCATGGTTTACTATGTAAAAGAATACCACTGAATAGGGTGTATTAGTAATGGTGGCATTATTTTTATGGACTTTTTGATTTTGTTGTATTAAATGAATAGGAATAGTACTGAATAGGGTGGATTAGGATAGGAATAGTACTGGTATTGTTCAGTCAAAATTTTTTTAAAAAAAATCGCAAGGTAGAGTTTGGATTCGAAAAGCAGAGTTTTGCCTTCAGGCATAAGGTAGAGGTTTGCATTAAGGTATTTTTTTTTTTTAACTCAATTGGAATGTTGCAAAACTCTGCCTTAAGGCTTAACTTTTACCCGAAAAGGCCTAATTTTGCTACGAAACTCTATCTTGTGAAATTTCCTTTTCTTTTTTTAACTGAGCTGGGGTTCGAACCCAAACCTCATGGTATTAGACAAAGGCCAAAAACTAAAGACAGGCAATTTGAAGGATAAAAATTAAAGACCAGTGCCTTTGAAGGCAATCCGCACAAATTAATGTTTTCTCATCTCTCTCTTGACCTCTTAGATGAGCCCAGTAAAAGCATTGTGTTGGGTTTCGGATTAAGAAAAGGAAAATCGTTCTTAAAACAACTGAATATAGGAAAAGAAAGAGTAAAATTCATTTGGAGCGATAGTTATGAAGTTTTAGATTTTATTGGTGAAATTCCATTGTTTAAACTTTCACCTGTAAGAACTGTGTCGAAAAGTGGTTAGTGGATATTATTTTATTTCGACAAAAAGCAAATGTTAAAGACTTAAATGAAACTTATTATCAAAAGAAAAACAGCGGCTAGGGTTTTTTTTTGCCTTCTCCTCTCTTCTCCTTCAAGCTTTTCAGGTACGCTCTCTCTTTCTTCTTCTTCTTCTTCTTTCTTCCTCCTCTGTTTTCGACTTCTGCTTCTTCTTCAGTTCTTCTTTTTTTTCGGCGACTCCTCCTCTGTTTCTGGCGACTTCTGCATTTTTTTTTCCTTCTTCTTTTTCTGTACGCGTCCCTGTTTTTTCTCCTCTGTTTTTTTCTTTTTCTATTTTCTCCTCTTTTTTCTATTGAAGATCTTGAATTTGAATAGACTTTTAGTATTGCTTGAATTTTAGTATTGCTTGTCTTATCACTTATGAATTATTGAGTCATTCAAGTTCTAGACTTTTAGTATCTACTATCTACTTTTAATTTTTGAATTGAAATATTTGCTAATATGTTATTGCTAGTGAGATTTTGATTATTTACATATGCAATTAAATATTTTAATTTTTTGGTATTTATTGGCGCCGCACTTCAAAAAGAAGTGTGTGTTTACGGGAGAAATGGTTTTTAGGGTAAATGGGTTGGGTCCGTATAAGTTTGGCTGGAAAAAATAAATCCGGGTCGGGTTGAGTTATTTTAGTGGGTAAAAAATTATTTGAGGGGAAAATAATTTTGAAGGTCTGGGATGATGCCACGTGGCAGCCGTTACACATAAGGGTATAATTGATCCCATAGTATAACGGTAAGGGTATAATTGGCCCTATAGTATAACGAAGGGTATGGATGAACTATTTCCCAAAGTTCAGGGGTAATTTTGGCCCTTTTCCGTTAAATAATACCAAAGCTAAAGCAAGTACTATTTTATCTAATGCCTCCTACCAAACGACCCCTTAGGAGGCTAACAATTATTAGAAAGCATATCTGTATCTACTCTCTACAAGTTTGCAGGACTGTAGTCATTTTTTTCTACTTCATGTTTTTCTATTGCAGGATATATCCACGTTGTTGTAGCACAATTTTTCCATTAGTTGGATAAAGAATATACAGAAGAATGGTAAGTTCTCACTTACACCATAGTCAGTTTCCTTCTTCCTAAGTTGATTTTCGGAGGAAAAAAGTGAAACATGAAAGGATCAGCATGAAAGTTGGGAACTCTCTGGTTATTACTTATTCTTTTTAAAAAGTTAGTTGGAAACTGTCTAGATTTCGTAAGTTGGGATAAAAATAGAAAAGAAGAATAAGGATTCTTAGTAGGCGATTGTAGATTCCAAATATTTTTCACTTTATTTGGAATTTATGGAGTTGGAGTTGGTTTTTGCAAAGAATCAGCATGAAAGTTGGGAACTCTCTGGTTATTACTTATTCTTTTTAAAAAGTTAGTTGGAAACTGTCTAGATTTCGTAAGTTGGGATAAAAATAGAAAAGAAGAATAAGGATTCTTAGTAGGCGATTGGCCATAGATTCCAAATATTTTTCACTTTATTTGGAATTTATGGAGTTGGAGTTGGTTTTTGCAAAGAATAATTGGAACAATGTTCATGCTTGAATATACTTAAATAGAACTTCAAAAGTGAAATATAACCTGTTTTCCAAATTTGGAATAGAACAGTACTTGGAATGTTCATGGCCAAACGCTGATTTTCAAATGAAGAGAAAAATTATTCCGGAAAAAAGTGAATAATTTTTATGGCCAAATGGGTCCTTTAGGTATTTGTTGACGAGACGGAGGTCAAAGGGTTAACTGTTACCTGTTAGTAAAGGCGCAGTGCCATATTTTTCACAACAGCAAGGAAGAAATGTGATTTTTTTTTTTTTTATTTTAATTGTCATAGTTGCCTCATACACTTTCTTGTTATGCTCTTCAGTCTGGCAGAAAAGAAACAGTTTTAGATTTGGCAAAATTTGTTGACAAGGGTGTGCAGGTCAAGCTTACTGGTGGAAGACAAGGTGTGTCATACAATCTCTTTATTTGAGTAGTTTAGATACATTCGAATATTAGACATTTTGTGGGCTGCATCGAAATTCTTTGCTAAAATATTTATGTTAGGTTAGTTATGCTTATGTTTTGACCCTGTTTCAACAAGTATAAGTAACATTCCAATTTGTTTAGTTATTGATAGCTGGAATAGATGGAAACACAAGTAGCAATATGTTTCTTTGAAGGATAGGGGATGCAGGTCTGGTCATACCAGGTTTAATCATTTAAGACTAGTAGAGTCCCGCTCCCGCATTGATTTGGAGTATGGATTGTTTCTCTATATATGATCTTGGATAATTCTCACCTGATGAGCTAGCTTTGAGGGTTTATAGCTTGTTTGACCAACCTTCCAAGATCTGATTATTTTGAAAAGGGCTTTTTGAAATAGTATTTTTTAGAGATTAGCAATTTGTGTTTGACTAATCAACTTGACAAACACTTTTGCCAATATTAGAGCAGTACTTTGTGCTTGGCCAATGTACCAAAAGTGTTTTGGGAAAAAGCTGTTTTTTTAGCTTCTGCTACTGCTCAAAAGCATTTACCTGTTCTATAAAAGCTTGGGCAAACACCTCATCTTTCTAAAATAAGCACTTTAAGGTCACTTTTTGAAAAAAAAAAAAAAAAAGAAGGTACTTTTGGCTTCACAGACGCTTGGCCAGATAGGCTATTACGTAGGTCTAAGGTCGGGTTTTCTTCACAAAGACATTCATTCTATCAATTAGACCTTGTTTAGTTAAGAATATCTACCTTTGCTGGTTAGGGAATGGTATTTTATTACTGAGCTAGTCTAGTGTTATCATTAGAATGTTCATCCTCTCAATTACACCTTTCCTTGCTTTTTTTTTTTTTTTGGAGACTGAATCACACCTTTCCTTGCTTGAACAACTTATTCTTGTCTATTAGCCAGTTTGAGACTTTTTTTTACCTCTTTGTTATCACGCTCTCTTGCAATAGCTTATGGGGTTATGTTGATGCACATATTACAACTTTTTTCTTGCTGATTAATTATCTCTTCACAGTGGTAGGAACACTTAAAGGCTATGATCAGCTGCTTAATCTTGTCTTGGATGAAGCCGTGGAGCATCTTAGAGGTAACACAATTACTCATAGCAGTTTTTCGGAGTTTTATTGGTAGGTGTTTGGCCATAGAAACCAAATATTTTCCACTTTATTTGGAATTTTTGAAGTTTGGAGTTAAAGATGGAGTTGTGTTTGGTTATACATTTGCAAAGGAGAGAAGACAACATTTTATTTGAAATTATGAAGATGGAGTTGGAAAACAGGTTACTGTTTTTCAAATTTGGAATCCAACTTCAAGTTGAATCTGGAATTTTCATGGCCAACACTGATTTTCAAATAAAGTGAAATTATTCTGGAAAAAATGAATAATCTTTATGGCCAAACAGGTCCTTAAGTTCCGGTTTTATTTAACTTGAAAATTCTATTTGCCAATTACTATTCGTTTTTTCAGTACAACGGAGCAGCAAATTGCTCTAATTAGATGCTAGCTAGCTAGCTACTCAACATTGATAATTCTGTTGGGGCAAAAGACATAAATTGGCCCTTCAACTATACCCCAAATGTCGATATCACACTTAAACTTTACTAGTAACCTATTACACACCTAATATATGAAAAAGTGATATTATTTACCCTCTGAGAGCTGATGTGGCACAATATATATATATATATATAATAAAAAAAAGAGGCGCGTTTTTTATTTTTCCTTTTTTTTTTTAATTGTAAAATTTAATTTTTTGTAACCCCCCACCCCACCCCTCATTTTCTTCCACTTCCACCTCACATTTTTACTTGATTATTTCACTCTATAACAAGCGGGCCCCCTTGTACTTCTTCATCGCCACCCCTCCCACTTTCTCCTGCTCCTCGTTCTTTCACCATTCTTATTAGCTTCAAATTCTTTCTTTTTTTTTTCTATTTTTTTTTTCTCAAACAAGTCGAGCTAGCTAGAAAGAAAGGGGAAAAATGGAGAATGGAGACTTTCTTCTGTTTTTTCTCGTCCCCAGAAAATCAACGAATTACAAAATCAAGTACCCTTTTTTGTTTTGTTGTTGCTTCACCGGAAGTTCTGTTCCGGCACCGGGAACATAAGGAAACTTAGCTTCTTTTTTTTTTTGGAAATGGTGATTATTAGTTTGTCTAGGAAAAAAAAATTAAAAAGAAGCATAAAACTGTGGTGGATATGGTGGTTCCGACGAAAAGGGGTGACGAAGAAGAAGGGTTCTGGAGGTGGGGGTGGCGTGAGGGGGAGGGAATGAAGAAGAAGAAGAAGGGGGTTTGGCGGGAGGTGGGCGGGCGGCCTGTGCTAATGAAGAAGAAGGTGGCGGATTGGAGGATTGGTGGTGGCGGATTGGTGGTTCCGCTGAGATGGGGTGGTGGTGATGAAGAAGATATAATTATTGGAGGATTTTAATGGTTAATTAGGGATTAATTAGTGTAAATATAATTAATAAAAAGAAAAGGAAATGAATATAAAATTAAAATTTAGGAAATTTCCAAGGTGGCGCTGGCGTGGCGCTAATGTGGCGAGAGAGTGGGTTACACTTCCCATTGTGCAACTGGTCATCAGTTTGAAGGGGGTAAATAATATCACTTTTTAATATATTAGGTGTGTAATAGGTCACTAGTAAAGTTTAAGTGTGATATCGACATTTGGGGTATAGTTTAGGGGTCAATCTATGTCTTTTGTCTTCTATTGGTTAAAAAAAAAAAACACTGTTTTATCTGTCATGGGAGGAATGTTGTTAATTTTTTTTGGACTATCGTTTGTTGTACAGTTGATGATTTTAAACTTTTTTGCTATAGATGCCGATGATCCCCTGAAGACTACCGACCAGAAACGAAGTCTTGGCTTAATAGTATGTGTTCACTTATCATATACCTATAGCAGTTTTCTTCTTATTTCAAAAAGTACTGTTATGTATTTCATCGTGTTGGCATCAAAACAATCCCAGGTTCTTCCACAAGTTTTTTGAATATCTGGTTGCAAACTGAATATACGATCTTCAGTTATAAAAAAATGTTTTGAACTTTTTGTAGGCATAAAAAAGCACATTTGATAGTTTCAAGCATATTCCACAGAGGAGTTTTATGTCTGAATACTAGTATTCATTTCAACTGTGAAGTATATATATAGTAGAGTATATATGTCTCTCAAAGAATATATGCCTTCCTAAGAAGTGCCATAACCTTGGTCCAAGAATTTATTACGAGTATGGGGATTTACAAGAATGACCTTGGAAATGAGTGATCTTGAATTTTTGACTCCGTTTGCCCTGTGGGCAGAACTTCAAGTTTGACGCGTTTTGTCCCATGAGCAACACTTTTGACTTTTGACCTGAAGGTTTGCCCATGGTTAAACGGGGTTCAAAAATTCAAGACCACCCATTTTCAAGGTCATCGGGTGTAATTTCCCGTAGGAAATGTGGAAGTTTAACATAAATTTGACAACTTTTTTCTGCTTCTAAAAGCCTTCCTTTCACCTACAGGTCTGTAGGGGTACGGCAGTAATGCTTGTGGCTCCAACTGATGGTACAGATGAGATATCCAATCCTTTTCAGCCAGACGGGGCATAGACGGATCAACCTTGTTATTTTGAATTTAGCTGAACTGTAATTCTGTAAACAGTCTGCACCTTTGCCTTCTGTTTCCCAATGTTTGTGTTTTAATAGAAACTGCTTCTTCTAGTGGGAATTGTCGATGCATTTCCTTCTTGAGGTGAAGTCACTTTAGTTCCCTATTCACCTGTGACAATGTTGGATTTATACCAAACATTAACTTTTGGCTTGGCTATTTCTCAATTTGTGCGTGTCATTCTGGATGGGTCATGCATGCCAATCTTCTCTTATTACTGAACCACACTTTCATCGTTGAACAGGTGCTCTTGACGTAGGATCAAGTTGCTGTGTTAAAAACACAACAAAGATTTTTAAAAAGAAAATTTTCAGAACTAGTTCCATTTCATTCCCTTCACAATAGAAAAAGCAACAGTTTGTGACTGAAGGAAAAAAAGCTTCGGCTTTGGGCTAATTTTACTACTACTCTGTATTCAAAGCAAATACTGGACATCGAATGAAAAATAAAAGAATATTAAGAGAATTTGGAGATGTAGTAGTATCAAAGCCTTTTTTTTCAGATTACTTGGGACCTTTCAATTTTTCTGATTCCTTCTTTCAGAAAGAGTCTTTGAATTCTTAGTTTTACTTTTTCTGTGTCTTTGAACGATGTAGTTTTTTCTCCAGTAGTAGCATGAAAGTGATGTCTCGATCACCTCTAGTTTTATTCTGCTAGAAAGTACGGTTATTGGTGTTGTTATAATGAATATAGTACTCTGAATTAAGTTGCATTTATTTCGATTTAAAGAAACCACCAACTAAGATACACCAACGTTCATGGTTGAAACAAAACTTATAAGAGTATTCTGATTTAAAGAAACCACCAACTAAGATACACCAACGTTCATGGTTGAAACAAATAAGAGTATTTAATAAAATTAAGCTCGTAATCTTGGACAGTGACGTACGCAAAAAAATTCGCAAATGGTGTTGATATTTAAATTAATGCGTAAATGGATAAATAGCAATAACAATATCATACCGATAAGATGCAACTCAAATACATAAAAATGTGAATGTCCCCCACGTGACATCTAAGGTTGTCACTTAGTTATCAATGAATTAAGTTGAGAATTATGAGGCTACAAAGAAAAAAAATTTAGGTGATTTCTTTCCATATCTGCAAACTTCAATGGACAGAGTTACTTGATACATCTGCCCGTAGAGCTAGTAGGTGTGCGCGTAAGCTGGTTCATACACCTCGAGTATTTAAAAAAAAAAAAAAAAAAAAATTCCCATGAATGCTCAATTTCATGAATGGCCACTCAACTTTCACTTTATTGCACTAACATCATTTTTTTATTTTTTTATTTTTTTTGTAACATAAAAATCACTCGTCACTAGACTATGTTTTGAGCAACGTTGGTTGAAATCAAGAAGAGAAACAATTTTTGTATAATTAATCCCTATATAATAATTTCTACATTATTAATTGTTGCATAGCTTGTATTGTTGAAAACTAACCTCACCTACTAGAGTACATGAACATTGAATACCTAATTAAACCTTTGATACAGTGACAGTTTCTATTTCCAGCTTTCTTTGTCAAATCCACAGGCTGACAAAAGCTAATTTAATTAATTCACTGCCAATAACTAAAATTTCAAAGATATCAGAAGTAAATTCCCTTGCATCAATGAATTCTTCTTCAAGGTTGTTGTGTCTGTTTTGCTGCTTCCCAAATCCCAATATAAGGCTTTATGAAAGTACAGGTCCACAAACAGTAAAATTATTTTCTCCGCTCCAAAATAAGTGTTGTTTAAAACTTTGAAATACTCAGTTAAAAAATAACGGTAATTATTAATTATAAATATTATTGATTAATAGCATGTTTCGGTCAACCTTTTGAAAAGTAAAAAGTGTTAGACTATTTGGAAGCTTAAATGAAGATCACATTTGCATGAGCATGTTCATTTTGCATACTTTTAACCAGTTGTACGTGATCCATGTGACACACTGGTATGCAAAACTTGTTCATATTTGTCTTATTTGAAAAAAATTATGTGAATATCTTATTAAACACATTTCATTTGAACGTAGATGTTAAATTTGCTTTTGTTTAAAAATAAGGGTAAATCATCCCATTTCGGTAAAGGGGTGCTACATCATTTACAATAATGCTATTAACTAGGAACTAACTCCCATAGTCTCTCATGATATTTGATATTCGGTACGGTACAAATACCTCCACTTGACTAAAAATAGCCAAGGAAACTAATACAATAAACTCACTTTAGCCTTTTAAAGTGTACCACTCAAAGGCACCCTTTAAGAATTCAACATGTGACTAACTCTTGTCCCACACACTAATACACTTGCACTAAATCTAGCCTAGAATTATCACTCGAGCTATTTAAGAAACATCCTCAATTATTATATACTAAATACCTTACACATGTAAAAATTTAAAGAGAAAGTACAAGGTTTACGATTCATAAATGACAAAACTCAAAAAAGATATTTAGAACTTGAGAATAGTTTCAAAGTTCCAACATTTAAACAATTAGTTTGTCTTGGATAATACTAGTTTATATATTTTTGTTGTAATTTATTTTACTAAGATACCTTCAAAAACCTTGTAACATGTTGCTTATATACTTCGGTATGGTATTAGGTATTCTTATTTTCTTTATGAATACCGAGGGAAACCAAACTTTTTAAAAATGCATACCAAATACGAAGAATACCATAATATCGAGGACCGTGTCTCATTCTAGTTCTTCATAGTTTGACAATCATCAAAACATGCAATAATCTTTATACCATCAGTTCAATTTAACTAGTTATAGCAGGTTTATTACTCTATTTTTCAGATTATCATATCAAGCTTGCTATGAAGATTCACTTGTTGCTGTAAGTCAACTTAACGTGATGGTATAAAAAATCTATATGCTGACAGAACATAAACTCTATATAATCTCACCCAGAGGCGGACCCACATGGTGAGATAGGAGGCCACGTGCACTCGTTAACTTCGAGAATTTTTTTGTATATATACGTGTATATAATTTGAAACAGTGTTATATATTTAGCTGTGCACTCTTACAAACATAAGTATACTTGGTCCAAGGTTAATCCTTCTCTTCCTCCATGGGCATAAGCTTTAATGAATCAAATAGTTGCTTTCCATTAGGGTATTTTGTTAATCATACTTTTTTGTGTCTTTATCCCCAAAAAATGGTAAGCACAAATAACCCGGAATCGATCCTGCAACCATTCATATATTTTGCATAAAACTGACCACTGCTCTATCAATCTAAGTTAGAATAATATTAACCTCTATGTATTAGACTACAACAATATTTGGCATATCAAACTATCGCTATGAAGATTATCCCTCGTTCGTCATTGATAGTTTAGCTTAACGTGATGTTAAGATAATGGTGTCCGTACATCTTCATATCATAAACTCTATATAATTCACCTATAGAGTGCATGGACATTGAATACCTAATTAAACCTTGACACAGTGACACTTAGCTTATATGTCCAGCATTTTTTGTCAAAGCCTATCACAGGCTGACAAAAGCTAATGAACTGAACTGCCAATAACTAAAAATTCAAAGATATCAGAAGCAAATGCCCTTACATCAATGAATACTTCTTCAAGGTTGTTGTGTCTGTTTTGCTGCTGCCCAATAAGGCTTTAAGAAAGTATACAGGTCAACAAACAGTAAAATTATTTTCTCCTGTCCAAAATAAGTGTCTTTCAAGACTTTGATATACTCAGTTAAAAAACTAAGGTAATTATTAATTATAAATACTATTTGATTAATAACATGTACGGTCAAACTTTTGAAAAGTAAAAGTGTTAAATACTTAAATGAAGGTATTTTTTTAATTTTAAAATGAAGGTATTTGACCATGCTTTTAGTGAAGAAATACGTGCTTTTGAGTAGCAATAAAGATTTTTCTTTTTCAACTTTTAATCAGATGCTAAAAAAAAAAAAAGTGCAAATCTAATCCATTTCAATAACGGTGACAACGTTTGAGTTTTCTAATTATTAACCGAGAACAAATTTATACCATTTGACATAGTTCAACGATAAATTCAACCCCAATTATTAACCGAGAGCAATTATATACGACTTAATGTTGGCATAGACTCATGCCATTTCACGATTATACCAAAGCCTTTTATCCCATGTTTTTATAGGGTAAAAGCACACAATACAACTCTTTCAAATGAAATTTCTTAACTAGTTCCATTTCTTTCCCTTCACAACAAAGGAAACAAGAAGTTTGTGACACATAGGTGTGTTCACAGCAAATCGAGAACACCACAAAAAAAAAAAAAAAAAAAAAAAAAAAAAAAAACAAACAAAATCGAATTGACCAAACTGATATAGTTAATTAGGTTTGATTGTGATAAAAATCAAACCAAACCAACTCTTGTACACCCCTAGTGACACAAGGACAACATAATGTTAATTTTATCTTTCCCCTACATAGGTACTCTTTTGCCTTCCAATACATTTTTTCTCACACCAGGAATGTGAATTCCTGTTAAATAATCTCTCCAATTTATCTTTGATGCATCAATCTCAAAGCTTCTTCTCTCTTCTTCAGACATCTCTTCCATTAAATTCCTCATATTGCCAATGTGAAACCTAGCAAAAAGAAAAAAAAGAGAGAAAAAATTGATGAGCACAAACAAAATTTACTCTATTATGTGGTGATATTTGATTGGCATCGGAGTTCTAAAAAAAGATTTTTACTTGTGATTCGTACATACCATGATATTTATATGATTATAAAAGCTTGTCATTAAGTATAAATGTAAAGTTTAATTGTTTTCCTATGTATAAATGTTCCTTTTTTACAAATAAATTTAAACCAAAAAAGAAAAAGTTGCTACATAAAATGAAACATATAAAATAATAATTATGATTTTGTAAAAATATATATTTAGGGTGATATAGACCCTTGAATAGAGAATGACACTCTTTTTCTATTTTCATCAACAGAGTAAATAATTTTTATATTAGGTCAACTTTATATATAGAGTAGTAGGTAATTCGCCTTATTTTCAAAACTATAAATTCAAATTTTATGAAATTTTTTTATAAATATATTTGGAGTGACCTGAAAGTAAAAGATGATTTACACCATCGATGCATATAAATTAGGAAATATCATACCATCCTTTGTAGAAAGCATATGGTTCATAGAGCTTCATGAAGTGCTTCAAATATTCCACTTTCCTTTTAAGTCGCATTTGAATCTTCAATAACTCTTTTTCAGTTAGATCTTGTATTCTATGCTGCTTGGATAGTTCCTCCAAAATGTAATTTGAAAAGTCTGATATATTGTCAAAATATTTCATCTCCTTAACCTCAATTTTATCTCCTTTTGAGTTAACAAAAGGAAATGAATTGAAATATTCATAGCAAGAGTTGAAAAGTTGATATAATGAGAAAGGATTCACAAATGTTGATGCTAAATGATAGACATTTAGCTCTGGAGTTTGCAAATATCCATGCTTTGCAATAGCAGCAATTGTTGCATTTACAACCAGATCAACTGGAACCTAAATAAAGTGAAGAAGTGGTCAGATAATGCAAAAAAGTAAATTATTATTATTGTTAGATCCTAACCGTTAGAGATATAATTAAGTCAATAAAAGTATGTTCCATCTAATAGCTTAAAGTTTTAGATATATAGTCACACACTTCAATATGGTATAACAGCAGGCAGAGGTCTTGAGTTTGAGTCTTACCGTGGCCCATTATTAAAGAGAAATTCCATGTTTTTGGCCCATGAAAAAAGAATATGTCCATCATGTAAAGGGACATCGTATTGGCAATATAATCAAGTAAATAAAAATGTATTATAAGCTAATAGCTTAAACTTTTAAATGAGATGGTCGTACACTTCAATATGCATCATATTGGACAGAGGTCCAGAGTTCAAGTTTCACCGCCTCCCATCATTAAAGAGATACGTGTTTGACTCATGGAAAAAGAATAGGCCCCGCATGTCAAGGGTCGTCTTAAAGATATACTTCAGTAAATAAAAGTGAGTTCTCTGCTAATATATTAAGTTTATAAATGAGATGATCACACAGTTCAACGCAATATAATTATAAAACTAAAAGCAATAGAACAAAAAAGTAGGGAAAATTACGCACTATGTCTATTTTTGAAAATATTTGCGTCACGAAGCCTATAGCTTGAGTATAAACACCCAATTTAGCCTATATTTTTGTATAAATACTTTTTATACACTATTATACACTTTATACAAGGTTGATACATTATGCATAATGCTTCCCCCCAGATATAATGTTGTATAATATTATATGTTGGGATACGTGGCGTAAATAATTTAAAAAGCTATACCTTTTTGAAAATTTCCCACAAAAAAGTATACTTACCACATCAACAAGAGTATCTGGATCACCAATGAATCCTGGGAGGTCCCCTTTTCCATATAGAAAAACTGAAGGGTCGATTACCCTAAGAGAGATAGACAGAGAGACAACAATAAAAGTAAGAAACAATATTCCTTGTTAAAATAAAATTCTACAAACAAAGAAGATATTTTTTGATATGTTATTGGCACCTGAATCCTTGTATCCATCCTGGAAAAGGTTCTTTATAACTACTTGTTATCATTGAGGGACGAAGAATAAGTATTGGTATTTCCTCTCTCATGCTATTTATCATCATTTCACCAATTGCCTTTGTGAATGCATATGTATCTTGCCATCCATAAAACTTTGCCCTATTTAATTAAATAAACATTAATTAATAGTAAAAAGTGAACTTTTTTCTTATGTCGTCAACTATTAAAAACACGCGAGTTCTCATGAAAATCTTTTTTGAGAGGAATCCCTCGGAAATTGGCCCGTCGATGTCTTTTTGATGAACATTTTGTCGGAAATTTCATATTTCCGATGGACCTCTCTAGAAAAATTATCTAAAATTTGTGAGTTTTTAGTAGTAATAATGAGAGAAAATACCTTTCAACTCCTAAATCCTTCATTATTTGCTCCAAGCCAATGTTTGTAATATTGTTCTTCAATTTTGAGACTAAGTCCAATTCATTGTCAGCATGCAGTAATGGAAAATTAGTAAAGGGAGAAATTGAAGTGACTTTCTCCTTTGTTATGCTTTCTCCCATGGTAAAAGGTTTCTCCAAGATTAACCCTTCTCTTTCTCCATTGGCATAAGCTTCAAAGAAAATAAATAAGTTAATTCATTATGGTATAATTAAATGCATATCATATCTGGAAAGAGTTTATGTATATGCACTAACCACGTAAAAATCTTTATACCATTAGTTCAATATAACTAGTTATAGCAGATTATTTTATTACTCAATTTTGTTTTATGTTATCATATCATGCTTGCAATGTAAGATTTAACTTCTTGTTGGAAGTCAACTTAAGGTGGTGGTGTTAAAAGTTCTATATGTTGTGTGTGTGTGACAAATATAAATCTCTATAACCAATAATGATATACAAAACAAATTATATTGTTTTATTGAAGATATATATATATATATATATATATATATATATATATATATATATATATATATATATATATATATATATATATATATATATATATATATATATATATATATATATATAAACAAATGAAAACATATGTTTTATTGAAGAATTAATATTCAAATGCATACCTGTGGAATAATGCATAAGAAGTTTAAGTTTCTTGCATTTCTTGGCAAACATCATGAGTTGATATGGACCATTCACATTAGCATCAAGAGCTAAATCATACCTAAAAAAAAAATATCACAAGGGAGTTATAAGTTAATAACACAAAATTCATACAAAAAAATTTGTTAATATGTCTATCCTCTATAAATAATAATTTATAGGAAAAAAAAAGAAGAAGAACCTCTCATCAAATGTAGTGTTTGCTGCAGAGTCAAAGATCAAATCAGTTTCTTCAGCAATTTGTTGAGCAGTAATAATATCCATACCAAGATTTGGCTCATATATATTTCCAATCACAGGAACGATTTTGTTTAGTATGAATGGCTTATAATATTCACCATGCATTTCTTCTAGGCATTTGAATAATTTTGACTCTATAATCTGATGACAAGAGAAGGTATATAAATAATTATTTCACAATTAATTACAAAATAAAAAGAAATTAGCTACGAACTTCGTCGCTAAATAGCCGGTATCTCGCAGGATTCTTTACAATCTGTCACTAATATGTTATTGAATAGGAGTAGCAACTAGTTCCATTTTTATTTTTTATTTTTTTCGTAGTAAGAAAACATATTTAAACATACTTCACTTGTTAATCTGTCAAATGCAGCTCCTTTATCCTTTGCCCTGATGAGTATGTAGATCTTGTTTATTTTTGGTATTGTTCTCAGCATCTTTTCAATCAGAGCTGCAAGAAAAACAATTGTTGTTTTTTGTAAAGTATGTTACAATGAAGAAATTAAAGCTGATGATAAATAATAAAAACTAAGCAAGTCTTTACAATTTTGGTGTTTATTGTTTCTTACTATATGCTTTGGTACCATCATATTTTGTAATCTTACAAAAATCTGAAATACATTAATATCAGGTCATTTAAAAATTAATTAGAGTAAAACCAACGCCATGGTTATATAGAAAAGTAAAGCTGCACCTGTATAGAAAAAGCTTTTATAATGTTGGTGTATCTATATAATTTAAATCCGAAACTAAGAAAATATTGTAAATTTAAAACGTACCTTATATGTGTGGATCCAAATAAATGTGAAATAGTTTACTCAGACTAAAAAAAAAAAAAATGTGAATAGTCTACTCATTCATTTTCCTAAGATACTAAAATGTTACAATTAAACAACTCTCATCCAAAAAACTTAATTAATTAAATAAAAACCCAAACACAAAAATGTTTGCCAGATAAAATATGTACCACCAGTGAAACCGTATAAAGAATCTCCTAGGTCTCATTTTTGTATATAATATGTATCATTATAATTTCAATAGAAGAAAAAAATATCATTTTTTTGTATATAATATGTATCATTTTTGTATAGAAAGTGTATATATAATTCCAAAGATGTGTATATAAACTGTATCAGTCTTGTATAAAAAGTGTACTATACGTATAAAAAATATATTATAGAAACCGTATCATTGTGGTATATAATATGTATCACTATTGTATATGTAAAAAAAAAAAATCATATCATATGTGTATAATAAATGGAAAGAGCTATATATATAAAGTGTATATATAATAACATTCGTATATATCTTCGTAGTTGTTTTTAGTGGCTATAAAACAAAATCATTATTTTTGGGCCCGAGGGTAAGAGGGGTATTAGGCCCAAATATTGGTCAAATATGTTACACAAAAAAAAAAATTGATACCCTAATTCGAGTTAGGAATTCATTGGGCCCTTTAGGGAATGTGAATAGTCTACTCATTAATTTTCCTAAGATACCAAATGCAAATGGATTCTCTAAAGCTAACTAATTAAATGAAGTAAAGCTTTTGCCATAAACCTTGTACCACCAGTGACAAGAATCTTCTAGCTAGTTAATTAAATATATCAAAATTTTTTCACGAAAGAGTTATATAACTAAAATAACATTCGTAATAGGAAATCCCTGTAGCACCAGTAACAAGAATGTTCTTCCCTTCATAAAACTCAAGAATCCCTATACCGTTATTGGCTTTTTGAGCTTCCTCCATGGTTATGGCTGCGACATTAGTGACTGCTTTAAGTGAAACATGTTATCATGAGGAAAAGAAAAAAATGAAGACAAACATGTTATTTTTTCCCCTCTTCTTTTTTCATTCTCAAAGGATGAAAATTTACATTCAAAGCTAAGAGTAAGATAATTTTTAGAAAATAATTTAGTTGGTTCCCTTGTATCAAGAGGCAAAATACTTTTGAAGAGAAGCATATTGGCAATTGGCAAAAAAGAACAAGAAGAGAAGATGTGGGATAGGAACTAAATAATCTTCTTTATTTATAGAGCTAGCTAGAGAATGTAAAGACAACTAATAAAATCTGCTGTTTGGTTGTGTGCTTGTATTTTACCATCAGCTAGCAACTACCACATGATGAGTATCAGTAATACTGTTGACCATATCTTTTTTTCCTATGACTGTTTAATTTGAATTGTTACATTGCTAAGTAAATCTTTATGTATCTTTGTTTTTTTTTTAGCGGAGAGAGATGGTTAAAGCGTGTGTCGATCTCGTCTAAAAACTTAAATTGTTAGATTGAATATTTTTTAATTACTTAATAATATTTTCAACATGTCCCTCGACTCTAATTCTTTTGTATGGGTCAACATTTAAGCAAATATATAGTTTATTATTTAGCGCTAGTCTCAGATATATATTGAGAAATCCATTAAATATATACATATAATAAGCTGCAACCCAAGAGAGCATAAATGGATTAGGGGTTTGACGACAAATGAGGGGTTGCCAAAATTCATAAACTTCAAATTTTGGATATGCCTTTGTCAGCCAAGATAATGGACGACAACGGTGAGACTCTAGGAAGTTCACTTGTTTCGGAAAAGTGTGTAATCATCTCATCTAAATAATAAAATTGTTAGAAAGAACACACATTTAATTACCTAAATAATGACTTCATATGCAAGCTTGATCTTTGTAATAGATCAAGATAATAGGTGACAGTGAGACTCAAATCTAGAACATTCGTGTGCTCCGATATAACCGTGTGTAATCATCTCATCTAAAAATTTAAACGGCCAAAGATAACACATATTTAATGAAATTGCACTCACTAGAGTAGAGACAATAACTCAGATAGGCTCGTTTTAGACCCTATGCTAAAACCGAGAAAGTATTGGACGGTTGTATGTTGGCCTACTTGCACTCTATAAGCAATTAACGGTGTGAAAATGTTTTTAGTGCAATTAGGGCTCGTTTGGTACAAGGAATAAGAATAAATAATTCCGAAATTATATGTGAGATGAATTTATCTCACGTTTAGTTGAGATAAAATGGTGATATAATATTAGTTATCCCGCATTGCGTACTTTTATCCCCGAGAGGGTCAACTAATCCCGAGATAATTACTGCTACGAGTTATCTCTAACTTGTTTCCAACCAAACGACCCCTTATTGTTCGAATGGTCATTCAACTATTAAAATTATGTAGTAAAATCATTTTCTTCTTTTTTTGTTTGTCACGTAAGTTATTTTTATAGCTATTTACTCCAAAAATCATTCTGGCCGTTTTATGAATTTTTTGACACCTAACTTTTAATTTGACATTTACAGCTGTAGATAAATTCATATGTCAATTCAAATTTAAGCTGTGTTGGTTCATCATTTAATATTGGACTAAGTATATTTTTTAGGTTATAGGTTTATATCTACTCTTTATTACAATTTTAATGAATTTTTACACATAAAATTTATACTCCGCACTAAAAATATTGGGTTCATATGATCTTGGTATATTGGGTTCATGTGAACCTGGTACCAAGACATGGTGAATTTCAAGACGTCGTAAATAATTGCAGAGACTAAAGAATTGTGAATAGCACGTCTACCTAAGTATTAACCGTAAACAATTTTGGAAAGAAAATAAATGCTAGTAGAGAACTCTTCTAGGCAAATTAAATGAAACTAACCCTGTAGAAACCGTGACAATAAATTAAAAGGCAAATTTATGATCAAATTCAAAGGAAAATTTGTGATTTAAAGTTTATGAATTTTTTCGGTAATTTTAAATTAATACTATAATTGTTTTCCAGTAAAAATTAATTTTAGGAATACTAGTTAAATTTGTTGTTTCGTAGGATTTAAAGACAAGTGGGCTGTATCCGATCCAAAATTTCCACGAATATAGAAATTCAACACTATAGGCTTACAGATCAAGAAAATTTGGATGTGAGCTATGTAAAATAATATAAACAAAGATTGAAAATTGTATTCAAGAGTTTTCTGAATACACAAGCTTGAGAGCATAAGTTGCTAGGGTTACAAGTCTCAAAGAGGAGATGATCCTTCCTTCCCCCCTAAGTTATTCTTATACAAGCCAAATTAGACTTTTCAACCCGGCCTAAAGTACAAGTGACGTGACGTTTCTACGGTGCCAACATTTCCCTATGTTGCAGAACGCAAATCGAAGCTGACAGACATGACGTGAGTTGGTGGGAATGGAAGCCAACCGTAACGAGCTACCCGGGTCCTCATGCGTCCGTCTAGGAGCCTCTACCCGGGGGCATAAATTCCCCAATACAATAATAATAATAATTGGATTTACCAATCAAATATAAGTATCTAATAGAACTTTTATATATATATATATATATATATATATATATATATATATATATATATATATATATATATATATATTTTAGGATCGAAGCAAAATTACTGAATTCACGTGAACTCATAATCAACCACCTAAATCCGCTACTGAATAAAGTTATTTCCTTAAAAAAGAAACTCCAAAATACCTATACCATTACTTATTTGCTAGCTCTCGAAGCTAGAATGAACCCCTTTTTTTCTCCATGGTTAAGACTTAAGACTACGTACAAATTTGAACGATCCAAACTTATTAAAACTAGTTGGTTATAAAAAAAAAATTGCATTTAATGGACAGAAATTCGAGTAAATACTCAGACCACCGTTAGTTGAAAAAAACAAAATCATACTCTGAATATCTTTCTTAAAATGCGTACAAAGATCTTAAAGACAAATAAATTTGACAAGTAAACGAAAATTCTAAAAACTCTTGTAGCTTAGATATATTTGGTTAAGGCACCCTTTTATTTGTATGTGCATAATACTAGCATGAGACGAGTTTAAAAGGAATAACATAATCAGTGAGGGTTTTTATAGCTTACCTCAACTTATTTAGAACTGAGACGTAACTATTGCATTTTTATAAATGCGATGTAGATTTTCGAAGGTTAATTAAATGATTCTACCTTTTGTACAATCTCTATTCCCCAGAATAAATAGGCTATGGGATATGATCTAATGTCTTCTCCATTTATATTGGAGAAATTAAGTTCATTTTGATGGGGAGCGTTTTACTTCCATAGTGACTTTATTCGACACTTGTGGCGGAACACAACCTTCGAAGAGAGTTCAACTGAATCTTCTTCATTTGAATAGCGTTTTTGGTAAATAGGGCAAAGATAATACTTTGCACATATACAAAAACATTTGAATCCCTCAACATAAGGAAGTTTTCATTGTAGTGGAAAAGGTAGTTTCAGAAATTGCTTTATGTCACATGTTCTAATTTTTTGAGTACCCCCCTTGATAAAACTCACGGTTCTGCCATTGCTCGACGCGAATCCGAGTAATCGGGTTAGAGAGTTGTTGGGATTCACTAAACAATAAAAAACGACGAAATAGTGATGGATTATCATAGTCTTTTTAGCTATGAGCTATTTAATTAACAACATATTAGTGATGATTTTCATAACCAATTCCTATTTTTCCTATTGTAACTACCAAAGCACAATGTGAATCAAAAAAGGTAGTAAATGCTTGTAGAGACCGAAGAAATGTGAATAGTAGGTCTACCTAAGAATTAATCGTGAACAGTTTTGAAAAGAAAATAAATGCGAGTATAGACCTTTTGCACCCGGGGAAAGAAGGTTATTTAATTTTCTTCCAAAAAAAAAAAAAAAAAAAGTCTACTTAATGCACGAAAATCCGAATTATTTAGATTGATTCAGACTATCATTAAATGAAAATAAACGGAACCTAATCAGATCAGCACCCTTTTAGTAAGACGGACATCTTGAGTTTTCAGAGATTTATACGTGTAGAAAATATATTAAAATTTTGATACTCTTTATTATCTGCATAATATTGGTATGAGACATAATATTGGTATGGAGTAACGTGATAAGTGGTGATTCATATATTCGACTCCATTTTATTTGGATCAGAGGTATAGTTGTGTAACGACCCGTTTGGTCGTTTAGCACTTTTGAACTCGTTTTCGCTAAAATACCCTTTTCGTAGTTTTAAAGGGTATTCTTGACTTGCGGGAATTGGTGGCACGGTGATTTAATTGGCGAGTACTTTTTTTTTGAAAAATATTTATTTAATATGTGTGAATAGTTTATTTATAGGAATATGAGTTTTATATGTGAATAGTTTATTTATAGGAATATGAGTTTTACACATATAAGGTATAAGTTGGTAAATATAGTATTTGACGAAGTGGTTAATTTTTAAATAAAACAAAGCGGTTAATTGAATAAGTGAATTAGGAGGCTATTCCTGAAAGAAGTCGGCCAAGCCCATTGCCTATTTCGCTCGAAACCACGTTATAGTGGTTGTGGAATAAAATATCAAGGTAATTGATTTTCTTAATTTGTGAAAGAAAGAAGCAGTAGTAGAAAACCTATAACAATAGACAAGATAGAAGGAAATATATTTTCTTGGATCAATTTTAATCATGTTCTGTGTATGATAATACTTGATTTAAGTTTTATTGTTTACAAAAAGTAGGTAGAGGAATCATTGTATAATGATGAGTAATAATGACAGAAAGAATGAGGATTTGCTAAGAATTGAAAAAAATAATAGAGCGAATATTGCTGTGTACAATTTTGGTTCTACTGTTTGGACTTTACAAAGGGAGTAATAAATTTGTTAGGTAGGTAGTAATGATGAGGATAAAGGAAAGTTATAGTTTAAGGTTTTGCTACAATACTATTGTCACTGTTTTCGTTCTATTCTTTCTTTTTTATCCGGATGTTGACTCAATTTATTATTAATAATTATGGTAGTGGTTTGTGGGAAAGGACGAGTTTGGAAATAATGGCAGCCCACTTTCGTCCTTCTTCCTCCCTACATTGACTGCACAGTACGTCCTTTTCTTCTTATTTATAGTGAATTCACGGATTGGGTTTAGTATTTTTGTCCGAGTTAAAACATTGGGGAAATTAAAGGTTTTGAGTCCTAGTCCTAGGAAAGAAGATTATGATTTGAGAGTCCATTTATGGATGAAATTGACTAATTTTTTGAATATAGGACCCTTAGGTTATGGGCAAAATGATTTTTAAAGAAAATTCCAGCTTTGCCTTCGAGGTCACTTTTCGGGCGCGTTTTTTTGGGTTTCGAATATAAGTATAGCAATATGGGTGTCCTTAGATTCGTATTCTAATGTAAATCGCGTATTTGATAGATTTCGATCACTCGGAGGCTCTACGCAAAGGAAAGGCATTGGTTTGATCGTTCATATATCGAGGTAGGTTATGGTCTACTTTAGTTAGACTCGATTAGAGAATCGTATGTAGTTGTAGAAAGTGACGGAATAGCATATAGGCCTTCGTTTTGAAGTGAGGCGAATTCCAATTAAGTTGGTTCACATAAATTTTTATGTCGCTTGTCTCCATATGTGTTATTTTCTGTGATTATCACCTATTTGTATCTCCGTCACATACTAGCTCACTCATCACATAAAAAGGAATGGTAATATTGATAATTGAACAAATTAATATGATTTGTACTTGTTGATTTTATATTGGTGATATCGTTGAGACTGATATCAAGCATGACATGCTTTCCATATTATTGTTGTGATGATTGGTGAGGTGAGTGATTGAGAGACTCCGAGGTCTTTGCCGGAGATTGAGAGTGACAGAAAGACTCCGAGGTCTTTGCCGAAGATTGAGAGTGATTGATAGCCTCCGAGTTCTGTGGAGCACGAGTGGTACATGGACTTCGCGGGTCCCCCATTCAAGCATGTGTGTACGAGAGTGAGAGAGGTATTCATTGCATTCACTCAAAAATCTATTTGACATATAAATTGAACTATATCACATCTTGGTTGATTTCATGATTCCTTTACACTTTACTTATATATGATACGTGACCATACATGTTTGCTCTATTTGCACTTGTTAGTTTCCACTTCTTCACATCTAATCATCGTCGGCCTATGATGCTTACCGGTACTAGTGTTGTACCGATATTACTCTTGTCGCACTTTTGTTGAGTGCAAAAGATCCGTCATCCGCTTCTACACCCCGTGGCCGATACGCGAGGGTGACATCTTTTGATTTGGTACTTGTATCCGTGGCCCCCGAAGGACCTCCTCTATTTATTTCGTTTTTGTATTCGACAACAATATGTAGCCTTCGGGTATTTTCGTACTTATATTCCGTACTATGTTAGCGCTCTTGTACCCTTTGACCGTATTTTGGGGTTGTCGTAACATTTCTAGTTATGATAAGTATTTAAGACTTGATAACTTATTCTTATTTAATTTTCCGCTTATTTAACTTGTTATTAGTAATGTGGTTCGCCTACTCGGAGGGATAGTGTAGGTGCCACCACGACTCGCGAATTGGGTCGTGACAAGTTGTTTGTTTGTAATTCGACATAGATTTTCAAAGGCTAATTAAATGAAACAATCTAGAGTCACATCTTTTGGAAGGAGTTCAACTGAATCTCCTTCATTTGGAAAATTGTATTGTGTAATTAGGATTAAAAAAATCACACATATATAAACTTCTGAATCCCCTTAACATAAGAGAAGTTTTCATAATAGTGGAAAATATAACTTGAAAGTTGATTTAAGTCGCACTTTTTAAATCCCCTCGATAAAATTCATGGCTCTACCGTTAATTAATCGAGTCAGAGAGTTTTTGGAGTCACATGTCATGTCCTTCAAATTGTATTCAATACACAACGCTATATATGAATGAAATCTCTGAAATAATGGTTATCACCAAACAGGATTAATTGTTTCAGTCTTAAGAATGTATCCTTCTCCCTTCTAGTGCATGTTCTTGTACATTACAAAGTAATTTCTCCAATTAATTTTGGTCACGTCAATTTCAGAGCTTGTTTTCTCTTCTCCAGACATTTCTCCAATTAGCTCTCTTACGTTGCCATTGTGAAACCTAGCAAAAAAGAGTCATTTATAAGTACCTAGCAAAAAAGAGTCATTTATAAGTACATATGTATAATGTTAAGAATATTGCCTACTCCTAAAGAATCAAACGACACATTGATCAATTACATGTACTATGTGCTAATGTTTTAGCAATTATTTCAGACCAGAAAAAAAAAGTTTTAGCAATTATTTATAGATCTATTTCTCATGTTTCAGTAATTACGTACATACTCCCTCCGTCTCAATTTATGTGAAGTGATTGACTGGGTGCGGAATTTTAAAAATTAAAGAAATATGAAATGTCTGATAGAAAATAAGTCATAGATATTTGTGTGGCTATATATCGTTTTATTAAATGAAAGGTAAAATGGAGAAAGTTTAAAGTAAAGTTATTTCTGAATATAAAAAAGTATCATTCTTTTCGGGATAAATTTTAAAAAAAAAAAAAAAAAAAAGTGCGCTATATAAAATTGGACATAAGGTGCTTATATATAGTTTCTAGTAGTAATAATCAATTCTAACTAAGTGAAATCGATAAAAATCTAAAATTCACTCGTTTTTTGCCTCTTATTTTTGTTTTCCTTTTTGGCGATTTATGTCTTTCCTACTAAGATTACGTCTCTTAAGGTTATTCAAATGCTTAAATAGAAAGTGATAATCTTTATCTATACTACAATTGAACACTAATGTTAGTCTAAACCTTTGATAACTACCCTCCTCGTTTTATTTTATGTTTCTAATTAGTTTAACTTGACACAAAGTTTGAGAATATAAGGGAGACTTTTGAAATTTGTGATCTTAAACTAATGATGTATAATGTACCAAAATGTCTTTTATATCTTGTGGTCTTAAGCATATCATGCAATGAGATGTTGAAATTAAAAATTACTAAATATACACAAAAAAATATATATATAAATTGAAATATATCACACATACCAGCCTTTATAGAAAGTGTATGGTTCATAGAGCTTGCTGAAGTGCTTCAAATATTCAACCTTTCTTTTAAAACGTATTTGAATCTGTCTAAGTTCTTCTTCACTTAAATATTGTACTTCATGCTGCCTGAATAGCACCTCGCAAATATAATTTGAAAAATCCGACATTTTGTCAAAATATTTCATCTTACTGACCTCAACTTTATCTCCTTTTGAATTAACAAAAGGAAATAAATGGAAGAAATCGTAAGAATAGTCGAAAATCTGAGATTATGATACAGGATTCAGAGATGTTGATGCCACATGATAGACATTAATTAGTTCTGGATTTTGCAAGTATCCATGCTTTGCAATAGCAGCCATTGTTGCATTTACAACCATATCAACGGGAACCTATATCAAGTGAAGAAGACAGAAAATATGGCGCAAGTTGACTGGATACGAAATAAAAGTAAATGAAGATTTTTTAAATTTATGATCTTAAATATGTCATGATTTTTGTGTGGATATAAAACTTGTCATTAAAAGTGAAATATAAAGTTTAAGTTAAAACCGTCTATGCCCAAGCCTATGACACATATTTTTCACTTTGGCCCAACCGGCCTCACGTATTTGTCTCTTGGGCTACATAATCATCGAGCCGAAAAGCATGTGTTCCATATGAATTTGTTGATATGCCTTATAAAACTCTTCATTTTCCTCTCCCATTCCGATGTAGGATTTGTACGCATATCATATTGTCATGAATAATGAGAGTGATAGTGTGATACTCAAACCCAAAATATTTAGTTACTCTGGTACCATATTGAAGTATATTACCATCTCATCTAAAATCTTAAACTATTAGATAGGGCAAATTTTTAATTATTTAATAGTATAATGTCTCAATACGCTTCCTAATTAAACCTTTTTGTTCTCTCTCTATTTTTTCTTTTGGTGGAGTGATTGTTGTAGCGTGAGGCGATCTCATTTAAAAGTTGAAACTATTAAGACGAACATTCTTTTACTTACTTAACAATATCTTCAACATGTTCTCAGGTGGGGGTTTGATTCTTTTTTATAGGTCAAGATAATATGTGACAATGAGACTCGAACCCAGGATGTTTGTCTGCACATATACCATATCAAAGTATATAACATCATCTCATTTAAAAATTAAACTATTAGAGAGAGTACAATTTTAATTACTAAGTAGTGTCTTAAACCCTACGCTCCTCACGTTTATGGACCTCGAGAACTAAAATTTAATGTTCAAAGTCAAGGCTACTAGCAGAAAGATAATTTTTAGAAAATAACTTAGTTTTTTTTTCCCTTTTATAAAGGAAAAAAAGCGATTTTCAAAGAGAAAAACTGACATTTTGGAATAAAGAGAAGAAGATAGGAGCCAAAATGGTCCTCTCCATTTATAGAGGGAGTTTAATGGAGAAGCACCCCTCTATTTATGTGGCAACATTATTAGTTAGGAAGTAAAAAACGTTCTTCTTTAATCACATTTCTCTCAAATATTTTTAAATATTTGAATATATAAATATCCTTTTCAGTGATTTCTATGAAAGAATCTTGAAAACGACGGATTCCGCGTGAAAAACTTTGAAAAAGTTTGATCAAGCATAAGAAATTTTTAATTGAAAACCTATTTGAATTGGATTCTTTCGAATTTTATATCGAAGATATATTTACAAAATTGTTTCAGTTTTTTTATTGATTGGAATTAACTCTAGCCCCTTGCATGTAATATTTTACTCCTTTTATTTTACATGATGTTATTTAATTGGACATAGAATTTTTTATTTTTTAAAAAAAAATTAACCTTACAATCTAAAGTAAGCCATAAATATTTTTCACCCCATATCAAGAAAAAGCTCTTGATATTAACCTTTATATTTGATATCAATATTCAGAAAGTGACTACACAAAAGGAGAAGGATATAAAATCAAACCTCCTCAGAGACTATATGTGAGTTGAATATGGCCAACTCAATATAATTTAATACAAGTAGATGCATGTCTCTTTTTTCCTTATGTCATTACGCATTTTATTACTTCAAAACAAACACTACAAGAGAGCATTGGGGCCGTATACTTCATTTTCAAGAGGATGGGTTCACATGCTTTTAAGATAAGATATAAAAAAACGTTAAAGGCTTCTTAGAATTTTTATTTATTTAAAGGCGTAAAAGTGCATTTAGTTGGGTTCAATCCGGCAATCTTTAGGGTTAAAACCCAACACTTAATCGAAAGTCCACTCGGTCCGGTTTGATTATGTGTTCCTTCAGTTCATATTATAGATATTTTAAGTATAATATACATAATATACCGAGTTTAGTCGGGTGACTATGAGTTCACGTGACCCATTTTTTATACATAGATTCGCCCCTACATATGTTGCATTCAAGGTGGGGGTTCAATTGAACTCCTAACTTTCAACGCGGAGTATAAATTTATGTGTAAAAATTTATTAAAATTGAAATAAATAGTAGGCTTTCAATGGACACATTGGGGCTGTTTCGAGGGGTTATGATGATGTGCATGGCGGTTTTGTCTTCGGAGACAGGAACGGAGGAGGAGTCTCACTTCTGGATTTTGCTAAGGCTTTTGGTTTGGTGGTAGCCAACTCGAGTTTCCCTAAGATGGAGGAGCACTTAGTAACATTCCGTAGCTCGGTGGCTGCAACGCAAATAGACCTTTTGCTCCTTAGAAAGGATGATAAATGTCTCTGTAAAGACTGCAAGGTCATTCCGAGTGAGAACCTTACGACCCAACATAAGCTATTGGTGATGAATTTGGAGATTAAGAGGAAGAAGAAGAAGAGGGTCGCCGATGATAGCCAAGGATCAGGTGGGGGAGTTTGACTCTATCTAGTGCCCAAGAAGTAGGGGAGAAGTTGATAGATTTGGGGGCATAGGAGAGTAGGGGAGATGCGAGCAGTATATGGGATAGGACGGCCAGTTGCATCAGAGAAGCAGCTAGAAAAGTTCTGGGAGTCTTTAGAGGTCGCCGTGGTGGGCATCGAGGGGATTGGTGGTGGAACGGGAAGTCCAGGTAAAGTGGAAGCAAAGAAGAAAGGGACGATGCGAAGCCGTGGGTAAACAAGTGCAAAGATGACGAAGAGAGGCGGGCGAATAGGGAAAAGTATAAGATGGCGAGAAAGGAGGCGAAGTTGGCAGTGAAAACGACAGTTTTTGAACGCGTTTATGCAGAACTAGAGGACAGAGGCAGGGATAAAAAGTTATTCAAGCTTACTAAGGCGAGAGAGAAGAAGGCACGCGACCTGGATCAAGTGAAGTGCATCAAGGACAAGGATGGCAAAGTGTTGGTAGAGGAATCTCTCATTAGACGGAGATGGCAGTCATACTTCCATAAACTCTTGAACGAAGAAGGGCAAGAGACATTGTGTGTTGGGAGATTTGGAATACTGCGAGGCATCGCGGTTGTGGTTATTGTAGAAGTATAAAGGTCGATGAGGTTAAGGGTGTTGTTCGTAGGATGTGCAGGGGAAGAGCGACGGACCTGACGAGATTCCTGGGGAATTTTGGAAGAGTGCAGATAGGGCAGGCTTGGAGTGGCTGACTGAGTTGTTTAATGTCATTTTCAAGACGGCGAAGATGCTCGAAGAATGGAGGTGGAGTACAATGATTCTTTTGTATAAGAACAAGGGCGACATTCAAAGCTGCAACAACTATAGAGGTATCGAAGTGCTAAGGCACACTATGAAAGTGTGGGAAATAGGTGGTAGAGATGAGGAGAGAGAGGCGTGTCTATTTCGAAGAACCGGTTCGATTCATACCGAGGCGTTCTACTACTGAAGCCATTCATATTGTTAGGAGATTGGTGGAGCAATATAGGGAGCAGAAAAGGGACTTGCACATAGGGGTGGGCGTTCAGTTTTTCGATTCGGTTTTTCAAACTTCGGTTCGGTTTTTTCGGTTTCGGTTTTTTGAAAGTGGACACCGAACCGAATTAGTTCGGTTCGGTTTTGGTTTTTTAATTCGGTTTTTTTTGTTGGCATGGGCACGAAAATGGGATATTTTCTATAGATGTTACTTTTCAACTTGATAATAACATCTATAGATGTTACTTTTATTATTATTATTTTTTCGGACGCCGTACTTTGCCTTTCTTTGAGCCGATGGTCTATCGGAAACATCCCTTCTGTCACGACCCAGCCCCGTGGGCCGTGACTGGTGCCCTACCTAGGCACCCAGACAACTTACGAACCAGATTGTCATATTAGGGCATATAAAAATTTAATAGATATTATTCGTACCGATAACTGATAGCAGACATTACACAAACTGAAACGAATGCTACTAGCGGTCGCCGTCTGCGAGAATCATATCAAAATCAAAGTGAGCGGAATGCACATCGCCCGACATACACATACATACAAACATGTGGGCCATATCGGCCATTGAAAGGCATACGGGGCCGCTTAAGGACGCAAATCGGAATCATATACAAACAAACCGGACCCATGACCCACAAATATGACTACGAGCCTACAAACAAAACGTAATGATACGAACGTATGACGGGGACGGGGCCCCGCCGTGCCGAACGATCACAAATGTACGAGAATATGCGTAGCGAAAACATATATACCAAATATGGGCTCCGAATCGAGGGGAGCACTCCATGTGCGTAATGGAAGCCTAAGCCGGAGGATCACCCAACCGAGCGTACGCCCACGCGGGCAAGCCTGACCCCGAAGAAAGGGGGTCGATGCGAAAAATGCGAGCATGTAAAAGCGGAGAATACTGATAATCCAAATCATATTTGGAGTCGAAAAAATACGAAACAAATACGAAGTAACGGATCAAACTTTGTGCGGAATGCAAATGTACAAAATGCAAACAAAAGTCATGCATAAGGCTCGGAACGTGGTCGCCCCACCGACGGTGCCACAACACATCATACTCAAGAAGATTTCAAATCCACGTGCAAACTCAAGACACATACACGTCACACACATCAAATCATCGGAACATATCGATGCCATATCACATCATAACACCATAAACGGTTAGGCCACATGGCGAGGTCTCGAAAACCGTAACACGTCATACACGCCGAATATGTCATAATGCGCACGATCACAAAACCGGCCGGGTCTCGGCAGAACGGAGTCATAATGATTGGCACGGCGGGTGGTACCGGAAACCATATACATATTAAAAGTAAACTCCAGGACTCGACACATAATTTCATATGCATATACATTAGTATCAGAAGGCTCAAAATGAGTATCGGGTCAATCGGAATTAATTTACAAAAGTCGCGGACTCTTAAGTTATCCATTTTTCGAAAAATACATCGTAGATCATTCTCGGAAAATTTGGTATCATTCATAGTGAAGAACGTTCAATAACATTATAGGATATTGCAAACGGACCTTAGAGAGTCATAGGCAAACACTTCCTTATATCGTATGGAAATGAATCAAACTAATCAAATAAGGAAGTCTCGGGACTTGCGGGCCCACCTCGGGTCAAGTCGGGCGGCGGACCTAAATTACAAACATTAGGCTCCCTAAAGTCATCCGTAAGAGTTTCGGAGCGATTCGGATACGTTTACGTTGCAGTTACAAAGATTAAGATTCTTTTAACCAAATATGGGAGTATAGTTCAATTATATTTCAATGAATAGTATGCAAAATCGAACTCGGATTTCAAGAGCAGAATTATCCCGAGGGTTAGACCTTAACCTAGTAGGACTAGGACATGCCAAAAGAAGAAAGGTAGGCTTTACATACCTTACGGACGTCTTATGCTCGCTTAAACTCAAATCCCGTTTCGTCCGTAACGCAAATGGTCAAAGTTACCAAATGTAAATCATATGCCTTTGGGGAGCTTATTCTTAGCCCTTATTGGTCTACAAGAATTTGGGCAGCATCTCCCCTATAATCCAACATCCCCGAGAATTAAACTCGGCCAACATAGCAACAACCAACCCAATAATAACATCAACAACATCAACAATTGAATTAAAACGCATTCTAGCATGAATAGTGTTACTTTCTTCATAATGCAATAACTTCCATTCTAACTTCACACTTTCAATCCGGTATCAACGTTTTCATATTTGTCTACTAATTCGCGGCCATTCAAATACAATTCGGACACATTTCTCATTATTCTACAAAATATACAAAATCTCCATCAAACCATAATCCATCCAAAACTTCCAATTTTCATCATAAATTTCCATAACACATTTTTTGTCTTCCAACTTCATTAACACCAATCATAATTTGTGTCTTACCACTTCCATCTTCATATTTACATAAACTACTACAAAGTTGCATATTTTCCTATAACAACCTTACAACATATTTTCTATGACAACAAGAACCATTAACCTTCTATTCACTTCATAATGCCATAACAACACAACTAGCATACTAAACAAACTCAACCTATATTCTTTCACCATACCACCCCCACGGTTACAACACAATCACACACACCTCACGGTCACAACATACACGCCCTACTTTCATGGTTTTCATGTACTTCACATATGCTACAACATATATATAATTTTCCAACACAAAAGAGTAAAATTCTTACCTTTTTCCAACTTTTTCCTCTTGCCAAAAGAAGCACTTTCTTGCCCCAAAATTTATGTCATCTTGAAGAGGGCCTAGAGCTTAATAAGAATCTAAGAAGAAACAAATTTTTGAATCAAAGAGGCTCCAAGAATCTTTTCTTCTTTTTTTTTTTTCCTTATTCTCTCTATGGCCGAAGGCCTTTTCTCTTTTTCTTGAACATTCCAAAGGATGAACACATATATACATGTCATCCTTTCTAATTAAATGTCACATGACCACTACATGACATGGCTTGGGCCATTTCTTAAGGCCTTGGCCGGCCACCCTTCCAAATTTGGGCCTCAATTTTTTTTTTTTTCTTTTGAGCCCAATTACTTATGGATCATCTTTCGCAATTCCCGAAACAAATTTTCAAAATTTCGATTTTGTCCTTAACCTTCCTCGCTAATTCCGCACCAATGTTTCCATAGCCGACATATTGATACTAGTAAGATCCAAATATGGCCTTATTTCTTACGACAAAGATTATTCGAACTTTCCAAATATGCAAAAATGCTTAGGATATAACACTCTCTCTATCTCCACAGAGTAGGAGTAAGGTCGCCCTTTCACTCTACCTCCCCAAACCCTACTTTGTGGGATTACATTGGGTATGTTGTTGTAGTGCTTAAATAATATAGTAAAAATTGGCTACTAGGTAAAATTAGCACTCCTTTAGGTGATCATTGATCCAATCTCCCATACATAATTCAAGCCTTGTATTGTAAAAATTTCCAACGGACTTTATTTATTGCTAAACAATAAAAGATTATAGCTAATTTTATTTAACGATGAAAATCAATAATGAATTATCGAAAAATCATGTTAGCTAAAGATATTTAGCAACATATTAGCATCAAAATCCATAGTTATCTTTTTTTTATTTTTGTTATTATGGGAATATTCTCCTAGAGCTCCGGATCCGTGGCATTCTTTTTTCAACTCATCCACAATGGTATTTGATGCGTTAGCTAACCAAAGCAAATTGCTATAGTTTATTCTTTTATGCAATTAGTGAAGAAAATTTAGCAACCAAGATAAGCCAACGACCGAGAAAATGCTTTATAACGGTAACATGTGTACGGTGATGATTCTGTTGTTCGGTTAAACCAAAAAATCGGCTTAGGTGAAACCGGAACCGAACACCGAATTTGTTATATAAAAAAAACCGAAATCATACCGAAACACCGAAAAAACCAAAAAACCGAATTAATTCGGTTCGGTTCGATTTTTGGTGTTTATGCCCCCCGCACTTGCATATGGTATTCGTCGACCTAGAGAAAGCTTACGATAAAGTGCCAAGAGGTTCGTATGGAGATCTTGGAGGCTAAAGGTGTGTGGCGTACATTAGAGCGATCGAGGACATGTATGATGGAGCCAAGACCGAGGTAAGGACTATAGGAGGAGACTCGGAGCACTTTCCGGTTCGATAGGTTTGCGTCGGGGATCGGCTCTTAGCCCATTTTTATTTGCCTTGGTGATGGATGGATTGACGCGACAAATTCAAGGTAAGGTGCCATGGTGTATGTTGTTCGCAGATGACATAGTCTTGATTGACGAGACTCGTAGCGGAGTTAACTCTAAGCTAGAGGATTGGAGACGGACGTCAGAGTCTAAAGGATTCAAGTTGAGTAGGACCAAGACAGAGTACTTGGAGTGCAGGTTCAGTGTCGTACCTCAGGAGGCCGACGTGGAAGTGAAGCTTGGTACACAGGTCATCCAAAATTAAAGAAGTTTCATGTATCTTGGGTCTATTTTACAAGCAAATAGGGATATTGACGATGATGTCACACATCGTATTGGTGCAGGATGGTTGAAATGGAGGCTCGCTTCCCGGAGTCTTGTGTGACAAAAGAAAGTGCCACCAAAACTTAAGGGAAATTTCTATAAAGTGGTGGTTAGGCCCGACTACATTGTACGGGGCGAGTGTTTGTCACGACCCAAATCATGGATCATGGGCACCCACACTAACCCTCCCCGGTGGGCGAACCCTTGGATAACTACCTTAATTTGATACAACATGCGGAATAAATACTTTTATTATAAGAAATTCTGAAAATCTGGTCTAGAACTCGTACAGAGCTTAAGAAGTTTACAATTTGAATAGATAACGGACTCAAGCGGATACGACCTACGTTTAAGGATGAGAACAACGAAATCTAAGGAGGGACTACCGGGTTGCAATAGTCACCCGAAACGTCTTTGACGAATGCCTCGAAACGGTCGTGAGACTCAGAACATCACCCGAAATAACTCTACACCTCCCGAAGGAGTGTAAGAGTAGTATGAGCACAACACTAGGCTCGTAGGATCATGGCCGACTAAGACTAGATAACGTATATAAAGGCAACAAGCAAGAAAAACATATAAACCAACAAGTACA
>NC_081346.1:74855623-74971472 GCF_029784015.1 Lycium ferocissimum | reverse complement strand
GGACGTAAGGTCGGAAACGCTCGCGTCGCAATATGGAACAACCATGGGCGCTTTGTCTCACCTTGAAGGAACGATAATTATAAGGCGAGACTAACGATAAGGATAACATCACGGGAACATAAAAACGAGAATCATGACATATCATTTCATATACTTTGAAACCTTGAAATAGTCATTATTCAAAAATAGCTTAACATTTCATATCGTCATATTCATGGTAAGAACAGATCCTTGACATATTCGTCATATACGTTTTCTCATGTCTAGCATCATCATTGTCGTCATAAAGTCATAGTCGTTGTTTTAGTCATAAAACTTCCAAAATCGTAAAACTTGGATTTTTGAAGAAAAATGAATATTTTGGAAAACCTTTATAAGCTTTTAAGAAGGAAAAATACCTTGGAACCATTACTTCTAACTTTTGGGAATGAGAGCGTTATGGAAGCATTTATAAAATCGACATACGAATCATGCCATAGAAAGAAAAGGGACGAGCCTTAACATGCACATGCCGCGCCTTACTAGCTACGCTATCCATCCAAACTTGTTAGTCTACATTCAAGAGAGTTGACATAATCATTAGACTCATCACCATATACTTATCTCGATCCTTCAAACAAATTCATTTATATCTGCCCGAAATTTCGGCGGTGACATCTCCTACTGTAAATATACCATCCCCGAAATCTAACTCGGCAAATTTTAATCAACAATAATCCGGGAATTCAACCGGCCAAACCAACAACAATACTAACAATCATACTAACAACATCAACAATTAATTCAAAACAACCCAACCATTATGCAACACTACCGAACCACTTCCAATTTCAATGGAACAACAACAATACATTTCTTTCTTCCAAATTCATAAACTATACCAACAACAATTCCAACAATACCAACATTAACCATAATATTTCCAACTTCAAAATACTTCATAAACATTCCATATGGTGTTTGTCCCATATTTCCATCACGAGAACCATTTTATAACGATTTTACGGCTCATATAAAATAAATAAACCAATATTAACACAAATAGAAAGAGATTCATACCTTTCCCTCGATAATAATGCTATATATTTACTCCTCCACCTTGAACTTAAACCTGAAACGCAATCTGCGATTTTGAAGTCGCAACTATCTGTTGCACGGGCCCAGATTTGGGAATTATACTGGTTTCGGGCTAAAGTTGGTGGTGGAAGGTTGAATTTTCTAGAATATTGAATGTTTTATTTTTTTTATTTTTTTTTTTTGTCGATTTTTTCTGGAAAATGAGGGGTTAAGCCCTTTAAATAAAGTAATTGCGATCTTGTAGTCGACTGTAGCCGATCCTTGTTAAATCCGCGGAAGTATTTCGAGACCTAAAACTTTTATATCCGATCTCTTTATTTGCATACCTGGATATATCCAAAACTCCATACGGTCTGTATAACTTATTCAACATCTAAACTTTTCCTTATTCCAAATTTACCCTTAACACTCCATACCAATGAAAAGATGAATATGCAACTTGTGCATTAAAACAAAAACAAAATCGGAAATTAAAAGTCTTATCCACAACTTGTCGCAATCCAACTTAAATTATTCCAACGTACAAAATACGGGATATAACAGTCACCTTCGGAGGTTTCACCTTCGGGACTAGGGCCTTTAGGAGACTCTTTACACCCTTCCACATCCTCATAAATAGCTTGTCCCTAGCCCGGCTCCTCTTCTTCTCCTTGTCTAAATCTTCACGAACATCCACATGAGCTTGAGCCAGAGATCCATAGGCACCCTACAAGGCATCAACAGCCTCTCCCATCTTAGTATGGGTCTCCATATAAGCCTTCATCTGCTCAGTCGCAAAGTAGCCAGTACCCGTGGCACTGCTAGATGACCGACCTCCGTGGAAGGCGTGCAAATCCACGTCGTTGCCTCCTGCGCCCGTATCAGCCTATCGGCCCCTCCGTACCTGCAAGTACCTAGGGTCTATGTGAGCGACCACTCCGTCACGGTGGGCCATTCTTGTCCCTCGCGTCATACGAGCCGTCCTCTTCCTCTTGCCCATGTCCTGTGACCCTTTGACCTTCAATAGGTCAAAGGCAATATCGCAATCCACACAGCGGTCCCCAGGCTCCGTAGGAACCCCGGCATTACGGCAGACATGGGTAATAAGGGAGGGAAACATCAAGCTCGGGCCAGCCTTGGCCATAAAACCCCGCCACTCCTCGATCTCCTGCATACCCACATTCACGGGCATACCATCCAGAATGCAAGCCACCACAAGGGCCCGCGGGTAAGTGACATCAGTAGTATTGTTTGAGGGCCGAACCCGTCGGGCAACGAGGTTTAACCACCTCCGGGCCTCAGGAGTAAAGTGACGGCTCTTTATAGCCAATCGTGAGACAACCCAAGTAGCCTTATTTCTCTTTGATTCTAGTACGAACATTCTCACCAACCACAGTCCGTTATCTTCAACATCCTTGGCCCGAAGCTCATCTTGTGATGGGTTTGGTAGTCCGTGAACGGCATTGATTGCCTCGGACTCACCGTTATGGCAACCCCCTGAATAGTAATCTACGGCTGCAGGGCAGTCCAATCCGTAGTAGGGAGCATAGCATAGAACTCCCTGACCTAGTTGTAGTTGACATCACCGGGCTTTTAGGCTAGCTGGGCCCAACCAATGCTGTGTAAGGTCTGGTAAAATTTCGGGGCTAGTTCTTCAACCCGGTCCATAACGAAAGCCCTCTCATGAAGCAGACCTTTGGTCTGCTACTCCATGAAATGCTGCTTGCAAGCATTGTTGGGGAACCTGACATATGCGGGGGGAGCAGGGGGTTGTTGTCCTTGTTGTTGTTGTTGATCCGCCATGATTAGTGAGGAGTTTAACCTGGAAAAGTGGAAAGCAGAGTTAGATTAGTATGCCATAAAGAGTTAGCGCTGATAGACCATGCATGGAATAATAGAAAAACCCGAAAAATCAAATCTTCTGAAGCGACTCACGCTGCTCGCGGTCGCGGGACATTGCGGTACATCGCGACCTTGACCCGTGGCGTGCCGTGACTAGTGCCGGTGGGCACTCAAACACATTCATTAATCGATTCACAAACGGATAGCTTACGCGTATACAAATATCGGTATTTGTCTCAATGCAACCATATATATATATCGAAGCGGAAAGGCTATCAAATGGCACGTCGGCCCGAAAACATATACACAAGCAAGCCGACAGGGGCTGGCTACGGCGAATAGGATCGCCCGAACATATAACATACAAACACACACATGCAGGGATAGGCCTAACCTACATATGCGTCTACGGACCTCTAAACGGACCAACGAGAATCATATGACGGGACGGGGCCCGCCGTGCCACGGCAAACAAATACATATGCCACGAACGAATATGTACCAAAAGGTGGGCTCCGGAACAAGGAGCACTCCAAGGCCGTGATGAAAATCCTAAAGCGGCGGATCACCAAAATGCGTACTGCGGGCATGAAACGCGACCCCCGAAGAAAGGGGTCGATGCGGAATATGTGCGGAGCATGTAAAGCATGAAATACAATAGAGCGAGAATCGTACTTTAAATAAGGAGTAGGAGCGTGGATACGGTAACCGAAACCACAAAACTTACCTTGAACATAATTCATACATGTTCGTATCATATACCAATCGGACAATCATTACGCACGTACGTATACATATAGCGTGTCCCGGCCCTACTAGCGAGAGACTCGGTAAGTAAGATCATATCATCATCCCGTATATATATGCATATAGCGTGTCCGGCCCTACAGTGAGGGTCTCGGTGTATAAGCGTGTCCCGGCCATCTAGTGAGGGTCTCGGTGTATAGAATCGTATCATCATCATATCATCATATACATAGCGTGTCCCGGCCCTCTAGTGAGGGGCTCGGTGTATAGAATCATCATATCATCCTATTATCACATATCATATCAGACTTCAGAACCCATGGTTACGTACCAAAATCATATGCATAGAAATCTTCATTTCAAACTCGACAAACGATTAAGTAATCATACTCGGGGGTTGAAATCATAGCCACATGAAGTTCTTTTAAAAATAGGTCGTTGGAATCAAACATAGAAAAGTCGCGGGACCACGGACGAGCGTCGCCCAATCGGGCCCGCCGTGAAATCTAAAGTCATCATATGTTATCGAATCATTATTATAAACTCAAAGATAAGTAGCTGATCGTACTTGAAATCGGGATAATAGTCATATCATATCCTTTTAAAAGTCATCAAAAGTACATAAAGGAGAGTCGCGGGACCCACGAACGAGCGTCGACCCGAGCCGGCCCCCCCTATGGAAATCATAGTCATCATACATCATGAAATCATTTTTGAGCATATCGAAGCGATCCGGTTCTGTCTGTGAAAGTTACGGACTTTCGTAGTTTTCGGAATCATTTAGGAACAAGACTCTTTTAAAAACCAACTTTTATGCAACTTTGAAACTTAGTCATACAAAAGACATGGGGCCAATATTTCATCATATCATGCATACGAAGATCAAGAAACAAATAATAATCACGGACATGGTCGGATCGCGGGAGTAGAATTCCCTCGAGACTCGTATCATAGCCTATTTACGGCTAAGGCATGCCAAAAAAAAGAAGAGTTGCGCTTTACATACCTCGATCGCTTTCAACGCTAATCCAACTCAAGCTAGTCCAACTCAAACTTATGTCTCGGGCTGCCCAAAGTACATGACAAGTCATAATATGCCAAACATTAGCTATAGGCATTTAGGGCATTTAATTCCAATTTAGCCCATAATTTCTACGAAATTTGGCGCGTTTCCCACATAAATAGAGCCACCGAAATTTAACTCGGCCAAAATCAACAACAACAACAACAACAACCAACCTAGCAACATCAATAATTAATCGAAAGCAATATAACATTAATAAGCCCTTTTTTCATCATTCAACAACTTTCAATATATTTGATTCAACGACTTACGTTCAAGCCAACATCAACGATTATACATTGATTACCAATCCGAATCCATACTAACATCATTCAAGAACATTTTAAACAATTCATACAATATTTCCAACAATCCAACAAGGCTCCAATTTGCCCAAAAGCGTCCCCAAACCCGAGAACCTCCCTATAGTGTATTCCTCATTTCCAAATCATGATTTGCATTTAACAATCCATACTATAACGATATCATTATCATAAATACACAAATTACATCAAACGCACAATAACCTTCAAATCAGTCCATACATTTACAACATCAATCTTGAGTCATTAAAAGCTCATTTCAACATAGAATTCATAACGACGACGACTAAAACATTAAGCGACATTATTCCATTCTTTGTCATATACCATGACCCATTTTCGGTAACACAACATATATACATATTGATTATTCTCATTCATTCTTCACCTACAATGATCACAACATACTAACTAGACCTCGATTCATGGCTTCAATACAACCTGACACACACACGCCCCCTTTTGGCTATATACTACACACCGTCTTCACTCCGACATACCGTATTTCATGATTTTCATCCATTTTAACATACTACAACATACATACAACCTCTACAACACATAAAACATGATCAAATCTTACCTTTCTTCTTCAACTCCCCAAATAGGCTAGGGTTTGCAATTGACACAACGAAAGGTCGGATGACTCAAACAACGCTTCCACCTTACTTAGGGACCTCAACTTAGTGGATTTGCATCAACAAAATATTTTTGGAGTGGCTAGAATTGGAGTTGGTTTTCCTTGCCTTGGTGAGAGCCTCTTGGCTTCTTCAACTTCTTGCTCTTTTTTTTTTCTAAGTGTTGTGATGAATAAATTGTGAAGACTTGGTCATCTTTTACACCTTATATGAATAATACAAGTGTCCTTGGCCCACACATGTGTTGGACCAATTAAAATTGAACACAAAATGTGTGGGACCATCCAACAAGTCACACGGCCACAAGGCCTATTTTTGCATGATTTTCAACTTCCAAATATATCACTTTTGGTCTCAAATTTTCCTAATTGTTCCATACCAACAAATTCATGAACAACTCATGTCTCAAAATAAAATCGAAAGTCAAAAGTCTCGACTTTGTATCCCGGAATGATTTTGTCCCCAATTTATCACAATTATTCCAGATTGTCCCACTGTACTAAAATGCGGGATATAACAGCAGCGAAGACGCTATAGAGGTACAATGGCCGCTACAGCGGATAAGGCGTCGCCATAGCGGTGCTTGGTCGCTGTAGCGGGCTCCCTATAGCGAGCAGGTCACCGCTATAGCGGCCACCTCCAACCCTGATAGACCGCTATCGCGGTACCGCTGTAGCGATGGAAGGACCGTCGCAGCGGTCCACCTTCTCCAGTCCGAAAAATTCTTGCCCAACCCCATTCCAAACCCAAAATTTTCACCAGGGTTTCCCCGTTTTAGTCAAGGATCAAGTAGTAAGATAGCATGCATGATTTTTATAACTTGTTCTACCCAATTTCAACTATCACAGTTACCAAAATTTTGAACAAGAACACCAAAAATTGCACCCTAACAAGACACCCACCCCAGCATCAAAACTAACCCCCTGTTCAGTAAATCTATAGTATAAGGTATTGCTAAGACTTTGTGAACGTGAATTAACCCTCCATGATCCAAGGAACCACCCTCTCCAAGAACCAAAAACCCCTTTCTGGCTAGAAAAATCAAAATTCTTCATAATCTAGCAAGTTAAGCATGGGATTTTTGAAATAAAAAGCCATATACAAGTTATAGGTTAGTAAAGGAGAGTGCATACCATGAAATGGGGGGAGATCTGCAAGCCTGGCCAGAGAAAAGTGAACCTTAGGATATTGAAGAAACCTTTGCTTTTTTAGATTTTGTGTGGATTTTTTAGTAGAGGAAAGGGGGTAGGTGGTTATAAGGGAGTGGGGAGGGAGATGAGGGGTTGAGAAATGTATGGGGAGGAGGGGGGAAGAATTTCGTGGGTAGTAGGAAGGTTTTTCGATTATGGGGGAAATAAGGGAAGTGGGAGGGGGTGATTGAGTTCACCCTTTTTTTTTTTGATTCTGCCTGATGATCGCTGCAGCCGGCATACCAGACCCTTTGCAGCGGTACCGCTATAGCGGTCCACTGGCCACTATAGCGATAGGAGCAAAAAATCTTCGTTTTGTTTTGTTTTGTTTTGATTCTGTCATTCATTCTCTCCCCATAGCAATAGCTCGAAACCCTGTTTATCATGCTATATGACTTAGGACTGTGTCTCTTACCTCACCCCACCCCGTTCGAGGACGAACGGTAGTTTAATTGGTATCTGGTGCAACGACCCGTCCGGTCGTTATTTAATATTTCATGAAACCATGCCCCATATAGGTCGAGGATTGTAAATAACAAGCTCCATGATGTGTTTTAAGGGTTGAGAGTGGGAAAAATCAATTTCGGAAAGAATTGGAAATTTTGGGCCTGGGAAGTGAAGCGGACCGCTATAGCGGTCAGTGGACCGCCATAGCAGTACCGCTATAGCGACGTAGCGACCGCCGCAGAGATCCGCGTGGGGCAATAGTCCAATTTTGAGTACTTAGTCTATTTTTCTCTCCTTTTTCAACAAAAGACTCTCAAGGGCTGCTCCTAGGGTTCCTTATGAAAGAAAAACCCTTGACCCCAAGAAAAAGAAATCTTTCTAATTTCCTCCCCACCATTCCCTACGAATACTATCGCTCAAGGATTCGGATGAAGGCTAAGAAGGCGATCAATTCCTGGAGAATCAAATATTTGTTCGTTAAAGAGGTAGGTTATGGTTTACTTTAGTTACACTTTGATTAGCGAATCGTATATACTTTTAGAGTTGACGGGAGAATGCATGATTAAGTCTTCGGACATGGAGTTTGGACGGACATACTTTTAATGTGACTAAATTATTGTATAAATGATGGCTAGGGTAATAATGGGTTATATTTAATAGAAAGTGCTGTTATCACTGAGGGGTTACTCCGTGTTTACTTTATGCAACCCTAGAAGAGGGTGATTTTTGTCTGTATACCTGATTGTGTTGAATAGTCATATGGTTGTTTTCCCATGAAATTAAGAGGTTTGCATTGAAAGAATTATATTCAGCTGGGTTGGCAGTACGCCCATCAAGGGCAAGAATAATGATTGGCTTGACATATCGCATCGTTGCATTGCATTGCATGGTTTATGCGGAAATACAGGTAGCAGGCAAGGCTGAGTGTAGGCATTGTGTTATCTGGCCTTGTGGCCGTTGAGTTGAAAATATGAAATATATATATATATATATATATATATATATATATATATATATATATATATATATATATATATATATATATATATATATATATATATATATATATATATATATATATATTGTGTGTGTGTGTGTGTGTGATTTGTGCTTGGGTCCGAGGAGTGAATCCGGAACGAGTGGTACATGAATGCCATGGGTCCCCTGCAGGTCATGACTACTGAGCAATGACATCAGATAGCATGTATGTACAGTTTTTTTGGGCCCCGTATTGCATTATGCACTGCACTACATCTCATAAATCTATGGTATGCATGCGTGTACTCTTTGTCGTAAATATTGCTTATTCATTTCATGGTTGTAGTTGAGAGTCTGGTTGGGGAGAGGGTTACACAAGATAAGTGTAGTGTTGGATGTACGATAGTGATTTATTTTCCTAGATACAATGTATTATAGCAAGTAATGTGAGTAGGTGAACTTTACAAACAAAAAGGGATAGAAGCTATAATACATAAGAAGCATGGGGACGAGAGTTACTAGGTTGGATAAAAGGAAGGAAATGGTTGTGATTTAGTAGAATACCTTATATTTTGGGAATAAAAGAAGTGAACGTCGAGAGTAAAAAGGAAAGGGGGGCGATTTAGTAATAGCTTATATTTAGAATCTGAAGGTTCATTGACTTGTCTGCTTATCTTATTGACTTTATATTATATTGCGTGAACTAATCTTAGTCGACCTATGATGCTTACCAGTACGTGTATTGTACTGATACTACTCTTGCTACGCCTTTTCTGGGTGTAGATGTGTTGCAGGTCTTAGCTGAAGTTTCGCCGTGTGGATTTATCGGACATTCTCCTACAGCCTCACGTATCTCACTCCCGGTGGAGGTTGTGTCATTTATATGTCTTCATGTATTTTAGGAGCTCTTGTACCTGTCTACACTAGATCCCGGGAATTTCTTTCGGATTTATTGTATTTTGAAACAAGTCTGTACGAAGTTTTTATTTTAAATCCTGTAATTTTCAAAGATGGTTGTCGTATGGTTTTAAAGGTTGGGTTTATTGGTAAGGGTTCGCCTGCTAGGTTAGTAATATGGTAGGTGCCCGCATGACCCGGGGGTTGGGTCGTGCGTTGTTAATGTTGAACACTCGTGTTTTGGGCCTAAGGCCACAGTTATGTGTATGTATACTTGGGCCCCAAGCCAATGACTTGTGCACTTATATTGGGCCTAAGGCCACAGATCATAATTTCAGTTAAACAAGTGACTCCCCATTTAGAAAAGGAAGTATTCATATCTTTACTTCTTTTGTTCACCTCAGTTATCAGTTTCAGCACTTACAGTTTTTTCTTTCAGTTACTTTACATACCAGTGCAATTCAAATGTACTGACGTCCCTTTTGCCCGGGTCCGGCATCTCGCGATGCAGGTAACGATTTACAGGATGATAGATCTGGTCACTAGGATTTCCAGTATCAGATGATTGGTGAGCCGCAGTCTTTCAGGGCATTGTTATTATTTTACAGTCTTTCAGTATTTACAGACAGTCAGGCAGGCTGAGGGCCTTGTCCGGACAACAGTCAGTGTTTTCAATACTTCATTAGAGGCTTCATAGACTAAAGTAATGGTTAGACAGAGTCACATGATTTTTGATGTTGGCCTTGTGGGCTATAGTTTATGTTTCAGGCTTTTATCAGTGTTTCCACATTTATGATTTATATCATTCAAAAATTTTAGTAGATCAGCATGTGTTAGCTTTATTTCCCCATTCAGTACGTTTTGATATCATATATTGATTCTGCCAGCCAGTTGGTTCGCTCAATCTCATGTAGTCAGGCACCGGGTGCCGTGTTACGTCCAGGCCCAGGTTCGGGGCGTGACATTTATGCATATCTCCTGTGTAATATGCTACACTATATCTTCTGGAAAGAGTTGCATGAGCTTTTGTACATTTAATTCTCCTTTTACCATTAGTTCTGATACATCCCCCACACTGTCATCAACTGGCCAATTCCTAGGAAACTACATATATAGTTTACTACCCCTATTCTAGTCCAGTTATCAAACCAGACATTTGAGGTGCCACTTTTAGGTTCCCACTGTTGACACCTAATTTTCGACCTCCCATAATTTATTTTAATTACCCAGAGTCCTTGGATGTTAAACGGAGTGAAATATGTACTATTTCTACAAGTCAAAGTGATTTTATAAATTGTTTAGATAATATTTTGCCATTTTATTTGGAAAAATGATCTCTGGAATATTATGAATCATTTAGAAATTAATTGGAATATTTTATAATTAATATGGAACATTTGCTAGATTCAATCAAGAAGAGAACTAGAAACAATTAATTTATTTAGTTGTTAAAATTACCAGAAAACAATTAGCGAGCGCATTCACTCCGTTTAACACAAAGAATCTAATTAGTTAAACAAAAATAATCATTTTACCCCCCAATTCTAAAATTAGCCGTAATTAATTGAGTGATAAATTGTGTTAAAATTCATAAATTTATTGCTATATGGCTAATAGTGGCTACAATTGAACTAATTCTGGCCTTAATTGAAATGGCCAAATTCATTGGTTTAAATCAATTGAGGTCATTATTACAAATTATCTTTAATTGGCTAATTGGGCCAAATATGACCATAATTGAAATGACCAAATCCATAGGTTAAGATCAATTAAGGCTGTATTTGCAACTTAAACCAATTTACATAACTAGCCGTGCTTTATTTTGGTCAATTGGCTAATTAATTGCGATTAGTCATAATTAGATTCCTTAATGATGGCTATTTGTTTAATTAAATAGGTAGGCCCTTTCATATATACACACATATACACAGATATACATGTGTATACATGTATACCGTGTATATCTGTGTATATAATCCCCCCCCCCCCCCCCCGCTTTCTCTTATTTCTTTTAAATCAACCGGGCTCAGTCCATTAAGGACTGAACAGGCCCACCATCGCAACTAAAAGGGTAACACCCCTTTTCCTTCCTCATTTACATGTTCAAACGGCCAAACGACCCGTTAGGGGTTTTCTTTCTCTCATAAGCAATGGAAACCCTAGCCGCCTCTTAAGCTTTTTTTCTCACTTACGTCATTTGCCGGAAATGGCAATGGTTGTGGGCCCTCAAAGCATCCTATGGACTCGGTGTGGTTGAAAATGGCAAGAGAATTTATTTCTCTGCCATTTTTCAACCAATACCACCACATATAAACCCAAACGAGGTATTATCTTCCCCTTTTTCGTGCTTTTTCAGCATTTCAACGGTCATAGACTGAATTTTCTTAATTGTTTTTGTTTTATTACGATTTTGAATCCACGATTTTCATTGGTTCGTGAGTAACCGAGTGGATCGATCGATTGGGGTTCAAATCTGACCCTTCATGTGTTTTTCTACTCGAATCTTGGCCTTTGAATGAGAGATGAGGAGGCAATTCTTAGAAATTGCACTTGTCCCACATCGGTTGAAATTAGGGTTTCTCAATTTTTAGGGTTCTATATATGGAACCCCCAATTCACACTTTGCATACACCGAATATACTAGATATTCACAAAAAACTCGAAATACTTAAGTTTTTGGCATTTTCGCTTTAAAACTTTGATTGTTCGAGTTAAGTTAAAAATTTTAAATATTTTCTTTGTTCTTGTGTGGGTTTATCTTGAGCATTCGGGGTTAAAGAAGCAAAAATCTTCCAAGTTCGAGTCTCTACAAGCGGTTGCACTCACAAAAGGTAATCTTCTTATTCCCTTTTTTTTTTTTAAGCTTTTGTGCGGTTTAAGTGTTAGTTGTAGATTTCGTTTGTATTAATGGTATGATTAGTATGATGTTCTACTGTACTTAGATATACGGGCTAATTTATAACCATGTTGGTTTAGCTTCGGGTACTATGAGAGTCTTATAGCTAGTCTATATGTGAAGTGCATTTTAATCTACTGCCTTGCGTTAAATATTGCCTCTGTTAGATTAGTTTCACTGTCTTGGAATTTCATTACATAGGCTGTTAATGGTACTATTTGCCTAGCTTAAATGCACGTGTGTTAAAGGTACTAGTTTACTGGGGTTTGTATGCTTGTTTGGTATGTTTCATCAGATTAAAAGGCGTTCACTCACTGTCTATGTGTTAATAGTTGGTTCAGGTTCTTGTTAGATCTAGGTTCAACATGTCTAATGATTTTTATACTTGCCTTAGACTTGGTTTAACATGTTAAGTAGCCTAAATCCTGGTGGGTTGATGGGTCGAAATTAGAATTGGCTGGAGTGACAGTCATCACAAGGGAATCAACTGGTGGTGTTGGTATTGATGTTGGTGGTGTTGGTGTTGTTGGTGGTGATGATCTTGTGGCAGGTCTTTCCGCTGAAAAAATAAGAGGTGATGATGATGATGTTGATGGTGGTGGTGGTGGCTTTCTTTGATGAACAATTAACTTTAATTTGTGTTTTTGGAGCCCTATGGGCTCTTGAACAATTTCTTTTAAGTTTCTAGTTTATCTTTGTTGGTGAAATATGGTGGATGTCGATGAAATTATGTAATATATACATATATATGTATCTGTGTGTGTGTGTGTATTGGGTGTTCAGTACCATTATATTGTTTGTTCAGTATGTATTTAAGTTGTTTCAGTAGTTTCAAACAAGTCACAAATTTGTTGCAACAGATTCATAATATGTTGGTAAAAATCGAACAGCTGTTGCAGATGTTGCAACAGATAAGTACAGTTGTTGAAACAGATGGCTCAGCTATTGCAACAGCTTCTGCAACTGTTGGATAAAAATGAAACAGTTTTCAGTATGTCATTAGCTTTTCACATTATGTTCAGTAGTTTCAAACAAGTCATAAATCGTTTGCAACATATCTTGCATCTGTTGGTAATAATCAAACAACTGCTACAAATGTTTGATTAAAAGAATAAAGTTGTTGCAACAGATTCATTATCTATTGAAGCAGCTTCTGCAACTATTGGATAAAAATCAATTCAATTTCCAATGATTTCTCGATTGTTGCAACAATTTACTCTGTTTGATTTTATCCAGCAGTTGCAGAAGCTGCTTCAACGGATAATGAATCTTTACAACTTGACTTATTCTTAATCAAACATTTGTAGCGATTGTTTGATTATTACAACAGTCTGAATATGTTGCAACTTGATTTATGACTTGTTTGAAACTACTTGAACATAATGTGAAAATCTAATGACATGCGAAAAAAGCTGTTTGATTTAACTTGACGATTGGAAAAACTGTTGCAATAAATTTGAGCCATCTGTTTCAACAATTTAATACTTATGCGATGTTGCAACATGTCTGCGGTTTGATTTTACCAATATTATGAATGCATGTTGCAAAAGATTGGTGACTTGTTCGAATGTTACACCCCGTATCTTTGAAGAAGCACTTATCAAATTTGAACCATAAGTACGTTGAGTTATGGTTAAGCAAAACCACTTTGGAATATAAAGAGCAAGCATTATTAAGTATATTTAATCAGTGAAGGATATATATATATAAGGTATACCGGAAGGTTTTATAAGGAAATGAGCAGAAGAAATGGAGTGGTACGACTTTGGAGAAAGGATGGATAAAGTTTCGAGTGAAAATTTTGGTCAAATTTGAGGGAAGAATATCTCTTAGCATATGAAGTGTTTTCAAGTGAAACAAAAGCCTAAAATGAAGTTCGTTGAGTCTAGTTTCCAACGCAACAAACCGCTCATCGATAGGATATCGGAGTAGAGAATTATGTACGTTACAAGTTCGGCTGACAGAGCAGAAGTGCGTGCTACAGTAACTGCTACAGTATCGACTTGCTACAAGAACTGCTACAGTGACCCCCCGACTTTTGAACCTTATAAAAGGGGAAAACCCCATATTTTTCACCTAAAATCAGATTTTAAAGCTCAGCAACATAAAGGGCAATTATGTCATAAAAAGTTGAGGGTTTGAGTGATATTCAAGTGGTGGAGTATTAATCGAAGCTCGGATAACGCATAGATGTGATTCTAGTATGGTTTTGCGGTGGATTCAAGGTGGTGATTGAATGTTTCGCTGTTTTAACAAAAATAAGGTATGAATCTCTCCTTATTAATATTACTTTTGGTTTATTTATGAAGATAGAGTGATGAAATGGTTGTATAATAAAGTTGTTGGCTGAGAAATTGGACAAACATCGCGCTGGATGTTTTATGGAATATTTTGGTATTGATGATGATGTTCTTGATGTTGGTCTTTGTTGTAGTTGTTTTTGTTGGTATTGTGATTTCGGGCTAGGGATATAAACAGGAGAGATGCTGCCCAAATTTCGGCAAATTTTAAGAGGATTTAATTTGAAGGCTTAAGACAAGTATATAATAATGAGCCTAACAATAGTATGAATGATCTTATGTAGATTGCAAGACAAAAAGTCAGTTGGAAAAGTCGAGAAGTAAGCTTCCAGGTATGTTAAGGCTACTTCCTTTCTTTCTAAAGGCATGATTCTTTTTCCTATGAACGCATACATGGATTCCATAATATCCTTATTTCCAAAAAGCTCAAAGTCCATGATTCTCAAAGTTCTTGTGATGCTAAATGTCACGACCCAACCCCGTAGGCCGTGACTAGTGCCCGAGATGGGCACCCATACGCGCTCACTAACCAGATTCGGCATACAAACGACTCATACATAAATCAGTATCAGACGTGGCTCCAAACGACGCATACAAACATACACGCACGGGCGGCAAGGCTATCATAATATACACGCAAGCGAAAACATACATACACGCGACCGACCGGTGCCGGCGGATCACACAAAACCTGACACTCAACGCGTCCGAACAAAAGCGTACATAACCCACATCTATGTCTACGGACCTCTAAACAAAACAACGAGAATCATGCGACGGGACGGGGCCCGCCCTTCGAACACACAAATACATATACAACGAAGAATATATATACCAAGATGTGAGCTCGAATAAAGGGAGCGCTCCAACGAGAAAAGATGTCCTGGGACCGACGGATCACCGAACGGTGCGTGCGCCTGCCGGGCATGAAACGCGACCCCCCCGAAGAAAGGGGTCGGTATGGAATATGTCTTGAGTATGCAAAGTTTTAAAAAAAAATACGATAATCAAATGCGAGTCGATCGAAACGGAAGTACAGAAAGTAAGTACATATCCAAAAATACCAAAATGTTTATTTATTATATTATTTTTTTTCTCAAGAAAAACAAATTGTGTATAGGACTCAGTATCACAACACATACCGCGGTCAAAATCCAGCGGCAATATCACATCACATAACATCGGCCAAATACCCGGCGGCAATATCCTGAGAACATACCGCGGCCAAATACCCGACGGCAATATCACATCACGTAACATACCGAGCACAAATACCCGACGGCAATATCACTGAGAACATACCGCGGCCAAATACCCGGTGGCAATATCACATCACATAACATACCGCGGTCAAATACCCGTGACAATATCCTGAGAACATACCGCAGCCAAATACCCGAAGGCGATATCACGTCTTAGGCATGCAAATCATTATTACAAACCCAATAGAATAACCAAAGCAAACTATTATTTCTAAACCAAGACAATAGCCAAATCAAATTTCCTCCGAATATCACTCGGGAACATATCAGACCGAACTTCAGAATCCATAGTCACGTATCGGAATCATGGGTATACGAATCATTATTTCAGACTCAACAGACAAATATATAATCATACTCGGGGTCAGAAAGGTAGTCATATTATATCCTTTCAAAAATCGTCAAAGTACATAAGGAAAGTCGCGGGCCCACGGAGGGGTGTCGACTCAAGTCGGGCCCGCCCATGAAAATCATAGTTATAATACGTCATAGAACCATTTGCGAAGATATCAAAGTGATAGGGAGCCTTTTCTTGAAAGTTACGGTCGTTCGTAGTTTCGTAATCGTTTAAGAACAAAACTTTTATACAACTTTTGAAAATCAATCATACAAAGATACATAACCATAGCTTGACCATATAATGATGCCAACATCAAAAGAAAATACTACTCGTAAACGTGCTCGGATTTTTAAGAATACAATTACCCCCGAAGCTCATAACATATCACAACCTAGCCATATCTAAGACATGCCAAAAGAAGGAAAGGTAAGCTTTACATACCTCGAGTGCTCTCAACGCTAACTCAAACTCAAGCTAGTCCAACTCAAACCTATGTCTCGGGCTGCCCAAAGTCTACATAACATCAATAAATATCAACGTTACTATATGCGTTTAGAAGTTCATTTCCAAACTAACACATGATTCTACGGAAATTTGGGCAGCATTTCTCCTGTAAATAGACCAACCCCGAGAATTTAACTCGGCTAAATCAACAACAACAACACCAACAACCAACCTAGAAACATTATAAACAATTCACACAATATTTCCAACAATCCAACTAATGTTCCAAGATACCCGAAAACTGTCCCAAATCGTGAACAACATCAACCACATTTCTAACTTTCGAATCATGATTTGTACCAACAATTCACATTCTAACAACATCATTCTCATAAATATATAAATTACATCAAATGTGCCATAGCCTCCAAATCAGCCCGCAACACTCACAATATCATTTTGAGTCATCAAACTCTTATCGCCAACATAGAATTCATAACGACGACAATTAAAACGCTAAGTAGAATTAATTCATCCTTTGTCACATAACATGGCCCATTTTCGGCCAACACTACATATATACATATGTGGATGATTCTCATTCTTTTCTTCACACTACACAACCAAACATGCTACATAAAATCAATTCATCATCTCAACACACACACACACCTACTTCCTTCCATACACACCCCACACGGCTCAACTCCAACATATTATATTTCATGAATTTCATCCATTTTAGCATACTACAACATACATACACCATTCATAACACATAAAACAAGATTAATTCTTACCTTTCTTCTTCAACTTCACAATTAGGCTAGGGTTTGTGAATGACTCAACGAATGGTTGGATGACCCGAACAACACTTCCACGTTACTTAGGGACCTCCAATTAGTGGATTTGCGTCAAAGAAATATTTTTGGAATGGCTAAATTTGGACTTGGTTTTCCTCTTTGGCCGAATGGTTGTGGTTGTTCTTCAACTTTCTTCTCTTTTTTAAGTGTTGGAATGTTGAAAGATGAATACTTAGTCATCTTTAAGCCTCTCATGAATTATACATGTGTCCATAGCCTTACATGTGTTGGACCAATTAAATTTTACACAAAAATGTGTGGGACCATACTACCATCCACATAGCCAACATGGCCATGAATTCAATAATTCTCAACTTCCAATTATTCCACTTTTGGTCCCAAATTTCCCTAATTGTTCCATGCCAACAAATTCATGAACAACTTATGTCTCAAAACGAAATCGAAGGTCAAAAGTCTCGACATTGTATCCCGGAATGGTTTTGTCTCTAACCTATCATAGTTAAACCGGATTGTCCCAATGAACAAAATACGGGATATAACACTAAAGATAGATGTTTCTGTGATGGTAATAATGATAATGATTCCATTTCTTAAGATTCCTACTATTGAGACCTCTTTGACTATTCGCACAAAGATGTGCTATCCATGAAGTTTATTCTTGGGTTACCATAACCCTAGTGTAGTACTCCTCTCTAGTTAAAAGCTAGTATAAGAATAATTGAGTTATATAAGATGATTGAATGTCAGGAGGTATAATTAGTGTATATGTTGTTTATAGGCTATTATGTTGCCTTCGAGTTATTATTATATGTATATGCCTGGCCTACGGGTCATGGAGTTGTTGCCTGGCCTACGGGTCGTGGAGTTGTTGCCTGGCCTACGGGTCATGGAGTTATTGCCTGACCGACGGGTCACAGAGTTGAGCATACCTGACCTACGAGTCATGGAGTTGATTATACCTGACCTACGGGTCATGGAGTTGCTTATACCTGACCTACGGGTCATGGAGTTGATTATACCTGGCCTATGAGTCACGGCGTTTTATTTATGGAGTTATGTTATCTATGCCTGACCTTCGAGTCACGAAGTTATATCTATAGAGTGATGTTATCTTGCCTCAGATGAGAGGCAACCCAGGTAGAGCACCTCCAGATGCTTTCTTGAAATATCCAGGCTATAGTTTATTATTTCATTTCAGTTGTTATCTTGCCTTACATATTCAGTACATTATTCGTGCGCGTCTCTTTGTGCGGGGGCGCTGCGTTCATGCCGCGCGAGTTCGGAGTAGTCGGATGACGATTCGGCTCGATGAGCCTTCCACTCGGCCCCGCGATCGGTGCGCTCCCACTTGGTGGGGCTGAGTCCCTTTGGTGGTATCTATTTTGACATGTATATATGGGTGTGACGGGGCCTTATCTCGTCCTTTACGGACTCGTGTTCCCTAAAGGTCGCGACGTTATATGTGGTTGTGATATTATATAGCCATGTTGGCTCTCAGTTTTGTTGTTCAGATTACATAGCAGCCACGTCGGCTTGCTCAGTTGTGTATATATATTTTGGGTGTGTGTGCGTGCCCAGTTCAGACGAGATAGACCACATTTGTTTATATATATCCAGATTACGGCCTCGCCGGCTGGTTGATATTATCGGTGTGCAGGTAGGCCTTAGCAGAGTTCAGATTTAGAGTGGTTCGCTCGGGGCCTAGTTTGGCACCGAGTGCCGGTCACACCTCTCAAAATTTGGGGCGTGACAGGTTCGCTCGGGGCCTAGTTTGGCACCGAGTGCCAGTCACGCCGCTCCAAATTTGGGGCGTGACATTGAAACTACTGAAACAACTTAAATACATACTGAACAAACAATATAATGGTGCCGAACACACACACACACACGTATATATATATATATACATATATATATATATATATATATATATATATATATATATATATATATGTGTGTGTGTGTGTGTGTGTGTGTGTGTGTGTGTGTGTGTGTGTGTGTGTGTGTGTGTGTGTGTGTTATTTATGTATGTATATATTACATAATTTCATCAACATCTACCATATTTCACCAACGAGCATAACCTAGAAACTTAAAAGAAATTGTTCAACAGCCCATAGGTCTCCAAAAACACAAATTAAAGTTAATTGTTCATCAGCAAACCCACCACCACCACCAACATCATCATCATCATCATCTCTTATTTTTTCAGCGGCAAGACACCTTACAAGATCATCAACACCAACAACACCAACACCACCAACATCAATACCAACACCACTAGTTGATTCCCTTGTGATGACTGTCACTCCAGCCAATTCTAATTTCAACCCATCAATCAATCACAGAAATCCAAGACTGATTTAAGTAATTCAATAGCTAGAACAGGAATTCAAAGGGTGAATTCGAGTGAATAGCTCAATTTAATGGAAAAGATAGAAATGATAGAAAAAGTAGAGTTCTTGTATTAAGAATCAAGTAATATGAAACTGAATGAATACAATGAATATAGAATTCAACTACTTATAGCTAAACTGAAAATTGGAAGCTCAACTACCTGTAACTAACTTTCCCGCCAAAACTTAACTCAACTAACATTCAAATTCTGGCAACTAACTATCAACTAACTATTGAATTTCCAGCTGTAAATTTAATTTCCAGCTGTAATATCTAATATCAGTACTCCCTTCATTGAAAGATCCTTGACCTCAAGGATCAAAATTATGGAACCTTGTCTACAAAACTGTAGTGTACTCCCAAGTAGCAGCATCAGCAGGCAAATCTTTCCACTTGACCAAGGCTTGGGCAATTTCCTGGTTACCCTTCTTCACCATCCTCATTTGTGGGATAGAATCAGGCTCAGTATAGCAAGGACTAGCAATATCAATAACAGGAGGATAAGCAATTTGAGTAGGAACTTCATGACACTTCTTCAATAAAGACACATGCAATGTAGGGTGTATTTTAACAGAATCCGAAAATAGTAGTGTATAAGCCACATTGCCAACTCTCTTGATAATTTGGAAAGGCCCATAGTACTTTGCAGCTAGCTTATGAAATGGATGTTGTGCAATAGTAGCTTGTTTGTGAAATTTGGACCTTGAAATAAACCTAATCACCAACATGAAAGACTATCACTTCTGTGATTATCTGCTTGTTGCTTCATTCTCAGTTGTGCTCTGAGCATATGATGCTTCAATAATTGCAACTTCATCTCCCTATTGAGCAATGTATAATCAACCTCAGTAGAATTAGATTCACCAGGTAAGTAGGGCAAATGTAATGGAAGGGGTCTCCCATAGACAGCTTTATATGGTGTCATGCAAATAGCAGAATGATGACAAATGTTATACCAATATTCAGCCATAGGAATGCAAGGAAACCATCCAGTAGCATCCTCAGCACAGAAACACCTTAAATATGTTTCTAAACCCCTGTTTAATACCTCGGTTCTCCATCGATCGAGGGTGATATCTTGATGACATGTTCACTCTCTTGTATTGCAAACAACTCTTGCCAAAAATATGCTTAAGAATACTACATCTCTATCACCGACTATAGAATTAGGCAATCCATGTAATCTAACAATCAAATCTAGGAAACTTTGAGCTCATCGATTGAAGATATAAGGGTGTTTAAGAGGTATAAAGTGACCATACTTACTGAGTCCGTCAACTACAACCAGAATGACTTCATAATCATGGGATTTGGGCAACCCATCTATGAAGTCCATACTAATTTGAGACCATATCACCTGAGGAATTGGTAATGGTTATAAAAGACCAAGATATGCAGCCAAGTCTTCTTTACTCCTTTGGCAGAAATCACACTTCAAAAACAAATGCTTTAACATCATTTCTCAAACCTTTCCAGTAGACTAATGTCATTACCCTCTTTAAGTCTGCTTCAACTGATCATCCATACTGTCACACCCTAATTCCCGATAGGGCGTGATGGGCACCCGACCCTTATTTAGGGCCGAGCGAACCCGCAGACTCTCATAATACTCATAATCATGCCGGGTCCGCAAATCATAACATAAGTACATAATGAAAATTTTCGTAAAAACAAACATGCCTTTCATCTTATCAAATCAAATAAAGCCTGAAATCATAACAAATCTGTATCGATAAGCGTAATGATACGTCGGCTTACATAGCCGCTTACAAAACTGACATCTCATACACACGACACTGTCTGCAAAGTCTCTACCATAACTTCTGACACCATACAAAAGTACTCTGACTCGGCAGCACTCCGGAAGAAATGGAGCTCGCCAATCCGGTGGAACATCTTCTGCTAACATCACCTACTCATCTGTGGGAAACTGCGCGGCATGAAACGCAGCCCCCGAAGAAAGGGGGTCAGTACGGAATATGTACTGAGTATGCAAAGCAGGAGGTACAGAAAACGAAGTCATAACCGAAGTACGAAGTACAGAAAGTGAGCATAACAACTCGAAAAACCAAAGTGCTTGCATCCGAAGTACAAATCATACATAAGCGGTACAGAAGACAAATATAACCATCAGAATGCCAAAATACTTACTTAACTTTCTTTTGAAAAACATTCCTGTCTCACATATACGGAAAATAGAACATATCATATGAGCTGACATTAACCGACTGATCCTATTCCAGAATACATATATCATACCACATCATACTTCGTATTCCAAAGCGGAAGATACAGTAAACAAATCTGAGTCATAATCGAAACAGAAATACAGAAAGTAAGTGCAAATCCAAAATACCAAAGTGTTTATTTTCAAAATACAAATCATGCATAGGGCTCTTAGAATATGGTCGCCCGCCCGTCGATAGCACCATAACCCCATCAGACTCCAGAAGATTTCATATTTCTGAAACCCGACATACCGCGGACAAGTACCCAGCGGTCAATATCACTCAATATACCGCGGACAAATACCCAGCGGTCAATATCACTCAACATACCGCGGACAAGTACCCAGCGGTCAATATCACTCAACATACCGCGGACAAAAACCTAGCGGTCAATATCACTCAACATACCGCAGACAAATACCCAGCGGTCAATATTACATATACCCGGCATACTGTGGTCAAAAACCCAGCGGTTTTCATATCTCCAAACCCATCATACTTCGGAATATAGCATAGTGCGCACGATAACATACCGGCCCGGGACTCGGCGAAAGAGGTAATAACAGAATGCACGAGCAGAATCGTGGGGAAATCATATGCAATGCAAAATACTTACAAAGACCCAATAGGATAATCAAAACGAACCGTTAGTTCAAAATCAAAACAATAGTCAAATCAGATTTTCTTCCGAATATCCTCGGGAACATATCAAACCGAACTTCGGAAACCCAAGTCACGTATCAAAATCACATACATAATAATCCTTATTTCAGACTCAACAGATAAATATGTAATCATACTCGGGGGTCGAGAAGGTAGTCATATTAAGTTCTTTTCAAAAAGTCGTTAGCAATATACAAAGAAAAGTCGCGGGACCCACGGACGAGCGTCAACCCAATCCGGGCCCGCCTATGGAAATCATAGTCATTATACGTCATAGAATCATTTACGAGCATATCAAAGCCATCCGGTTCTGTCTGTGAAAGTTACGGACGTTCGTAGTTACAAAACTCTTTTTGAAAACAAAACTTTTTATGCAACATTTGAAAACCAATCATACAAGACATATAAGCCATGGCTTAACCATATAAGGATGCCAACATCAAGAAGCAAATAAGCATCGTAAACATGCTCGGACTTTACGAATAGAATTTCCCCCGAAGCTCATAATACATCATAACTTACTTGCGTCTAGGACATGCCAAAAGGAAAGAAGGATAAGCTTTACATACCTTGATTGCTTCCTAAGCTAATCCAAACTCAAGTCTCGGCTTCTCAAAATCTACAACACGTCATTAGACACCAAACATTAGTCACGAACCTCGGAATCCCATTTTAAGTTCGCACTTTATTTACGAAATTTGGGCGACATTTCCCGTAAACTCAACACCCCGAGAATTCAACTCGGCCAAATATCCAACAACAATACCAACAACCACATCAACAATATCCATAAGCAATTCCAAACGCATTCTAACATTAATAACTCCTTTCTACACAATTCGGCAACATTTCATGCATATTCAATTCAACTTCATACATTCAAACTAATGTCAACGATCGCGTATTCGAGTACCAATCCAAAACCATTCAAACAAGATTCAAGATCATTCCAAACAATCCGCACAATAATCAAACAAGCCAATCCAATACATGCTTCTCACCCGAAACCATTCCAATTCAACAGAACATTACCAACACCTTTCTTTCTTCCACATTCATAAATTATGTCAACAATACATACGTTTACAACTTCATTTTCATAAATTCAAGAAACCGTATCAAGATCACATTATCTTCCAATTCAGCCCACAATTACAACCTTAACTTGGATCATTCAAACTTCATTTTACATCATAGAATTCACAACTACGACAACCAAAATACCACATCACATTAGTCACATGCCTACACCAAATCCCCATTTTCGGCCACAACAACTTACAAATTCCATGGTTTTCATCCATTTCTACACATTACAACAACACCTAACCATGCTAAATACACTTAATTCATTATTCCTACACACCACTACAAACACACGGCCACACACCACACATACACGGTTTCACTCTAACATCCATATTTTCATAAATTTCACTCATTTCCACGCTTCACAACATGCACAAACCATGCATAACATATAGAAATAAAGATTAAATCTCACCTTTTCTCTTCAACTCTTCCTCTCGGCTAGGACTATATTCCGCAAAAACGAGCGCTTTGCTTGCTCTACCAACTACTCCACGTTGTAGAGGATCTTCCAATTAGTAGAAAAGATTGAAGAAAACAATTTTTCATGATCAACTTCATGGGGATGGTTCGCCAACCCTTCTGGCCGTTTTCTCCTTCTCTTTTTTTCTCCATTTTTCTTGAAGTTTCTAGGAGATAAAATGATGAAGATGATTTAATTATCATCTTTTTGGCATATATAATTTGCTGGTGTGGCCCTATGGCCCACACCCACACATGGCCACATATGGCCATTTTCATGAAATATTATGTTTCCAAAATTTCACTTCTAGCCCTTAATTTTCATGAAATGCTTAACTTTTCATAATTCACATTTAACCCCAAATTTTTCTTATTCCAATTTTGCCCTTAATACTCCATACCAATAAAAGATGAATATGCAACATATGCACTTTTAACAAAATCCGAAGAAATTACAACCTTGTCCTTATCTTATCATGACTAACTCGGATTATCCCAATGTACCAAAATACGGGATATAACTGTCACGACCCAACCCTGTAGGCCGTGACTAGTGCCCGAACTGGGCTCCCATACGCGCTCACTAACTAGATTCGGCATACAAACGACTCGTACATAAATCAGTATTAGACGTGGCTCCAAACTGACACATACAAACATACACTGCACAGAAGCCGGCAAGGCTATCATAATATACATAACGTAGCAAAGTATACATACACGCAGCCGACAAGGCTGCCACGGCGGATGGACCGCCCAAACACAGCTTACTCAACGCATCCGAATAAAACTGTACATAACCCACATCTATATCTACAGACCTCTAAACCGAGTAACAGAATCATAGGACGGGACAGGGCCCCGCCGTACCCCTGAATACACAAATACATGTACAACGGAGGAATATATATACCACAATGTAGGCTCCGGAACAAAGGGAGTGCTCCAACAGCAAAGTAGGTATCCTAGACCGGCGGATCACCGAAGCCGCGCGTCCGTACTCGGCGGTATGAACGCGACCCGAAGACGGTGGGTCGATACGAGAATATGTACTGAGTATGCAAAGCAAAAGATACAGTAAGCAAATCTGAGTCATAATCGAAACAGAAGTACAGAAAGTAAGTATATGTCCAAGATACCCAAAACGTTCATTTTCAAAATATAAATCATGCATAGGGCTCAGAAAATATGGTCGCCCGCTCGTCGATGGCGTCATGACACATCATACTCCGGGAGACTTTATATCTCCGAAAACCCGACATACGCGCGGTCAAGAATCTAGCGGTCGTATCGCGGCCCCGGTCAGGAATCCAGCGGACAATATCACCGCCCGCGGTCAAGTATCCAGCGGACAATATCACATATACACGGTACCCGGCCCAATAACAGAGGGGCTCGGCGAACCAGGCACATCATAACACCAAATATCGAAAAGTCGCGGGACCCACGGACGAGCGTCAACCCAATCCGGGCCCGCCTACGAAAATCATAGTCATCATATGTTATCGAATCATTATTACAAACTCAAAAGATAAGTAAACTGATCGTACATGAAATCGGAATATTAGTCATGTCATATCCTTTCAAAAATCGTCAGAAATACATAAGGAAAGTCGCGGGGCCCACGGAGGGGTGTCGACTCAAGTCGGGCCCGCCTATGAAAATCATAGTCATTATACGTCATAGAATCATATGCGAGCATCTCAAGGCCATCCGGTTCTGTCTGTGAAAGTTACGGATGTTCGTAGTTTTCGGAATCATTAGGAACGAAACTCTTAAAGAAAAAAAACCAACTTTTATGCAACTTTTGAAAATCAATCATACAAAGACATATAAACCATAGCTTGTCCACATAAGGATGCCAATATCAAAAGCAAATACGACTCATAAATGTGCTCGGATTTTTAAGAATAGAATTACCCCCGAAGCTCATAACATAACATAACTTAGCCATATCTAAGACATGCCAAAAGAAGGAAGGTAAGCTTTACATACCTCGTCCGCCCTCGAAGCTAGTCCAAACTCAAACTTCGGGCTCTCTAAGATCTACAAATACGTCATAATAAGCCAAACATTAGCTAAAGGTATTTAGGACCCGATTCCAAACGAACATCAAATTCTACAGAAATTTGGGCAGCACTTCCCCTGTAAATACACCAACCCCGAGAATTCAACTCGGCCAAATCAACAACCACAGCACCAACAACCAAACTAGCAACATCAATAACCAATTCAAAATGTATTCTAACATTAAATACTCTTTCAACATGGCCCAACAACATTCACTATATTCAATTCAACGGCTTACCTTCAAGCCAACATCAACGCTTATACATTCAAATACTAGCCCGAACTCATACTAACAACACTCAAGAACATTGTAAACTATTCACACAATATTTCCAACAATCCAACAAATACTCCAATTTACCCGAAAACAGTCCCAAACCCGAGAACAATATCCATAACACATTTTTAACTTCCGAATCATGATTTGCACCAACAATCCACACTCTAACAATGTCATTCCCATAAATACACAAATTACATCAAATGCACAATAATCTCCAATTCAGCCCACAACACTTACGATATCAATTTGAGTCATTAAACTACTATCGTCAACATAGAATTCATAACGACAACAACCAAAATACTAATTAACATTAATCCATTCCTTGTCACATAATATGGCCCATTTTCGGCCAACACTACATATATACATATTGATGATTCTCATCCATTTCTTCACTCTACAACACTCACAACATGCTAACTAGACTTTAATTCATTGCTTCAACACAACACAACACACACACACTTACACAGCCATGCACTACACACACAACCTCAACTCCAACATGCCATATCTCATGATTTTCATCCATTTTAACATACTACCACATGCATACACCATTCATAACACATAAAACATGATTAAATCTTACCTTTTCCCTTCAACTTTCAACTTGGCTAGGGTTTGCGATCTACAAAACGAATGGTTTGATGACCCAAACAACACTTCCACGCTACTTAGGTACCGCCAATTAGTGGATTTGCGTTAAAGAAATATTTTTGGGATGGCTAATTTTTTACTCGAATTTTCGGAGCTTTGGCCGAGAGGTTCAAGCTTGTTGTTCTTCAACTTTTTTTTTTTCTAAGTGTAGTGAATGGAAAAGATGACTACTTGGTCATCTTTTAAGCTTATATGTATATTACACAAGTGTCCATGGCCCACACATGGGTTGGACCAATTAATTTGGCCACAAAATGTGTGGGACCATTTCAATGCCACACGGCCACAAGGCAAAAAAATTGCATGATTTTCAACTTTCAACAATTCCACTTTTGGTCCCAAATTTTTCTAATTGTTCCATGCCAACAAATTCATGAGCACTTTAGGTCTTAAAACAAAATCGAAGGTCAAAAGTCCCGATTTCATATCCCAGAATGATCTTGTCCCTAACTTATCATAGTTAACCCGAATTGTCCCAATGTACGAAATACAGGATATAACAATAACATCCTTCCCCCCTTTAGAACATTCGTCCTCGAATGTTCAACTAATCGCATAGGGTCTTGTGAGGATCTCGGGGGTTTCCTTTATTACCATAGCACGCAATCTCTTCTACCAATCACATCTCTGTTTAAACTTTTCCTTCTTGTAATTCCCTTTGCTCAACTTGTAACATTTTAGGCACATTATCTCGTGTCATTTCTTTATCTTACACTTGCACCTCTCGCACTCGCTTCCCCCCTTTAGGGGCATACTTATACTATCACCCGATTTTATTTTTCCCTATTCCCGTATTTCCAGTCTCACTTAGGCGGCACTTTTATTCCGACATTTTGATCCTCTTGCCTTTCATTTACTCACTTTCTTTCTTTCCCAAATATCATTATGTTGACACTTTCCAAACTTAACCCTCCGTAGACTTTTTTTTTTCGGCCAACCTCTTTCTAAATCATCTCTTAATATCACAAACCCTTTCCAAATTCTTTTTACCATATCAGTATCGACCTCCGATTACCATTACCATCAATTAAACCGTACTATTAACTTATTTTTCAAAATCGGCCGTACTTGCCACTTGGCCAAATCTTACCCTTACTATTGACACAACCTTTCAGAGCATATCAGACCCATATCTCATTCTCTTTTTATTTCTGGGAAAATTTCGGCAGAGTTTCCTCTATATTTCTTACTATCTCAAAACCTGCACGCAGGAAATACCAACAATGCCTCGCAGGGCCAACATACATATATACATATCATATCATATCATATCATATCACAGCCGCACAGGGCTCCCAACATCAACAACCGTACGAAAATAGTGAACATACCTTGTATGCCCAGCTTAAACTGCACCTGTTACACTTTCTTATCCACTTTCCCTTTTAATCTTCAACTTTACATTTCGATCATACTTCAGTACCTTACCCGACATATACCTTTCATACCTTTGCTTACCTGCGTGCTTTATAACTTCCAATATCGTCAGTCACTTCCTTCTGTCGATGTCATTCTTCTACTGAAATCAAAGATCAGAGTAAGGAATGTCATTCCCTGTGACTTGGCTCTATGGCACGATCTCGTCATGTGAACGAAGAGTAACCACCCTAGATGCCCCGTAGCCTCCTGTTTATAAATGTGGCGCGCAACACACCATAAACAACACTCTACTGGACACGACTTTGGAGACAACCCCTAGGACGAACTGCTCTGATACCAATTTGTCACACCCTAATTCCCGATAGGGCGTGATGGGTACCCGACCCTTATTTAGGGCCGAGCAAACCCGCAGACTCTCATAATACTCATAATCATACTGGGTCTGCAAATCATAACATAAGTACATAATGAAAAAATTTTCAACCAAAAACAAACATGCCTTTCATCTTATCAAATCAAATAAAGCCTCGAAATCATAACAAATCATGTATCGATAAGCCTAATGATACACACGGCTTACATGCACTACACACGCACCTTACAAACCGACATCTCATACACACGACACCATAACACATCGCAAAGTCTCTACCATAACTTCAGATACCATACAAAAGTACTCGACCTCCAATTAGTGGCTCGGCAGACTCCGGAGGAAATGGAGCTTGCCAATCCTAAATTCGGAACATCTCTTTTAAGCTAACATCACCTACAATTAAATCCGTGGGTACCGCGCGGCATTTGAAACGCACTTTTCATTCCAAATTTTTCTAATTGTTCGAAGAAAGGGGGGTACGGAATATATGTCCCTAACGAGTATGCAAAGTAGGAGGTACGAATGTTCAAAACGAAGTCATAACCGAAGTACGAAGTAATTCCTTTGCTCAAGAAAGTGAGCATAACAACTCGGAAAACCAAAGTGCTTGCATCCGAAGTACAAATCATTCATAAGCGGTACGTAAGACAAATATAACCATCGAATGCCAAAATACTTACTTAACTTTCTTTTGAAAAACATTCTGTCTCACATATACGGAAAATAGAACATATCATATGAGCTAAATATACGACATTAACCTGGCTCCCGATCCTATTCATACCGAATACATATATCATACCACATCATACTTCGTATTCTAAAGCGGAAGATACGATGTCAAGAAACAAACCGAGTCATAATCGAAACGAAATACGTAAAGTAAGTACAAATCCAAAATACCAAAGTGTTTATTTTCAAAATACAAATCATGCATAGTCCGCAAATCATAACATAAGTCTTAGAATATGGTCGCCCACCCGTCGATGGCGCCATAACCCCATCGTACTCCGAAGATTTCATATTTGCCAACGGAAACCCGACATACCGCGGACAAGTACCCGGGAATAACGGTCAATATCACTCAACATACCGCGGACAAGTACCCGGTACAAGACAAATAATGTCAATATCACTCAACATACCGCAAACAAATACCCAGCGGTCAATATCACTCAACATACCGCAGACAAATACGCAGCGGTCGTTTATTACATATACCCGGCATACCGCGGTCAAAAATCCAGCGGTCTTCATATCTCCAAACCCATCATACTTCGGAATATAGCATAGTGCGCACGATAACATACCATATCGGGGAATCGGCGAAAGAGGTAATAACAGAATGCACGAGCAAAATTGTGGGGAAATCATATGCAATGCAAAATACTTACAAAGACCCAATAGGATAATCAAAACGAACCGTTAGTTCAAAATCAAAACAATAGTCAAATCAGATTTTCTTCCGAATATCACTCGGGAACATATCAAACCGAACTTCGGAAACCCAAGTCACGTATCAAAATCACATACATAATAATCCTTATTTCAGACTCAACAGATAAATATGTAATCATACTCGGGGGTCGGAAGGTAGTCATATTAAGTTCTTTTCAAAAAGTCGTTAGCACTATACAAAGAAAAGTCGCGGGACCCACGGACGAGCGTCAACCCAATCCGAGCCCGCCTATGAAAATCATAGTCATTATACGTCATAGAATTATTTACGAGCATATCAAAGCCATCCGGTTCTGTCTGTGAAAGTTACGGACGTTCGTAGTTACAAAACTCTTTTTGAAAATAAAACTTTTTATGCAACATTTCAAAACCAATCATACAAGATATATAAGCCATAGCTTAACCATATAAGGATGCCAACATCAAGAAGCAAATAAGCATCGTAAACATGCTCGGACTTTACGAATAGAATTTCCCCCGAAGCTCATAATACATCATAACTTACTTACGTCTAGGACATGCCAAAAGGAAAGAAGGATAAGCTTTACATACCTTGATTGCTTCCTAAGCTAATCCAAATTCAAGTCTCGGCTTCTCAAAATCTACAACACGTCATTAGACACCAAACATTAGTCACAGGCACCTCGGAATCCCATTTTAAGTTCGCACTTTATTTACAGAAATTTGGGCAGTATTTCCCCTGTAAACTCAACACCCGAGAATTCAACTCGGCCAAATATCCAACAACAATACCAACAACCACATCAACAATATCCATAAGCAATTCCAAACGCATTCTAACATTAATAACTCCTTTCTACACAATTCGGCAACATTTCATGCATATTCAATTCAACTTCATACATTCAAACTAATGTCAACGATCGCGTATTCGAGTACCAATCCAAAACCATTCAAACAAGATTCAAGATCATTCCAAACAATCCGCACAATAATCAAACAAGCCAATCCAATACATGCTTCTCACCCGAAACCATTCCAATTCAACAAGAACATTACCAACACCTTTCTTTCTTCCACATTCATAAATTATGTCAACAATACATACGTTTACAACTTCATTTTCATAAATTCAAGAAACCGTATCAAGATCACATTATCTTCCAATTCAGCCCACACAATTATAACCTTAACTTGGATCATTCAAACTTCATTTTACATCATAGAATTCACAACTACGACAACCAAAATACCACATCACATTAGACCCACATGCCTACACCAAATCAGCCCATTTTCGGCCACAACAACAACATACAAATTCCATGGTTTTCATCCATTTCTACACATTACAACAACACCCAACCATGCTAAATACACTTAATTCATTATTCCTACACACCACTACAAACACACGGCCACACACCACACATACACGGCTTCACTCTAACATCCATATTTTCATAAATTTCATTCATTTCCACACTTCACAACATGCACAAACCATGCATAACATATAGAAATAAAGATTAAATCTCACCTTTTCTCTTCAACTCTTCCTCTCGGCTAGGACTATATTCCGCAAAAACGAGCGCTTTGCTTGCTCTACCAACTACTCCACGTTGTAGAGGACCTTCCAATTAGTAGAAAAGATTGAAGAAAACAATTTTTCATGATCAACTTCATGGGGCTGGTTCGGCCAGCCCCTCTTGGCCGTTTTCTCCTTCTCTTTTTTTTCTCCATTTTTCTTGAAGTTTCTAGGAGATAAAATGATGAAGATGATTTAATTGTCATCTTTTTCAGCATATATAATTTGCACAAGTGGCCCTATGGCCCACACCCACACATGGCCACATATGGCCATTTTCATGAAATATTATGTTTCCAAAATTTCACTTCTAGCCCTTAATTTTCATGAAATGCTTAACTTTTCATAATTCACTTTTAACCCCAAATTTTTTTTATTCCAATTTTTCCCTTAATACTCCATACCAATAAAAGATGAATATGCAACATATGCACTTTTAACAAAATCGGAAGAAATTACAACCTTGTCCTTATCTTATCATGACTAACTCGGATTATCCCAATGTACCAAAATACGGGATATAACACTTACCAATCACTAACTTGCCTTTTCTTCTTAGGTGATTGTTGATCCAAGTGAACTGAGAGTGTGTAGAAGTGTTAGATTGTAATTGAGTGATCGAATTTTTCAACTCAACATTTGAACTCCAACTAGCCTCAATAACTTGAAGTAAATCTGAACTAGAGTTGGTAATAGCTAATGCAAGTAACTCTTAACCTATTACTCTTGACAGTGCATCAGCAACTTTTTTCTCAGACCCCTTCTTGTATTCTATAGTATAATCAAAGGGCATCAGCTTGGTTAACCACATCAATTAAGAGTTAGCGTGCAATTTTTGTTTAATTAAGAACTTCAGGGCCTTCTGATAAGTTCTTATGATGAATTTTTTACCAATAGGTATTGTGACCATTTAGTGTGTGCATGAACCATGGCTAACAGTTCTCTATCATATACAGACATAGCAGCATGTCTAGTGGATAGAGTCTTACTTATAAAAGCAATAGGATGACCCTATTGCATCAGGACAACACCTATGCCATAACCACTGGCATCAGTTTCCATAATAAAAGTTTTGTTAGCATCAGGAAGTGCTAATACAGGAGGTTTGATCATAGCAGCTTTTAACTATTGGAAAGCAGCATCTGTAGAAGAGGACCATTTAAAGTTGTCCTTCTTTAGTAGATCTATTAGAGGCTTGCTAATGATCCCAAATCCTTGAACAAATCTCCTATTGTAACCTGCTAGTCCAAGAAATCCTCTCAACTGTTTGATTATAGTAGGAGTTTGCCAGTTTTGAACTGCTAGTATCTTTTGAAGATCTGTTGAAACTCCTTCCTCAGTAATAAAATGCCCCAAGTACTTAATTCTTTAGACTCCAAAAAAATACTTGCTTTCCTTGGCTAGGAGTTGGTGCTTCTTCATCTCTATAAACATAGATCTGAGATGTTTTATATGTTCTCCTATTGACTTGCTATAGATCAAAATGTCATCAAAGAAAACCAAAACATACTTTCTGAGAAAATTCTAAAATACAGCATTCATTAATCCCTGAAATATTGTTGGTGTATTTGACAACCCAAATGGAATTACCAACTATTCAAAATGACCAGAATGAGTTCTGAAAGCAGTCTTTGGTATGTCTTCTGCAGCCATCCTGAGTTGATGATAACCTGCTCTAAGGTCAATCTTAGAGAATATTCTGGATCCACCTAGTTCATCCAGTAAATCTTCCACAATGGGTATAGGAAATTTGTTCTTAACAGTGTGCTTGTTAAGATCCCTATAATCTACACACAATCTCCAAGATCCATCCTTCTTTCCAACTAAAACTACTGGTGAGGCAAATAGACTGCTGCTAGGTTGAACAATTCCTTGTTCCAACATTTGTTTAACTAAGCCCTCAATAATGTCTTTCTTGATGGAAGGATACCTATATGGTCTTTTATTTATCGGTTCAGTTCTTTGGTGTAAAACAATTCTATGATCAAAGACTCCCCTAGAATATGGAAGTGCTGTTGGTTCATAAAAAAGTTTAGCAAATTCCTTCAGAAGTTTCAACAGTTCAGGGTTATTCTCATAATTCTCCTTGGTTTCTAGTGTATGCCATGGTAGTTTATTACACATGTAAGGGACTACTTGCACCATACAAAGTTGAGATTGGTTACCTGAAAACTTTTCTAGTTTTCCAGCCCCAGCAGTAGTGATTTGTTTCCCAACTCCTCTCAATAAGTGCTTATTGCCTTTGTACTAGAATTCCATGGTAAGTTTGTTGAAATTCATCTTGATGTCTCCCAAGGTTAGTAACCATTGTACTCCTAACACCACCCCACATGATCCCAATGGTAAAAGGAAGAATTCTGCTGAAAACTCAGCCCCTTGTAACAACCAAGTGACCTTGCATATTTGGTCAACCTTCATATCATCACCATTGGCAGCTGCAACCATTTGTGGAACAGTTGATCTGGTAGGACACCCCAATTCTTTGAACTAACATAGGATCTATGAAGTTATGGGAACTGCATGTATTAATCAAAATGTGCAATGGTTTTCGTGAACTATAACCTATAACTCTCAGAGTTCTGAAACCAAGAGAACTATTTAAAGCATGCAAAAAGATCTCTTTCTGCTCTAATGGTTGGGTTAGTTCTACTAATTCCAAGCTCTCTCTCCCATTAATTCTCTCTTCATATATATAGGTTCACCATATTATTCTTCCACCTCTAACAAGTATAGTTGTTTAAGGTTTTTACACTTGTGCCCTAATAGCCCTTTTCTCATTCATTTCCTCCATACTCAACCTCCTTCTGATTACCCTTTTATTGCTATTACTATCACCCCCAAGAGTAGGTAACAAAGGTTTAGATTGACCCTTTTGTTCACTATTCCTCTTATATCCATAGTTAGGACTTGTTGTTGCTACTGCTATTTGTTTGTAAGACTTAGCTTGAGCATCCAAGAAGGATTCCTGCATACTAGAAATCCTATACAGTTGGGAAAGGGTACTAGGACTTATCAACTTTACAGCTTTATTCAATTCATCCTTAAGTCCCCCAATGAAGCAACTAATTGCATTTTTTTTTAGAAAGATTGACCCTAGTTAACTTGCTTTCAAATATAGTTTGGTAATCCTTCATAGAACCAGTTTGTTTAATCTTCTTGGTCTCCTCCATTGGGTCATCATAATAAGCCCCAAATCTCTCAACTAATGCCATTACATATTCATTCCAAGTGGGAGGGGAGGTGTACTGTCTATACCTCATGAATGATTGGTTCCATTTAATTGCTTCTCCTTTAAGATGCATTGCAGCTAGTCCCACCTTTTTGTCCATGGCAATGTTATCAAAGTCAAAAAACTGCTCCATCTTGAATAACCATGATTTCAAATCATCACCAGAAAATCTTGGAAAATCTAGTTTTGAATACCTAGATATCCCAGGGTAGTTCTGATAATTTGTATTGTTTCTATCTCTATGTTCATCATCAGCTACTTGCTTATCCCTTGACAATCTTTCTCTTGAAGTTTCAGCAACATTCAACACTGGTGAAGTTTCACTTCTGGTTCCCTCTACATGTTCCTTCAATCGGGCCACAGTAGTTTCACTTCTGGTTCCCTCTACATGTTCCTTCAATCGGGCCACAGTTTGATCCAATCTTTTCAATGAAGCTACCTCTCCTCTAAGAGTTCCTATATCTATAACTAATTTATGCAACAATTCTCAAACATCAACACTGTCCATGGTGTTTTCAGTTGTTTGATCTCTATTTGACCTAGTTCCCTTCGCCATTTTAGCCAAGAATCACAAAGCTCTGATACCAATGATGGCAGAATCACAGAAATCCAAGACTGATTTGAGTAATTCTATAGCTAGAACAGGAATTCAATGGAAGAATTCGAGAGACTAGCTCAATTTAATGGAAAAGACAGAAATGATAGAGAAAGTAGAGTTCTTGTATTAAGAATCAAGTAATATGAAAGTGAAATTACAAGTGTAGAATCTGTAACTACTTTATAGCTAATTCTACAAAACAATCCATAACCAACTCTAACTAACTTTCCCGGCAATGACTTATTCAAAATATCTTCTAACTAACTCAACTAACTAGTGGACTAACTAATTGCTGATGTGGATATTAATTCCCTGAGTTGTTCCTGTAGCTTCTAATATCATGTATCACTTATGAGTTTCACTTCTTCTCTAGTGGCAAATCTTGGTAAGTTTTTTTTTTTTTTTTTTTTTTTTTGACTTTTTGGCTTGAAGGGGTGGGGTGAGGTGGGGGGTGGGGGTGTAATTTGCTTGTTTTCTGTTGGAGAATTTGAATTATTGTGATTTATTTTGTTAAGCTAAATGCGGTTTTGTTTATTAAAGAATCTTGATAGATTAGAACTTAGAAGCATTTTGATTGTTGGTTTGTATTGTGTAAGTGCATTTACTTGTTTTTGGTTGGAGGGTTTGAATTGTTGTGATTTATGATGTTTGGTTGTTTGGTTTACGAATAGATTAGAAGCATTTTGGTTATTGGTTTGTATTGTGTAAAAAAAAAAATACAAACCAATAACCAAAATGAATCTATGACATGACCTTAGATAGGAAGGACCCAAATTTTGGTTATTGGTTATGTATTGTGCTTTCATTAAGTTGCATTATTTTATTTTATATTACTTTGTTTTTGGTTGGAGGATTGGGAATCCGGGTTGTTGTTGTTGTTGTTGTTGTTTGTATTGTGTAAGTTGCATTTACTTGTTTTTGGTTGGAGGATTTGAATTGTTGTGATTTATGATGTTAGGCTAAGTGGGGTTTTGTTTATTAAAGAATCTTGATAGATTAGAACTTAGAAGCATTTTGACTGTTGGTTTGTATTGTGTAAGTGCATTTACTTGTTTTTGGTTGGAGGATTTGAATTGTTGTGATTTATGATGTTTGGTTAAATGGGGTTTTCTTTTTTATAGAATCTTGATAGATTAGAAGCACTTTGGTTATTGGTTTGCATGTTGTTGGTGAGTTTACTTGTTTTAGGTTGGAGAATTTGGATTATTATGATTTATGTTGTTGGGCTAAATGGGGATTTGTTTATTAAAGAATCTTGATAGCTGAGAAGCATTTTGATAATTGGTAGTTTTTGTGTGAACTTGTAGGTGCAAATACTCCACTTTCCCTGTCATTCTTATCTTATACAGCAATAGCTTTGGTGTATGGAGGCATCATGATTTACAGGAGGCAGAAATTACAGGTTTTTCTTACTAGTCAAGAATTATTTTGACATAGCTACCTAACTAAGAAAACAAATTTGTGAACAACTCATTAAAATTTGTTCATTCTTATGCTTATAGTTATGGATTTTGTTGAATGTTGTTTTGAATATTTCCTCAAACAATGTACCTATAACGAATAGTTTATGAGTATCACTTTGTTTAGGGAAATTGGTTTTAAATTTTACATTATGGTTACCAATTGAATGTTGTCTTGAGCTTGCAGGTTCCTTGGTATTGGTATGCCCTTTTAGGTTTAGCTGATGTCCAGGGAAATTTTCTTGGTAAGGCAGTTATCCACTCAATGATCATTTTCTCTGCTTTGCACATATTAATCTAAAGCTAGCCGTGCACTAAATGAACTCTTGAACCATTAGGGATTGTTTGGTTTCTGGTTAGAGTTATATAAGTATTAGAAATATAGGGATTAGTTTCATGTATTAGTTATTCCATACTCTACCGTGCATAATTATACATCAACTGATTATACCTGTTTTAGTTATGCTAAATTTTATGTATAGCAACTAAAATGTTACCAAACATGGTACTAGTTATGCTAGTCTAATACATGAATAATTCACTTCCTAAGTCCTAACCAACAAGCAAAATGAGCCCTTAATCCCGTTTGCAACGTTGAAAATTTCCATAACCCGTTGGACGTTGAAGTGAAGTGCCATCTATTTATGCAATAGATATCCTCAAATTTTCTTTTGTTTATGAAATTTGAGGTTTGGAACTTAGTTTTGGAGAAACTTCAGCTTTTTCAGTGCATGTCAGCTAACTGATGCTAATACTCAACTTAACTGCAAATTAAGTGTTAGATCAAAGCTTTGTAGTAAGAACTTTGAGAAAGGGAAGTTCCAGCTTATTCAGGTGTTCCCTTTTATATCTTTCCCAAGGCCTACCTTTTTTAATCCGTTCGTAGATAATTTACCAGATACAGTAGTTCGAAGTAATAGCATACCTGAGAACAGGACATCATGTAAATAAAAAAAGACAAGAATTCATGATGCAAAGACATTTGGATGGTTGGGGCTAAGAGGAGTTTTATGAGTAAATAACCTATTTTTAATTTACGAGTTTGACAAGTTCAAAAAGAAACTAGAAAATAAGAACGAGAAGAAATAAAAAGCGAAATAACAGTAGGAGCCCGTTTGTTTTTGAGTATTTGACTGGCCAGCTTAAAGTCATTTTGTTTTTAAGATAAGCCCAAAAAAATAATTGGTCCCGTTTGGCTTAACTTATCTAAAACAACTTATAAGCTGCTTTTTTTAAGCCCATCCAAACAGGCTCTAGATCTAGTCACCCTCCTAAGCTAAGATTTAACATCTGGAATTTCATATCTTTGGTGCAAAGTCCAACTAATAGAGAAATTTGACCTCTACCTATTATATTCATGTCTCTTAAAACCCTTGTCAAGATTTACAATACATGCCTCTTTGTTTTTCTCTTTCCCTCTCTAAAGAACCTTAATTTACATAGTTTGCAATCTTCTGTTCAATATGTTTAATTTGTGTACATAATGAGAACTAGGACGTCTAGAACTTTAATGTAGTCATAATTATCCAGGATATGAAATTAACTTCCGTTGAATATATTGCAGTAAATAAAGCATATCAGTATTCATCAATCACCAGTGTAACCATACTGGATTGCTGGACAATAGCTTGGGTGATGATTTTGACGTGGTTATTTTTGGGCACACGATATTCTTCATGGCAATTCTTTGGTGCAGTAGTATGTTTAGGTGGTCTTGGACTTGTCCTTTTATCAGATGCTAAGGTGGGTGGTGGAAGCGGTACTTTCTGTTTCCTAAAACGGTTTATTTAAGTCGTAAATGAAAAAGGTTTCTCATCTTGATAAATTTTTTCAACTTCCCATCTTTCCTTGAGTTCTCTAAAGGACTTTTATCTTGAGAGGAACAGAAAGGGTGGGAGGCACAGAGAAGCTAATCGCCACTCCTAGGCGGGAAGTAAGCCTCCGGGTCGGCCTGTGTCCAGCCCGATCCGGTTAATACCCGGCCCGAGGGGGGCTGGGTTGGGGGGACCGGGGAGGGGACGGGGCCAGACGAGGCCTAAATAAGGAAATTGGTTAGTTTCCTTATGTTTCGACCATTTTCAATTGCAGGTGGTTCCAAAACTCTTCTTGGTGATATATTTGTCATAATAGGAACATTTTTCTTCTCAATGAGCAATGTTGGTGAGGTTGGTATTATATTGTTTCTTCATATTTTTCCAAATGTCTCCTATCGGATAGCTGCCCTAAATATAGCATGAGCATCTTTTGTTATAGATAAACTTATGGTAAGATTTAACTTTAATTAGCTTTGGTGCAGGAGTTTTGTGTGAAAAAGAAAGATCGTATCGAAGTGGTTTCCATGATTGGTCTTTTCGGCTTGCTTGTTACTATAATTGAGATGTATCCTTTCTACCTAAAAACTGTTTTTGTCATTTCCAACACAGAGGAATATTGACGTGCATTAACGACTTAACTTTCTCTCAGACCAATCTTGGAAAGGAAGAGTTTGGAATCAGTCGAGTGGTCTCCAGAGCTTGTAAGTGACTTAAGAGTTGTTTTCTTATTTCGCTCCTCTAAAATAGTTTTTGGTCCATTTTTATGTTTCTTCTATAGAAGAGTATCTCCATGAAGACCAGAGCCATAATTGTCAAATTTCTATCCTTTAACCCTTTAGTTAATTCTGTTCTACCTGTCCAAGCCTTTACCTACAGAAACATAAGTTAAGTGTATTTCCAGTTTTCATATTCCTCCCACACATACTTCTCATGCAGTGTTTGGTCTGAAATAATGATTCAAGACTTAAACAATCAAAAAATGAAAATTAATGATTCAAGACATACGTAGACAGAATCATGCAGTTTTCATAAGTTTCAATCAACTCAATTTAGCTTGATAGTTTTCATAAGTTTACATTTTGTGCTACTTACTAAACATTAAGTGTGCACAATTTGCGAAGGCATAAGTGTTCATACCTAACCAAATCCCGTAATAGGTAGAATGTGGAATACTGGAAATTATTTGGGCAAATTTCTTGATCTCCTTATCTCTTAAGTTAAGCAGTGTAAAGAAATGCTTTAATTCTTCAATATAAAAGACAAAGAATCATATTAGTCAATCTGATATTGGTCCTTTTCTTTTTCTTTCAGATTTTAGCTTTCTGTGGCTATGCAGTGGCAAGCTTTATGTTCTACACCATTGTTCCCTTTCTTCTCAAAGTAATACTTACTTTTCATAGCTCCATCAAATACTAATTCTATTGCAATGGATTTGATTACCATAACAGAAGGGTAATTCAAATGCAGATGAGCGGATCTACGTTGTTCAATCTATCTCTTCTCACATCTGATGTGTGCGCAGTTTTAATTAGAACCTTTTTCTACAAGCAAAAGATACTTTTATCCATTTTTTCCCCTATTCAATGAATTTTGACGGTTTCCGCCATTCAAGAGCGTGTCTCTATTTTACTTGATCCATATTGTAGACGTGCCAATTTTCATCATGCATCCTGTGCTGATCACTTATAATTGAAAATTGCAGGTTGAATGGCTGTACTTTGTAGCCTTTGCACTTGTGGTTACTGGGTTGATCATATACTCAAAAACGTAAGTCATGCTCTTTGAATCTGTTATCTCATGAATTACTATACACTCTGGTGCTATCATATTAAACAGGGATGAGGTTAATGACACACTGATCGCAAAATTCATACTAAACAGGGATGAGGTTAATGACACACTGATCGCAAAATTCATACTAAAGCGATTATACTCCAAGTTCACTTTTTGTAGAACATGTTTGCCCAATTCAGAATTAGAACGGGTGGTCGAACAGAAGGCCGAGAAACGAGCTCGGATTAGTGACGAGCTCAAGAGCAAGGTCGAGGAGGCTGTAGAGGCCAATGATGTGCTTCAGGCCGAGCTTGAGTCGGCTAATCAAATTCTAGTAGTTCTCTCGAAGAGAGATCCGAACTAGTGGCAAAATTGACAAAAGTCGAGGTCGACCTAGAAGAGTCCCTCAAAGACACGGAGACTGCCGAGGCTCGTTCTACGATTCTGGTTGAGTATGAGCGGTGGAAATCCCAGAGGATTACCCTCGAAGAGGTTGAAAAAGGGTTAGGGGACCTCCAGGCCCGGATACTCGAAGCCAAAGAAATCGAGGAGAGGGCCAAGAAAGCTCTCGATGCTGAGTCTGAAGATTCCGAGCAGACGGTTTCCGAGAATTCCAATTCCAACCATACCGGGTAGATCAGGGCCTGTACGAGCCTTTATTTTTTATTTTGTTTTCGCTTTTGACTTGTGTGGGAAATCCAAATGTAAAGACTTGGTTTTATATATGAAATGTGTATTTCCCAGAAGTCCTTATTGTTTTACTTCTTATTTTCTTCATTCTTTTATCCAAATGCACATTATGACATTTGCCTTAATCGTTTATCCAGCAACGGATGATCCGAAGTTCGAAGTAACCTTTTTGTCCGAATTGCGCCTATATTATTAAGTATTGGCTTTTTCTTTGTACGGTACGTTTTTGACCGAGAATTTTATCAAATGGTTTGCCCGCGGGGCTTATTTATGCTTCGTGAATTCAGACGTCTCCGAATCACGTTGGGCATTTTGGGTCGAGGTTTTTAAATTGTTTGAACCTTTTCCGACCGTTTGCTTATAATAGATTAGGTTCGGATACCTGAATCCCTGCCTTTTGTCAAGTTTTGAGACAAGAAATTCCCATTCGAGGTGTTAAAAGATTTTGGCTCGGTCAACGTAACTTTGTTGCCTTTGCCGAATTTCAATGATAGTCCCCGGTATAGGGTATTTAATAAAAAGACATGTCCGAGACGTATTTTTTCATAACGCTTCTTTATATTGCAAGTGTTTACACGTACATAAAATAAGGATTTCATCCGTTTCCTTCTGTTTTTTGCCGTAGCAAATACTAAGTGGACACGATTCATTTTTGATCGTTTGGTCCTTACATCGAAGCCTAATACAGAAGGTCCGGGTTTACACAATTAAGAAGTCAAAATTTCGAGGACCTTTCCGGTATAGCATTTAACAGCGTTTCTTCATCTGCTTTGGTGAGTTACTCATTCTTCTTTTCCGGGATAGGCCTTGATGTGGGTATGATAGTCCCCAAGTGTTTATCCGAGCTGCATGATCGGGTAAGAACTTATTAAGTCCCCACTCGAGGGGCAAACCCTCTGTTTCCTAGCACTTTGCCTTGTTCTCATAAAGTAACACGTTGTACTTGTTGCCTCATTAAAAACCTTGTCGGACAACCCACTTCGGGACAAAATCGTACTAAGGAAAAGAGTGCAACACGTGTTTTCAGGCCTAACTTCATTCGGTACTACTTCTGCAAAAAGGGATAGGTTAATAAAAGATGATCACTAGGGTAGGCATCCATACCTTAGCAATAGTATCTCTTCAAATAAGCCACATTCCAGTTATTGCGCAACCGTTGTCCGTCCATGGATTCCAGCTGATACGATCCTTTGCCAGTTATTCCGGTTATCTTGTACGGCCCTTCTTAGTTCGGACCCAACTTGCCGTCATTGGGATTCTTGGTGTTCAAAGTGACTTTCCGAAGTACCAAGTCCCCAACTCGAAAATGCCGAAGATTGGCCTTCCAGTTGTAGTACCTTTCCATTCTTTGTTTTTGAGCTGCTAAACGAACCAGCGTATTTTCGTGTAGTTCGTCCACCAGGTTGAGTTTAACGGCCATAGCCTCCTCATTTGACCCGCTGGTGACGTATTTGAACCGGAGGCTCGGTTCGCCAACTTCTACGGGAATCAGAGCTTAGGCCCCATAGACCAACGAGAAAGGCGTTTCTCCCGTGCTTGATTTTGACGTAGTCCTGTAAGCCCATAATACCTCCGACAGCACCTCCTTCCATTTATGTTTCGATGTTTCAAGTCTTTTCCTTAGATTTTGAATGATTGTTTTGTTCGTGGATTCAGCTTGTCCGTTTGCACTCGGGTGATACGGAGTCGATATGATCTGTTTGATCTTCAACCCTTCGAGAAAATTATTGACCTTGCTGCCAACGAACTGAGGGCCGTTATCACACGTTATTTTGGCCGGGATGCCGAAACGACAGATAATATGGTCCCATATGAAGTCAATAACCTTCTTTTCTCTAATCTTTTCGAGGGCCTGCGCTTCAACCCATTTTGAGAAATAGTCAGTCATAAACAGAATGAAACGAGTCTTACCTGGTGCCCATGGCAAAGGACCGACGATGTCCATTCCCCACTTCATGAACGGCTAAGGTGATAACACCGGGTGCAGCAACTCCCCGGGTTGGTGAATATCGGGGCATGCCTTTGACACCCATCGCATTTTCGAACAAAATTCTTCGCATCATCATCCATCCGGTTCCGAATAACCACCGCCGATAATTTTTCGAACCAAAGCCTCCGCACCGAGTGATTACCACAGTACCCTCGTGGACTTCTCTCATCACATGTCTGTTTCTCCGGACCCAAACACTTGGCTAGAGGTCCTAAGAAAGACTGTCGATACAATTGACCGTTTATTAAGCAGAACCGTGCTGCTTTGGTCCGGAGTGATCGTGATTCCTTTGGATCGCTCGGAAGTTTCCCATTTTGAAAGTAGTCGATGTATCTGTTGCGTCAATCCCAAGTTAGACCCATTGTGTTTATCTCGGCCTGCCCGTTTTCTACCGCCGAATTCATCAACTGCACTACGGTATCGGGGTTGATTTCCTCCGCTTCGACTGAAGAGCCCAAATTAGCCAATACATCGGCTTCGTTATTCTGCTCCCTGGGTACATGCTGCGTGGTCCATTCTTTAAACCGGTGTAGTATCACTTGAGTTTTCTCCAAGTATATTTGCATACGCTCATCCTTGACCTCGAAGACACCATTTACCTAGTTAACGACCAAAAGAGAGTCGCATTTTGCTTCGATTATTTCGGCTCCCAGACTCCGAGCCAATTCCAAACCTGTAATCATAGCCTCATACTCGGCTTCATTGTTAGTCAATTTAATAGTTCTAATCGACTGTCTAATGGCATCACCGGCGAGGGTTTTAAGGACAATGCCCAACCCGGAACCTTTTAGGTTCGAAGCCCTATCTGTGTGTAGAGACCAGATACCCGAAGCCTTTCCCGAGGTTAGCAAAAGTTCTTTCTCGACCTCGGGAATCATGGCGGGGGTAAAGTCTGCCACAAAATCGGCTAAGATTTGAGACTTAATAGCTGTTCTAGGCTTATATTCGATATCATATCCGCTAATCTCTACGGCCCATTTGGTCAGTCTACCTGATAACTCCGGTTTATGCGTGACGTTTTTTAGCGGGTAAGTAGTTACTACACATATCAGATGGCATTAAAAGTAAGGTTTCAGCTTTCTTGACGCACTTACCAAAGCTAAGGCCAACTTTTCGAGGTGTGGATAACGAATCTTCGCATCCCCTAAAGTCCTACTCACATAATATATTGGAAATTGCGTACCTGCTTCTTCTCGGACCAAAACACCACTTACCGCTACCTCGGACACGGCAAGGTATAGAAACAACTGTTCGTCTGCCTTCGGCGTGTGCAGCAGGGGCGGGCTCGATAAGTATCTTTTTAATTCCTGCAAAGCCTTTTGACATTCCGGTGTCCAGATGAAGTCATTCTTCTTTCTCAGTAATGAGAAGAAACGGTGACTTTTATCCGAAGACCTCGAAATGAAACGGCTCAGTGCTGCTATCCTTCCAGTGAGCCTCTGCATGGCCTTGACGTTGTTCACCACCTCAATATCCTCGATGGCTTTGATCTTGTTCGGGTTAATTTCAATTCCCCGGTTCGACACCATGAAACCCAAAAATTTGCCTGATCGGACACCGAAGGCACATTTCTCTGGGTTAAGCTTCATGTTTATTTGCGAAGCACATTGAAGGTATCCTGCAAATGTTTTAAATGGTCCTCTGTTTCCAGGGACTTGACTACCATGTCATCAATATAAACTTCCATTGTTTTCCCTATCTGTTCTTCGAACATTCCATTAACTAGACGTTGGTAAGTTGCTCCGGTATTGTTTAACTCGAATGGCATGACATTATAACAATAAGTCCCGTATCGGGTAATAAAGGACGTTTTCTCTTGATCCTCCAGGTGCATCCTGATTTAGTTGTACCCAGAGTAAGCATCGAGAAAACTCAACATCTCATGCCCGGCCGTTGAATCGATCATTCGATCGATGTGAGGCAACGGAAATGAATCCTTTAGGCATGCTTTGTTCAGATCCTTATAGTCAACACACATTCTAAATTTATTACCTTTCTTTGGCACCACCACTACATTGGCTAGCCAATCTGGGTATTTTACCTCCCGGATAGAGCCTATTTTCAAAAGCTTTGTTACCTCATCTTTTACGAAGGCATGTTTTGACTCGGCCATTGGCCTCCTTTTCTGCTTCACTGGGGGAAATCTCCTATCGAATCTAAGCTTATGAGTTGTGACTTCCGGTGACACACCTGTCATGTCTATATGGGACCATGCAAAACAATCGGCATTAGCTTGAAGAAATTTAATTAACTTATCCCTGAGCTCCGAGGTTAACCTCGTGCCCAGGTATACCTTTCTATCCGGTAGATATTCGAACAAGATGACTTGTTCCAGCTCCTCCACGGTAGATTTGGTTGCATCCGAGTCCTCCGGTAATACAAACGATCTGGGTACACCGAAATCGTCCTCTTCACCAACCGGGTTCGATCCCTTCTGCTCCGCTTTCGGACCCGTATCCTTTAATTGCTATTTGGGGTCCTTGCCTCCGATTAATTGATCATGTCTTTGATCCAGCTTTTTTGAAAAAAGTGGCGCTTCCTCGACCGCGAACATCTCCCTTGCAGCGGGCTGTTCACCTCGGATAGTTTTTATCCCCTCCGGGGTCGGGAACTTCAGCAACTGGTGAAGTGTTGATGGTATCGCTCTCATGCTATGAATCCGCGTACGTCGTCGAGCAAAGCATTATACTTCATATCTCCCTCGATGACATAGAATACCATTGCCGTTGTATGGTGCCGTCAATGTTGACCGCAAAGAAATCTCTCCTTCGGGTTTCACTTGCCATATTGAACCACCGAGTACTCGGACTCACCTGCTACCGGTACAATCTAGTCGAGTAGCCTTAGTACGTTCTACCACTCTCCACCGGATGATGTTGGCCTAACTACCTGGGTCAATCAAAATACGTTTAACTTGTGATTTGAAAATAAGGATAGAAATTACCAATGCATCATTGTACGGTTGAATGATGCCTTCTGCATCCTCGTTGCTGAAGGAGATGGAACCCTCGGGTACATAATCCCGGTTGCACTTCTCTCGTACAATGGAAACCTTTGTTCGTTTCATCACCGGCCCTCGTGGAGCATCCGTTCCCCCAATTATCATATTGATTACATGTTGAGGTTCCACCAGCTCAGCGCATTTGTGACTCTCCCTTTCTTTGTAGTGGTTTTTGGCTCGTTCACTCAGGAATTCTCGAAGGTGGCCATTCTTCAATAAACGATCCACCTCCTCCCTTAACGGACGACAGTCTTCAGTTCTGTGCCCATGTGTTTCATGATATTCACAAACTACGCTCGGATCCCGTTGACCCGGGTCTGACCTCAATGGCCTTGGCCACCTAGCCTCCGTAAATAAGGATAGAAATTACCAATGCATCATTGTGCGGTTGAATGATGCCTTCTGCATCCTCATTGGCCGAAGGAGATTGTACATAATCGCTGCGCTTCTCTCGTACAATGGAAACCTTTGTTCGTTTCATCACCGGCCCTCGTGGAGCATCCGTTCCCCCAATTATCATATTGATTACATGTTGAGGTTCCACCGGCTCAGCGCGTTTGTGACTCTCCCTTTCTTTGTAGTGGTTTTTGGCTCGTTCACTCAGGAATTCTCAAAGGTGGCCATTCTTCAATAAACGAGCCACTTTCTCCCTTAACTGACGACAGTCTTCAGTTCTGTGCCCATCTATTTCATGATATTCACAAACCATGCTCGAATCCCGTTGACCCGGGTCTGACCTCAATGGCCTTGGCCACCTAGCCTCCGTGATACGGCCGATAGCTGAGACGAGGTCCGAGGTGTTGACGTTGAAGTTGTACTCCGATATCCTCGGTATGTCTTTGTTGCTAGCCGAACTCCCTGCATCACTTCTAAATGATAGGCCTCGACTGTTTGATGGGCGTTCGGCCCGTTTATCGCCCCTACTCGAGAAGTGACTGGGGCCGACCCTCGATTTTTTCGACCTGAAGCTCGATTTTTCCGAATGAGAGTATGGGCGGTACCTTTCCCTCGATGGTCGCGTCTCCGGCTCATAATTTTTCCTCGACCTTTCAGAGCTTTTGCTCATATTTATGGGTCCCGGGGAAAGTTCGAGTTGGTCATCCTCTACCCGAATCTTTGATTCGTATCTGTTATGTACATCTGCCCAGGTTACTACCTCATATTCCAACAAGTTTTCTTTCAGTTTGAATGAAGCAGCCGAGCTCCGAGGATTAAATCCTTTGGTGAAAGCTTGTGCAGCCCATTCTTCCAGAACCGGGGGAAGCTCCATCCGTTCCCTTTGGAAGTAGTTCACAAATTCTCGTAACAACTCATCATCCCTTTGGGCTTTTCGGAAGATATTCGCCTTCCGGGCTTGCACCTTTTTAGCTCCTACATGGGCTTTGATGAACGCATCTGCGAGCATTTCGAAGGAAGTGATGGAATGCTCGGGCAGATGGTCATACCAGGTCAACGCCCCTTTCGATAACGTTTCCCTAAATTTTTCAACAACACGGACTCAATTTCATCCTCTTCGACATCATTGCCTTCTATGGCACAGGTGTACGAGGTCACGTGCTCCTGCAGGTCCGTTGTACCATCGTATTTCGGTATATCCGGCATCTTAAACCTCTTCGGGATTAACTTCGGAGCCGCACTAGGAGGGAAAGGCCTTTGAATGTACCTCTTTGAGTCCGTCCCTTTCAGAATTGGCGGAGCTCCCGGGATCTAATCCACCCGAGAGATATACGTTTTCACCCTCTTCTCCGTTAAATCTACCCGCTTTGCCAAGGTCTCGAGCATCTTCAGGACTTCGGTGGATGATCCAGCTCCGGATCCATTACTCTCGAATATCCGTGTTTCATCCCTCCTTGGTTCGGTGACCCCTTTTGACCTTTCCGGAGCTGCCTTATCATTTTTGCTCTGCAGCTGAGCTATTGCAATCCACTGTTCGGCTATGGCGGTCCCCTGTTCCTGCAACATTTCAAAAATTAATCGTAAGTTAATCTCATCCAGAGTATTGGGTGTTTTCCGGCCTTGAGCCTGGGATAAGGTAATTGATTTATGAGTATTCAAGGGATCAGTGGCCGGTAAGGCGGCATTCTCCTGATTCACGGTGTTCTGCCGGTCGAGGCCTTCTCTCGAATCAACAGAGTTTGGATCCAATGGATCTGCAGGTAGGTTTCGCAACCCACTGTTCTCGTTTTCAGCCACAATTTTGTTGTTGTTGACATGACCGGACTGTCCGCTGCTTGCCATTTTGTCCGTTTTTTGCAGAAATTAGCAGATTCCTTAATCAACGGGTGAAAAAAGGTAGAAGCAAAGATCAAAAAATCACTATTATCCTAGCCTCACGGTGGGCGCCAAACTGTTTACCCCGAATTTCGGTAACAATTAAATTTGTAAGTGAGGTATAGAATATGTGGATGAATTTTAACCTATTTTGGTTGGTATGAAATGTATATGGATTTGCTTGTTGTAATATTATATATTATGAGTAAGTATATTGAGATCGACGATTTAAGCTAAATATATATACACTAGGCAACGTATTATGTTGAATGGATAAGTAAAACTAAAGAACACCACAAATCCGGACCAATATCAGAGAGAGAGAGCTCTTATATATTTTTCTATTACAATGTTCTAGATCTGTGCCAGCTAGCCCCCAAAAGGGGGAGAATGTCCTCTATTTATAGGTTCGCCTTATGGGCCTTTAATGCAACACAAAAGCCCTTATGAATAATAAAATAAAATAAAACCCTAAAAAAGATAAATTCGGACCGTACGGTCTGACACCCGTACGGTCGTCAGTATAAAATGGCAGAAACGGCTTCCTAACGCGTGTCAACGCCGCAACCGGACCAACGGACACGATGATCTCGGACCGGCGTACCTGGGCAAACGGACACGCCTTCCCTGTCTCGGGTCAATTGCTTCGGGCACGATACCTTGGTGTGAAGAAAAGACCGAATATGCTCGTGCTCATTTGGACTTACCCTTGGCTCCGGACTCACCGGTCATACATTGACCCGGTTTTTACCGTATACAGATATAGATCAGGGAATTGGCACTTGGAGGCACTATTAAAAAATTACTATTTCTCTCCCAGTGTTGATCTTAACGACATACATTTGGAAGGACAATGTTATTAATATGTCATCATTTGTTGATCAATTTAAACCTTTTTCCCTTCCCTTTCTCATGAACTATGTTAACCAAAAATGCATCGAAATAAAAGATAATAATAAAGAAAAAATTCGATAGCAAACTAGCAACACTTAAGAAATTTCAGAGTAAAAAGTCTTATTCTACAAAACAAGCCAAGTAATATAAATTATTTTCCAGAAAAAAAGAAAATAAAATAGTAAAAACGAAGAAGGGAAAAATATACATCAAATTCACAGTATTTATCCCACGGGAACAAAACAACCCCAATATTTTTCTTTCATTTTCAATTTGGTCCCCGTGATCAAAACTACTCCGGTGAAGAAAAGTCATCTAATCGAATGGCTGAGATTAAATCTTGAACAATTTCTCACCTTTGATCAAAGGATTAGCCTTAGCTATTTCTTCTCTTCCCATTGATTTAAAATCAATCGTACATCCATGTACCTCAGGGTACCTATGGGTCCCACAAAAAGTGGTCCCACACCTACACTTAAATCCCATTAACCCCATTTTTTTCCTACATACCAAACACCTATTAAATGGTGGCGCCACCACTTTCTCCGCCGCAACTACCGGCGGCGCCTCCACTTTTTCCGCCGTGAACGGCGTCGCCGGCGAAAAATTCGGGTCGGGTTTCACCCTTTTTGGTGAAAGTGGAGGCGCCGGCGAAGTTGACGGCGGAGATAACGGCGGCGCCGGTGACGGAAAAAGTGAATCGATGGATTTTGGACCTGATTTTTGCTCTTCTTTCATTGTTTTTATGTTTTTTTTTTTTTTTTTTTTTGGTGGAAATGAATTATGGGTTTTGTGATTAAGACAAAAGGGTGTTGAAAAATGGAGAATTGGGTGGTATTTTGGGGGTTGGAGGTGAATGAAGAATCTTGAAAATAGGGAGAAGGATGATTAGAAAAGAGAGAAGAAGCAAAGGGGGAATTAAATAATGATGAGAAGGATTGATGATAATATATAGTACATAAAATACTACAGAAATATCAGGAGGGACAGGTTGGAAGGGCCAAAAAGGCGGTTTGGAAGGGAGCTTTTAAATTTATTTTTTCTTAAAAAAAAATTATTATGAGTATTATTTGCATAAGTTGTGTCCGTCTTGCCATCTTGCTGCCATTTTTCTTCTTCTTTCTAGGCTGACGTTGTAGTGCATTGTGTCGAGGGCTTATCAAAAATAGTTTCGCTACCTACAAAGTAGAGGTAAGGTATGTGTAAATTCTACTCTCTCTAGATCTCACTGTGGAAATACACTGGATATGTTTTTTTTTTTTTTTTTGGTGCAACATTATTTGTATTTGGACCCAACTAAATTCAAATTTGCATCGAAAACAGGCGGATCCAGGATTTAAACTCTATGGGTTCAACCTTAAGATTCTTAGTGTAAACCCGTCGTATTTTAAAAGTTATGAGTTATTATCTACTATTTATCATAGTTTCAATTAATTTTTACACATAAATTTATCTTTCGGCGTTGAAAGTTGGGGATTCAATGGAACCCCCACCGAGCAAGCTAGATCCGCCGCTGGCCAGAAAGTTTCATGTTGGGGGTAAAGTGCTCTCTTACAAAGGTGATTTTATTTCAAGGGCTCGAATCAGAATGCTTGCGTACAACTTCCATAGAAGAAGAACATAATCTTATAAAAGACGTGACTCAGTGATCAATGTAGTGAATGAAAATCATGAAGTGTCAAGTTCAAATTGCAGCATTCATCTGTCCAAATCTTAATGGATAAAGTTATCCAATATTTATACTGGCATAAGATAGCAGATATTCTATGAACAAGATACATGTAAGCTGGTTCGACGTTACAATTATCAAAGAAAAGTTTATGTTCTATTTACAAATTTTCCTGTTATTTTTCTACTGAGATTTTGCGAACAGAATCATTTATAAATATTTCAATAACATTTATAGTGGAATACATCAAACTTGTCGAAATTTGATAGGTGTAATTTGGAAGGTTATTATAGTGGGGGTTCGGGGAGGACAAATGGATAAGGGTGTGTGGTTTGAGGATGGAGTTGACAAGTTGGCAATAGGTTTGAGTGTTGCGTGGGTAGTAGGTTGATTTGTTATTTAAGTTATTTGAATGGATGTGATTTTATTATCCTTTTGTGTGTGCTTACTTTTCATGTTTGCTTAGTTGTATTCATAGTTTTGGGTCAATTTTGAAGCTCTCTAAATTAATTACCTTAGAAAGACTAAAGAAAAAGACACACAATAGACAATGCATTGTTGTTTCTTATACTTACGAAGGCTGGACCCTTTCACATTGAACTTTGATTAATAGTTACCACATAAAGAAAGCGAAATTATTTATGAACGTTTTTAATTGGATAGAGACTGTTATTATTAAAAGAATAAAACCATGAAAATGTTTATATTTGTTAGAATAAAGTACGGATACTTTGACATATGATAACACTTGTTCTAGATACATTGTATGAGAGATGTTATGCTAAAATATGCATAATTGTCACCACTTAGGATTATTATATTATTAGAAAGTGGAGAATGCCAACATAATAATTGAGGGTGATATTTTAGTTCGATGATTAAAAGCCGAATTTAGATAAAATATTTAACTTTAAGTTTGTCACATTAAAGTTACTATATTATTATTTTTTGTATTGAAGAAGTTATTCAACTTTGTCGAAGTATTAAACGAAGTCACTAATTTTTTTTTATTTTTTTTTGTTATCAGAGTGTATCAACTTTGTCTAAGTATTAAATATGATGATAAGTATTAAATATGATGATAAAAAGGTGAGTATTCAAGGCTAGTCCCAGAAAAGCAAGGTAAATGACTATTCCATAAGAAGATGAAACTTGATTACCCAAAGTTCTCAAACTGAAAAAATTGTAAGCATAAATGTGACGTAGCTAACTTGAAACTTCCTGTGAAATCTGTTAAACCGTCGGGATTGAATGGAATCCATGTGGAAGGATATATTGAAAAGGCGATCAAAATAAAATAGCATCATTTGGTGTAAGGAAAAGTAAGGCTAAGAAATGATTAAAAGCAATTATTGGCAGCATAATTATACTTAAGGAGAAGGGCAAGAAGTTGACACGACCAATTCTTCATTCTTAGTTTAGTCTATTCTTTCAAAAAGTATATAAAATTGTTTAAAGTTAGTTTAATTAATTATTGCAATGGATTAGATATACTAATTATAAGTGGTTTTGGCTAGTGAAGACGCAACAAGCGACAGCATAGCAGCCTGTCTGCCACTTTTGATGCCAACATTCGATTAAAAAACAAAATTTATTTTACGAACTTTACAAAACTTCTTAAAATATTGCTAATTCTATTTTTTTTAATCTTATATCTAGAAAGAACAAAGAAGAAAATCGGAAAGAGATTGAATGTTAGCACTTTTAAAGTGTAATAATAATAAGAAGCAGAACTAGTTAAAAAGAAAAATTCAAATGATTAAGAAAATTCCATTCCTAGGAGACTTTGAAATGGTGGACCATAAAATCTCACGAGATTTTTGATTTTTATAATTCATTATAAGTATTATTTTAGTTATATATTTTCCTCCACAAAAAATCAATCCCCACCTTCCCTTTGATAACCACAATATGTAATATTTGGGAACTAAAATATAAAATTACCCGGTCTAAATTTATTTGAAAGCGGTAGCTCAATTTTTCAACTCTGTGTTGTGCAGGACTAATATTTTGCAAGATTTCCAAAATATGGTCAAAATATAAATGGTGGCTCAAAAAGGGGTTATTTGAGCACTTATGCTCTCGGCCCATGTGTCGCCCAACCAACCAATGTTAGTTATATTATCCAAGTGCAAATTACACGTTTGGCCGGTCGATAAGAATAATTATACTTTCTAGCCAAATATACAAAACAAACATCCACTATTATGTATCAAAAAGGTATATTTTTGTATTTTATACAAAAAACGTACATTTGCTTGCTATTATTTCGATAGTCGGCTATTTATGTCAATTTCTCATTACCAAAGGCATGGGCGAGGCCTAACTAAAAAGTTGTTATAATGTTAGGGGCAAATACATATATATACATAAATAGAGGGTATATTTACAAAAAATACCAATACTTTCAAGTTTGCAAAAAATAAGATTAGAAAACTTACAAACCCTATACAAAATAACACATACAGTAAAAGAAGTTAATATACAGTACAACAAAACCCAAAGATCACGGTGTAACCGATTAGTATCCTGCTCCCCATAATTTCTCTCCCTTATTTTTTCTCCCCGATTTCAGCAATCCACGACAATTTTAAATAGAAACCATATTTTCCCCATCACGGTTGAAGAGTCTTGAAAATTCATTTAACTGTAGTTGAAAATTTCAGAATTCATAAAACATTCAATATCAAAGTTCCGGATCAAAAATTTCGTATGTTGAAATGGCAGATGACACAATTCATTCAATAATGGTACAGCACAATGGAAGATGGGACACATCAGGTGTTCATATGTTAATGCTGAGTTTCTTATTAATTTTGTTTTTTTTTTCATGTTATTTTTTTATTTTTTTGCAGTTTAAAACCATATGATATGTATAGTTGTGTATAAAATATGTATGAATGATGAATCTAGTATGTATATATTTGATTATGTAATGTGTCGTTACTTTGTATGCACTTTGTATTATATTTGTATCATAATCGTCGTTCATATAATGTGTATTTTCTTTTAATTTTTTGACAGGTAGACACGTAAATTTTGAAGTTGAAGGAATATTATACGATTCCAAATCAAAGTTCAGTGGTTTGGTCACAGTGATTGCTGCTCAACTAGGAATAGATACAACAATTCAAGGATTGGAGATTAAATACATTGTTAGTGACAGATGCCTGCTAATGACCATACACAACGATATGGGTGTCCATGTATATTTAGACCAAAAAAAGGAAAACAAAAACGTCTTCAGTAAGTATCCTTTATGTATTACATTGAGGGATGTATCTTTGGATTTAATTGAAATCCATGATGATGGAGGTAGCGGTTCGAATTCTATACAATCCGTACCTTCACACAATGAAAAAACTCTTCAGTTGAATGCCATGGTTCCCAGTGTTGATTTTGAGGCTGTGGAATTTGAAGGAAATGGAATTATAAGCGACAATCGATATGAATTTGTTGCTGAAAAACATATTTATAAGGACAAGGAATCAATTGTTGCGGTTATGAAGAACTACGCCTTTTCGAAACAATTCCAATTTCGGGTTAGAAGATCTAGTTCTAAAAGGTATGAAAATTAATGTTATTTCAATATGTTGAATAATATGTAAGATATAACTTTTAAACAATCCTTTCAATTGTTTAAGTTTAGGATTGTTTAATGATATATGTATGAAAACTGTATATAAAATTTGTTTCTGATTTTTTTCTTTCTTCCAACAATAGCTATTGTCTTGAGTGCCCTACGGACGATTGCTCTTGGAGTTTTAAATCATCAAGTTTGAATGATTCAGGGCTTTTCAAAATTAGATCATTTTGTGAACAATATTCATGCTCATTAAAGGATAGGATTTATTCAAGACGTCAAGTAACTACGGCGGTTGTTGGAATTATGATAATCGATAAGTATGAAGATCCAAAAAGAGTATACACACCAAAGGATATAGCATCAGATATGAAGAAACAACATGGTTTAACAATGACTTACTGTTATACCCCATTTAAGCGGGTTAAACTAGGTACAACATATTGGAGATTCCTATTTTTTGCTTATTTTAAGGAGTCGCCACCTAATTAATTTTACGGTGAATTAGGACACCTATTTTATTAACTAAGGTAAAGCCTAACTAAACCTCCATTAATAGTCTGCTTAATCAGTGTGATTCTAGGTAAGGGTTCTAGATTATCCTAAAGGGAAGGGGTTAGGCATCCTTTAGAATCCGTTTAACTACGGTTTACCGATCAAACTTAGGTTAACTATTTAAGACTAAATACAGTGTTTAAATTTTAAGAGACGAACTTATAATATTACTAAGATTTTAAAGGAAAATATACAGCGCTGTAAAAAATATGCTAAGGCTTCAAATAAGAATGTTATTTAAAATAAGACTTATAAAAGAAGGGTGTAAATGAAAATATAATAGTGCCATTTTAAAATAAGATTAATAATTTATATAGAGGAAATTTTAAAGTGTTATTTTAAAATAAGCTTATAAACACTGCTAATGAAAGTATAATGATAAAATTGGCAAAATATGATAATTTGCATATAAGCAGAAGCAAATGCGGGTTTATGCAATATTTTGATAAACATTTGAGATAAACTAAATGTTGAAATATTACTTGATTTTGCGTTTTAGAAGTATATTTGAAATACAAAATAACTAACGAGTTTTCTTTATCTCTTATTATCTTTTGTTAACTGTACTCGGCTGAAAAATAGGTATAGTCGAATTAATCTAAAACGTTTATAAAATATATTTGGATTAATCTTTGTATGTTAATGATGTTTTAATCTTCCAAGATAATAATAATTATAACGTGATTCCTTTGATTCAAAATATACTATTTTTAAAAATCAATGGTTCCGAAAGTAAATATCAAGATACTATAAATAATTTTAATGTAAAAAGAAGGAAAGTATAATTTATGGTATTAATTGAGTTTCTCTCTTAAATTTACTACCTATTACCCTAAAGCTAACCCACTAAATTCGCTAAGGTTCACCTAAATTAAGAAAATAAAACAAAATAAAAGGTTAGTCACATAACACAAGTTAAATACGCGACATAAAATAGAGATACGAGAAAATGCGATGAGATGGGCTTAGCCCATGTTGGGCTGCTGTGAATAGTTCATGCTATTGGGCCTGCTCAGAAATTCGGAATCAAATAAGTCGGCCCATTTAGGCCATTTGTTGCGGATCTGCTGCTGCTGATGGGCCACGGCCCAATATTTATTCCGTTTTTTTTTTTTGTGCGGACGGGGGGACACGAGGGAGGATACGTTGGGTTTTTAGCCCAACACCGAATGCGGAGGAAAACGAATCCCTTGGACTCGTGTGCGATGGTCATGCAAAAACGAAAGGAAAAAAAGATTAGAATATAACCAAAAGAATAAGATCGAATATGTAAAGATAAAATTTCAAAACAGACTGAAGATTATGTATATGCTGTGTATATTTAAGTATATTTTGCGTATACACCTTCATAAGGATACTTGGAAGGTTAGTATCGGAAAGCTCTTACCCCCGTCTTCCCGATCTTTGCACAAGTTCCAAGGGATTTCATGAATCCCAGGCATGGCTAACACCGGGGAGGGTTCAAGCTTAATCCATAATGACCGACCACCATCCATATCAAGGTGCTATCCACAATATACTTATAATATACATTATATACATACTAAAACTGAAAATATGTTTGCAACAGCGCACAAAGTGAGAGAAAACCAAACTGGTGACAAACAGTCCCCCATACTTGCTAATACATGTTTAATCACAAAAATGCATGTTCATAATATCCAACCATTTGGAGAATTTAAATCAGGTATTTCGAATATACAGCCTGGGCATGATTCAAAGAAAAGTGTACTGCCAAGGCCTAATACATACCAAATCTAAACATGACAGATCTATGATATACCAAACACCTACTGGATCCAGGCACATTTTCATTTCCTATACTTCATATTAACAAGGCAAAAACACTAACATTTATAGCAAAACATCATCGCTGCCAATGTTTCATAATACTAAAGCTATAGCAAAATATCATCGCATTTCAATTCAGATTTTAGCTGTTTCCAGAAAGAATTATTTCGGCATTCATTAAAGCCTAGACGATATCTAATCCCGCAAACCCGACTGAAATCCTATCATTCTCAGATGGACAAAATCAGCGTTCAAGTATACTTTGAAAGACAAACAGTAGATCTTTACTTCCTTATGCTAATAGTTGCCAAAAACAGAAATTGGTAATGTTTGAGATATTAATCAAAACACATATTGCAGAAGACAAGTATGCTAACTCAAGATTGACATAAATTCTAGCTCAGATATTTTCCTAGGCCGAACAAAATCAACATATTTATATGCTCATAAACTATCAAAAAAAGAAATTATTTTTAAAAAGAAAAATCCAGGTGAGGAAAACAAACGACACAGTGTTCTGGGAAAGAGGAAAACAGGTTCAAAGAAAAATCACGCAAGATCAGTTTAAAGACAATGGGACAGCAACTGGGAGCATATTCAACTGCCCCAGTTCTCTCTTCAAACTTATAATGTATTGCTCTTTTCTTGTTTGCAAGCTATAACAACATCTAAGCATTTAAAAGACCCAAACAACTTCTAGAACAGGATAATCGACTAACACAACACACACACTTAAGTATACACTAAAGCATGTTAAACTACTCAACAAAACAGAGACAGGGGCGTTTTTTCTAATTCTGCTAGCATGTGAATCACAAACTGGATTGACGCAACAACATGCTAAATCATATATATAGCAGACTAGGCTAGCACATAATAATTAAGAGGGTAAAATGAAAGAGAACAGGGAAATCAAATTAACCTCCGTCTTATGAGTTTAGATTTAACATAAGTGGCAGCGGGATGAGGATTTATACTATGTTAGGACCAGCTTATGGACTGACATGGAGACATCAATGATACCATATTAATATAGCTTATACATATATACCAACTGTCAGGTTAACCAATTCCACATCCAAACTTGGAACAGGTTTGTCATACCCACACATAACCAACTGCTAAACTGGAAGTTAAACCAAACTAAACGTGAACAGCAAAATATTTCAACTTCTGAGCCGAGACTAAACTAATTAAAGCAGGAATATGCACAATGCTAGTAGGCTAAGTTAAGCTGAAATAAACCAGTCGGGATCACAAATAGGTATGAACACATAAACACATTTGATTAGATTAATAGTCTCTTCATTATACCAATCGATTACAGGCTGAGATCTAAAGAGACAACTAGAAAGAAGGACTATAAATCATACATCTAAAGCAAGAATACAAACTGATTGAGTGCTAATCATACAAGGATCAACAACAGAGCTCTAGAACTAGCAGTATTAGCCAAATCGCATGATGCCAAGACTGGCATACAACTAAACCCCATATTTAACTAAAATCTAAAACATGCTGATTACTCGAACTAAACATACAATTAACATTTAGCTAACGGAAACATTACAAAAATTAAAAAGGAGAGAGATTACCTTTCTTGGGTGCAGCGAAGTGGGGCTCGAGCTTCCGATCTACCTCGAAACACTACCAACTGATTCGGATTCGCTTAGATTCGAAACAACAGCAGGAACTAAAATGAGAATAAAAACAAAAATTGATTTCTATTTCGAATGGATATCAAACAATATTAAACTGATGGAGGCTTAATATTTCTAGGGAAATTTGAGGTGGCTGATAAGAACTTCAAAATTTTTTGGGGAATTTCCACGGCTAAAAAAAAGCTCCCCCTTTTCTGACTCCAAAAACGATTATTTATAGGGGAATTTCTAGGGTTTTGCTAGGGTTTTACCACTGAAAAATTGGGTGGGATTTTAAGTTGACCTCTTCAAATATGTCCTATGAAGAAGAGGACAAAACCCATTAAAAATCTGTACTCGAGAATCAATGAAACGGACGAAGGAGATGATTTTAAGTTCACAAACGGCCAAAACTTCATTAAATGGATTTCAAATCCAACAGAGGAAAATGACGATTCTTACCCTCAGTCAAACACTGATGAACATTAATTCTTTTCCCCAAATGGCCATGCATGGCCTGTAGAATCGAAAGAAGTCCTGCGATTTTCTATATATATCGAATGCGAGACGAGAGGGAGAGGGAAAGGGAAAGGCCGGACGATGTTTACACAGAAGGGGAAGGGACAATTTTTGTTCATGGCTAAAGGGAAACGGGGCTTTTGCCGAAGTGGGGAGGAAGAGAGACAGGGGAGAGGAGAGTAGAGAGAGAGAGGGGCGAGGCGAGAGAGGGAAAGAAGAGAGAGCGGCGGATCTGAAGAATAGAAGTGAACCCTAGTGGTTCACTATGTTGATTGAAGCAGGCCGGGTCGGGTTTCCGGGTTTTGGGCTGAGTTTAACGGGTTGGTGGACTGGATTAGTCCGAAAATGTTTATGGGCTGGCTGATTAAAATGGGCTGGTTTTAATGATTTGGCTTTTAGCCCAAATGGTTTTAGGATTTAAAATGGACTGCATTAATATAAAATATGTAATTATTGATGCTTAGATAAAAATGAAAATTATATTACGCCGCAACAACCGTACAATAATATTTTTAAAGTCAACAGTAAATAAACGCTATTATTTGATTTTGCGAAAACAAATGCGATGCGTGTGCATAATGCGGTAAAAATGCTGAAATGATTATAATGCAAATTATGATAATGCCGGTAATAAAATAATAATAATAATAATAATAATAATAATAATAATAATAATAATAATAATAATAATAATAATAATAATAATAATGAGGATGATAATAATTGTGGTGACAAAATAATAACAACTAGTAACGGCAAAAAATAATAAGACGCCGGTATTAATAGAAGCTAATAATTTTAGTAAAAAATATAGATAATTATTTCTTAAATTGCTGAAAATGTGAAATGTGAATAAGTATTTTGGGGAAGACGGGACAAAATCGGGTGTCAACACTTACATGCAAGCTTATAGAGCCAAGGAAAAGGCATTAAACATGTTACGAGGGGATCCAACTGAATCATACAATAAGTTACGACTACTTTTACATCCTGGAAAAGACATATCCGGGGTCAGTTGTTAGTTTGGAAAAAACAGCGGAAGACCATTTCTTGTATGCATTTGTATCATCGGAACCTTGTATTAGGGGATGGGAGTATTGTAGGCCTATAGTAGTTGTTGACGGCACCCATCTAAAATCAACTTACGAAGGAACTATGCTAATAGCAAGCACACTAGATCCAGGAGGTTTGTAATTTTTTTTTTATTTTATTTTATGCTTAAATTTCAATTATATATGACCGTATTGATTGCGTATAATTTTTATACAAAAACAGGTAGTATACTGCCACTAGCATATGCAATAGTTGATTCGGAGAATGATGCATCTTGGACATGGTTCTTTGAGAGATTTAGGATAGCTTTTGGTGAAAGGGAGAATATGTGCATTGTATCAGATAAACATGATAGTATATGGAAAGCTTCTGCATTAGTATATCCCGGGCTGACTCATTATGCATGTATTTGGCATTTGTGGAATAATTTACCTAAGGAATGCATGGGAAATAAAGAACGAGTCGAGAAACTATACTTTGCATTAGCTAAAGCATACACTCTTCAAGAATTTAGTGAACTCATGGGAAGGCTGGACACAATAGATAAGAATTTGAGTGTATACTTATTTGATAGTGGGTATCATAAATGGTCTCGGGTACATGCAACAGTGAAGAGGACATGGACGTTGACTTCTAACATTCTTTGAATCTATAAACAAGAAGATTGCCAAAGCTAGAGAATTTCCATCGTAAGTTAATGGATTACATGAGACAATTGATTGAAACTTGGAATGAAAAACACAGTGAAGAAGGGAGAAATACATTCACTGATCTTACTAATGAGTACAATGAAGCTTATGAGGATAACAAAGAATTATCACACCGCATGACTGTAAGTATTTAAACTGTATGAATAGGGTATGATTTATGTATTTATGTTGTATGTTTTTTGTTAAATTTCTGAATTTAAATTGTGAACCAACTTTTTTATGGTAGGTAAGGGCTTCCACTGAATTCCTACATACAAAGGATGAAGAGAGATGGTATGAAGAGATTTAGTGTGTGTCTTGAAGTAAGATTCGTAGTTGTGGAAGGTTTTAACTTGATGAGATACCATGTGGACATGCTTTGGTGCTATAATGTACGTGCACCAACATGGAGAGGACTCTTGCTCTCGCCTACTACAAGAATAAAAATTTCAAAGATACATATGCCATACCGGTGGAACCTCTTCCATGCGAGAGTACATGGGAGATACCATTTGATGTGTTGGAACAAATTGTTTTACCACCGTATTCTAAAAGACCTCCAGGGAGGCCATCGTTGAAGAGAATGAAACCATTTTATGAGGTGAAATTTAAGAGGGCAAAGATGACATGTAGCAAGTGTGGCATAGAGGGGCACAACAAGAAGACATGTAGCAATTTGCCCAAATGAAATTAAATAGCATATAGCCAATTTTCTTATTTTTTTACATTCACTGTTAGTAGACACTCATTACTTTATAAATTCTAAATTTATTTTGACGCTGCATTTTCTATATGAATATAGCTAGTATTTTTTATTTTATCTAACATTGTAATATGGCAACTTGCAAGAACTATTGGAATTTTTTTTATTTTATTTTTGTTCCATGTTGTTGTAGTAATAAACTTGTTTTTCAATGTAATTTGTTGGAGTTTTTTTTTTTTTTTTTTTTTTTTTTTTTTTTTTTTTTTTTTGCATATTTAGAGTATCAGATAATTCAATGAGTTAACTGTATGAAATTGCTTGACTATAAAATTTGTATCAAAACCAATGAAATATCATGGCATTCTATTTAACAACTCAATATTGTATAAATCTTCAATTGGTAGAAGTTTAGTTGTTTAGTGTATCAATATTGTATAGATAATGTATGAGGAGCTTTAGTTGGTATTAGTTTAGTTGTTTAGTGTATCAATATTGTATAAATAATGTATCACATAACATGTTTCATATAAAAGGAACGTGTTATGTTATTGAATGATCAAAATTCTTGTTAGTGTATCAATATTGTATAAATAATGTATGCACCATACATATATATCACGTTTCATTATGTATAAATCTTATATTGTTTAGTGTTTCAATAATGTATGAAAATGTAGTTGGTAGAATTTTATTTGTTTAATGTATCATTATTCTATAAATAATGTATGAAATATGTATGGAAATTGTATCATTAGTGTATACATTATTGTATAAATAATGTATGAAACATATGTATATATAATGTATGCAACATTATGTATGGATATTGTATCATTTAGTGTATCATTATTGTATAAATAACGTATGAATCACAACAAGTTTCATATATATATATATATATATATATATATGAAACACAACAAGTTTCATATCTTTTTACTATATCAATATAGTATAAATAATGTATGCAACATATATATATATATATATATATATATATATATATATATATATATATAACACGTTTCATGATGTATAAAATCTTATATTGTTTAGTGTATCAATAATGTATAAAACTTAAGTTGGTAGAATTTTATTTGTTTACTGTATCATTATTGTATAAATAATGTATGAAATATGTATGGATATTGTACATTTTATGTATTAGAAGATCAAATTTGGTTGATCATTGGTTTAATGTCGTTTATATACTTCATGTGAAAACATGTGTATATTATGAAATATATATATATACCGTATATTTTGTGTATTAGAGAACAAATATGGTGGATCATTGATTTAATGTTGGTTATATACTTTATGTGAAAACATTGTATATTAATATATTTAAAATTAAGAACTCGTATTAACATAACTACATTGGTAAACAAATTAAAAACTAATGATATAAGGTGTAAGAATAATAAAAGTATCATATTAAGCAAACTTAATTCACCAACAAAAACAGTCAACTACTTAGGCCAACACCAACAAAAATCATCTTTCTTACACCAACAAACTAATAACTAGTCACTAATTCTAAAAATTCTAAACTTTTCGTTTCAATCTCGGTAATTTCTCCCTTTCAGGTACTGGTTCCTTGCAAATTTTTGGACCACCCAATCTGCTGGTAACATTTCCTGTTACTTCACTCTCACTAATAGCTCCATCTGCCTGCTTTTTTCTTGCATAATCCCACAGCAGGGCACCATACCTCCGACGATGAAGAGCGGCATCAAAATCTTCTTCAGAAATTTCAAATACACCTTGGCTGATATATTCAGCAAATGCACATATGTATAACCCACAATCACTGTAAATACCCACAAACATAATGTATGAGTTAAATATTTAATATGTATGAACACTATTATAATATGTTAAAAACATTATATAAAGTAGAGATACATACTTAGACTCTGGATGTTGTTCTGGCAAATGATCCACAAAGACATATTCCAAAGGATCATCAAAGCTCTTCCCAACATATGCTGGTTCAGTTATCCAGTTTATGTCATTCCTTTTCCCATAAAATCCAGTGCAATTGAAAAAGAGAGGTATCATGGTGGCCAGCCTTTCAACAACTTCTCGAATTGAATTAGTATGCATAGCCCCACCCGGGAATGAATCATATACGTAGAGACACCTTCTTTTCATACATAAAACAACCAACACCCAATGGTATTCTTCGCTTATATTGACTGGGATGAGCACATTATCAACTCTATCCCAAGCAATATTTGCAATCAGTTTAAACCCACGAATAATTTTTGCCACATTATGATCAGCAGTAATAAAACGCTTATCATTTTTGTATTCCTTGTATTGCTTGTGGATAGCCTCAACCCACTTTATGAAAAAACAATCTGTTGTTGTGTATCTCACTGGGTTATTTGGACCATACTTTGCCTTTTTCCTCAAGTAATACATAATGACATCAACATGCTGAAAAAAGGATGTCAATTAAAATATAAGTGAGACATGGTAAAGTATTTCTGTTATTAAGTATTCAGTTTAACAGTCATATATCAGTTTTTATAATATACATACTAATATATGCACATTTCATACACATATGGATATCTCAAAACAACATTCCACACAAATTTCATACATATAAACGTCAAAATCATATAATCCACATAGCACTTGTGCCAACAATGGCCACACACATATCCTAATGCCATCTCAACATAAACTACCATTCTTGCAACACCCAAAAATTCAACTTGAAAGTATTTTTCATACAGCATATAAAAAATGAAAATAAACAAATCAGAAGTTTGGAGACAACATACCGAGTCTTCCCACGCTTTCCCAGTTTGAATGACATTGTAGAACCACTCCATTTTGTCAACTTTCTTAACTCCCAAATCATAAGGATTGACAATCTTGTTGTCCTTTAAAGTGTATGCTGAAATTCTGGAACGCAAAAACCATAAATGTTTGCAAGAGAAATAGTTAAATAAATAATATATTTTATACATACCTGTTCTTCCGTTTAGAGACTTTAGCATATACCCAAGATGTAAATTCATTGAGCAGTGCATCATCAACTTCGAATCCATTGTAATTTGCAAAAGGATGTTTTATGTTGAAATATATAGGTGATTTACCCGAGCTGCTGCCAGCTGAACTAAAACCAACATACGGAGATGATTTGTATTTTCCAGTCTTTCTGAGTCTTGGCTGTTGTTCAGGAGTGACATTGTTAGAATAGTAACTGTTTTCAATCGCAACAATCTGGGTCTCGCTATATGCAGGCAATTCAATGTCGTCTAGAGTAGGGGTTTTGGAGACAGAATTGCAGAAACTACCCATTTTATCAATTCCAACAACCACATCATCTAAAGAAGTATCTGCAAAATTCAAAATTTCAAAAAATTTAATACAATATATTTAATAAATCTTTAGAAACTGTATGAAACTAACAGTGTTAGCATCTATACAATTTATCATCTCCATCATGCACAATAAGTTCATGATTCAGACAAATCACAAGTCAAGCATGAATGTACATGAAAGCTATCAGGTAGTATTAACACATATACTATCAGATATATACATGAAAGTAAATGGAAAGCTACTGCATGAAACCCTCTGTCAAACAAATACATTTCAATGAACAGTGAAGTCCTTACCTAAATTAGGAACATGTTCAGTATGAATCATTGAGGCTTCTTGATGAAATAGACAATTATCACCGGCTCCATCAAACCCATCATGCACACCAACTACATTTTGCATCAATAATTATGTCCAGAAGTTAAATACTGAATTGATAATTAAATACTTTTTTTGCTACACTTTTTATACAGTTTTCATAGATGGATTTATGGGTGAGAAATATGATACATACTAAGATAATTAACACCAAATAGACTACACTCAAAAGATTGAGCTAAAACTCTATTTAGATCATACATTCATACAAAGTAATTTCAATTGTCATGTAATTAAAATGAAAAAGCCTAGAGAAATGATGCCAATATATTCTCTACTAAATAGAAGCTATGTTGATACACTTTATATATAGTTTTCATATATGATTTTTAGGATGTAAGTATGGCAGATTCTAAGAAATTTATATCAAGCAAAAGAATGACCTTGAATCTTCAATTCTTCTTGATCATGTAGACTCTTCAATGCTTCTAGATCATCTCGATCATTATCACATGCTTCACCAATTCCAGCATGCATAGCAGCTACACGTTTCATACAAAAATATGAATGATAATTAAGTTTAAAAAATATTAACTGAAAAAAAAAATTCATACACATTTTGATACATCTATGATATATCTATTTAAGGATGTGAAATATGGACATTAATATAATTTACTTGAAATTAAAGGATTACTTTGGGTCTTCAAATATCTTTGCCTGACTTGACCGGATATTGGCACACTTCCATCATGCCCACCAACCGCACCCTTAGCCGCTTGTTCATCAACCTCAGCTTGTATGTCATGATACTTGTCATTCTGGTCACCACTATAGGTTCTTTTTCCATCTACAACCTTAACACCTCCGGTACCCTGTATATTAATGTATGCTTTATTAATTTAAAATTGAATTGATAATATAGAGGAAACACCATCAAAGTTTTTTTTTTTTTTTTTTTTTTTTTAAAAAAAAACCTCATATTCATTATTTTCCGTCTGCCTGCCATGTAAGGACTTGATCTCTGTAAGTATGTCCAATATTGATTTATCCAAGTGTTGCTTCAACTGTTTAAAATCATCCTCTACCTGAAATAAGCAGTAAACAATAAATTTATGATCATTTGTTTATTTCAATAGAAAAAAAAATAATGAACTTTATAATTTATAATATCCGACAAATACCTTCTTCTGAAATAGTTTCAAATCTTCACGAACCTATAAAGAAGTAGAATACAATTAGTGACTGTGTTAACCGAATCATAATCATTCCATACCTTTTTAAAAAAAAAAAAAAAATAGTGAATTCGATACGTACATTTACAACCTCATTCTTCAATGCCTCAAACTCAGAACCATGTACAGATGGTGTATCACTTGTGGTAGTACGTGGTCGTGGCACATCAGGTAACTCAGTGAGAAGTGGCAATTCATCGTTTGCTGGTGTGATGTTGGAAAAAACCACCTAACAAAAACAAAAAATTACACGTGTATTCATACATGTTAGCAAGTCTATTAAAACATTCAGATTTAAAACGTGTATTAAAAGTGAATGAAAAATGTATGTATGATGTTGAAAGTGTTCTTGTTTACCTGATTCCCATAAGTTTTGAACATCCCCCTCTTCAGATAGTCAAAGTACAATATATCTTGGGATGTTTGCCAATTAAGAATACGAGGAATGTGGTTTCGAATACGAGTAGCAACAAAAGGATCAACCTTCGAGCAACATTCATAAAACCAAACCTGCAAAGCAAGTGGAAAGCCCCCAACCCTATAATACGATGGATCACCACTCAATTGGTGACTAACAGAAGCAAGTGTTTCATTAAAACAATCGTTTCCCCAAGGATAGTTCCTATATTCACCACTCTCAACTAAGTCAAAGTGCAGCCTAGATACGTAAGATTTGGAAGGCTCAGTTGAGAATAGGAATGTGCTAATAAAATACAAAATGGAGATTTTTACAAGATCATCATCACCCACACAAATGCTTCCTTCATAAAAACTTATCAACTCACTCTTTAGTACTCTTTGTTGATTGGGAAAGTAACTATTCATTAACCTATTTGGTGAATTATGGTCCGGAACAAATTCACTCGGCATGCCGCATTTCAAACCACTGATAATGGCAAACTCTCTTATCCCAAAATAGAGCTCTTCTCCATTCAACTTGATGATAAACATATCATCTCTATCATTATCAGTCTCCGCATACATCAAGCTGCGAATGAGTTGTGGGTGAACCTTGATATTCGGTAAATCAAGAAAATATCCAAATGGGGACTCCCTAAACATCTGCAATTGCTTCTTAGACTTTAATCGCGACTTTATATGCTCAATAGCTTTGATGTTGGTGTAAGTACAAAATCTCGTTTGCACCTTCTTTACCTAAATATATAATAAATAACAAATTACTAAACAAACTCGAAACTATGAGAAAATCTGATACACTGAAAAGGTCTTAGAATAGTAGCATTTTATTCCTTTTCATAGGCATGTTATTCGACTCAGAATTAAGAATATCGATGCATAACTTTCCAAGAAACAATTAAATAATACACAATTAAGCTTAGAACTTTATATTTATTTAAAGATTACAACAGTGAATGTATTTTAAATGTGTATGAAAAGAATATGTATTACCACAAGAGAACAAATACTGAAAATATATAAAAATTATGTTTGTTATATATGGCTCAAGTATATATACAAAAAAAATACCTAAATTATACAACATTGATACACAAATAATAAAACCCAAGTTTAAAAATGAAACATACCATTTACTATACACAATTCATACCAATTATTTTGCCCACAAACAACAATTAAAGTATATGTATTTTAAGCTTAGTACAGTATATGTATTTTAAGCTTATAACAGTGAATGTATTATTGGTGTATAAAAAGTGTATGTATTAACCACAGATGAACAATATACTCAAAAAATATAACAAAATTATGTCTATCATATATGGCTCAGGTTTATATACAATAAAAATACCTAAATTATACAACATTCATACACCAATAATAAAACCCAAATATAAACATAAGACATACCATTTTCTATCCAAATTTCATACCAGTTAATTTGAACATAAACAACAATTAAAGTAATAAATACTTGCTTTTTACCTTCAATTTCGGTTTTGCACGGTTTCTCTTTGATGTTTGACCTTTTTTAACCTCTTTTTGTAAAACAATATGAACCTCATTTTCTTTCTTTGGATTTGATGCTTTACCACTGTCAACCTTATTTTTCTTAGAAGAAGGAGAAGCGATTTCATATTCAAAATCGAATCGAAGCGATTTCGTTTGACATTCCAAGCGAAATTTCTTTCCCCTTCCGTTTGCCTTTGCTTCGTGTAACCATTTTTTGTTGAACTACCTTGGGGGTAACAATAAGTTGTTTTCCATCTTCCTTAACAGGAGATTGAGTGAATGCATGCAAGTCGAAAGATGGATCCGGACCAATCTTCGGGCTGGAAGAAGCAAAAAGCCTATTGATTTTAGGAGTTGGAGTCCCCATTTGAAGCTTTTTACTATGTGCTTCAAACAAGAAAGACGAATAAACAAAAAAAAAAAACAATGTGAGTTGTAGAAGATTTGATATCAGCAAAGAAACAACGAAACTAGTGTATAATTTTTCATCTGCAAGGTGAAATCGATATTTACTAGGAACAAAATTAAATTTTGATTTTTAATAATTTTTTTTAAAACTCAGTATAAAATGGAAGAGAGGGAGTTTGAGAGGGAGTTTGTGTGTGAGAGAGAGAGAGACAAAAAAGACCTTTTTGATAAATGTGAAAAACTGATCGTATGAGAGAGATTATCTTTTTGATAAGTGTAAAAACTGATCGTATCTTACAATAAAGTCAAAAATTTTAAATAACAAGTGGTATTATTATTCTTTCCTTATTAAAATAAAATCAAGGCACTACACATTAAACTAAAATCGGAAAAAGTATATGTAGTAATTAAAATTGTATATTTTGTAAATAAGGAAAAGTATTAATATAATTTATAATATTTAACATGTTCTTTCAAGTGGTATTATTGAGAATGGAGGTAGGGGTGGGTGTTGATGGCAGGGGGAGGGTTTAGGGAAAACAAGCTTCATAAGTGGCATTCCACGCTCGTTGTCTCTGCTCCCTACTCCCACTATTTTCCTAATTTTTAAGAAACGTAATTACTTTTGCCAAAAAAATATTTTGACCAACCTATATGAGAAAAATAGAACACACTCATAATGATTAATCTTTTCTTCACTTTTTTATTTTGTTTTGTACTTGAGTATTATCAAATGACCAATAGAGAGTGATACTCTGTCTCTATTCCATTGACAGAATATATAACTTTTGCCCTATCAGGTTCATTTTATCTGTTGTAGCTGGTAATTTATCTTATTTTCAAGCTTATAAATTTGACATTTTATGAAGAATTACTTGTAATCTTTTGAGTAACCTGATAATGTGAGAGTTTATTTACACCATCGATATATAAGTTAAACTCATTGTTAAACACTGATGTTAGTCCAACTATAATAAATACATTTCTAGTCATGAGGTTGATGACTAAAAATGTCTAGTAAAACTATTCATGTATTTAAGTGGGAAAAAAATGTCATACCATCCTTTGTAGGTTGTATATGGTTCATAGAGCTTGCTGAAATGCTTCAAATATTCCACTTTCCTTTTAAATCGCTTTTGAATCTTCGATAGCTCTATTTCGTTTAAATCTTGTACTCTATGTTGCTTGGATAATACCTCCAAAATATATTTTGAGAAGTCTGATAATTTGTCAAAATATTTCATCTCCTTAACCTTAACTTTATCTCCTTTTGAGTTAACAAAAGGAAATGAAGTGAAATATTCATAGCTATGGTCGAAAAGCTGAGAAAATGATATAGGATTCACAGAAGTTGATGCCACATGATAGACATTTAGTTGTGGAGTTTGCAAATATCCATGCTTTGCAATAGCAGCCATTGTTGCATTTACAACCATATCAATGGGAACCTAAATCAAGTGAAGAATTGGTTAGATAATGCAAAAAATGGTTATATTAATTGAAAATTATTGAACTTCAAAATTTTACACTTACACTGTGTTTGGCAAGAAGGAAAATGTTCTCCATTGAAAATGTTTTCCTTGAAAATAGTTTCCAAGAAAATAAGTAGTTTCCTTATTTTCTGATGTTTAATAAGTAAGTAAAAAATATTGTCTCAAAATCATTGGTATATATTCTGGGCAAACACCATGGGGTTAGGGATAAGGGTGGGGGAGGATTATCAGAGTGGAATGTCATGTACTTGTTTCCCCTGCTTCTACACAAGAAAAGTCAATTTCCTCATTTAATTTTTAGATAACCTGTTTTCTAGAAAAAATGCTTTTCAAAATTTTTGACGAACCAAACATGAGAAAATTGAAAAAATTATAAATGGTTTCCTCCATACCAAACACGCCCTTAATGATATGCTTTTATAGACATATAAAAATATTAGGCATGTTCAAAATCGACTTAAATTTTAAAAGTCTTTCTTTCTTAAGTTTCTCAATCTGTCAAATTATATACATAAATTGAAACAAAGGCAATAATAATATATGTTGAATGTATATACTTACAACATCAACAAAACAGTCTGGATCACAAAGAAGGCCAGGGAGGTCACCCTTTCCATAGAAAAAGATTAATGGGTCGATTGCCCTAATTAAGAGACAGAGAATTTGAAAAATTAGAAATATTCTTCTTAGTAATTTATACATATTAAGGACAAATTAAATAAGAAGGAAGTTGAATAAATAATAACACCTGAATCCTTGTATCCAGCCTGGAAAAGGTTCTTTATAGCTACTTGTTATTATGGAGGGACGAAGAATGAGAATTGGTATTTCATCCCTCATGCTATCTATCATCATGTCACCAATGGCCTTTGTGAATGAATATGTATCTTGCCATCCATACAACTTTGCCCTGTTTGTATAACGATATTGTAATAAAGGAAGAGTCTTTAATCACTATTAGGGGTGTACAAAGTAAATCGACAAACCGCACCAAATCGATAATCCGAATCAAACCGAGAAAAAAACTCGATTAGTGGTTTAGTTTGACTTGGTTTGGTGTTGGAAAAAAAATCCGATCATAATTGGTTTGGTTTGGTTTTTTAACTAAAAAAAGTCAAACCGAACCAAACCAAACCAACCCGGCATTACATGTATATAAATTTTTAAAACATTTTATACATAAAAGATGGATATGCGATTTCATCTCATGAGATGAAAATCAACGTTTGGACATGCGATTTCATCTCATGAGATGAAATGCCAAATCATCCAAAAAGGCATGATTTGGTATTTGAAATCATGATTTCAAAAAATATAAATGTAAAATTTGACCCATACGTTTATATTTTGTATAAAAAAAACCCATAAGTTGGTAGATATATTTACCAATCATGTTTACCAATCATTTATATTAAATATTAATCTGCAAGTTGGTAAAATATTTACCAATCATGTTTACCATGTGGAAAGATTACATTAAATAGTAGTTACACTACTATTCATGTTAAATTTTTTCCTTTTATTGAACTAAAGTTTGACCAATTGATTTTTTATTTTTTAAAAAGGCATTCTAGTAGCGTATTAATTTTATTATGAACTATGATTTACTCATTTGGTAAGATTGTATAAGAATTGAAAAAATTTTGATGGTTTTCACAAACATGATTTCAAATTGCATGTCCAAACATGATTTCATCACATGATTTCATCTCATGAGATGAAATCATGTCCAAACGGCTCCGTATAAAGTAATTTATTAATATTTCTTAAGTTTTTTCAGCTTTTTTGTCTTTTAACATATTATTTCAAGTTTGGACTTGAAATTTTGGATGTTCCAATAAGATTTACAGTTCATAGATGTTAGTAACTCAAACAAAGTCAAAACCAAATCAATATTAATGCTAACAAAAGTAATTCAAGCCTAACACTAGGAATGATAATAATGTTGGATATCTATTATTTAGTTTTGCATTGTTAATTCAAACAATGAAAACACATAATAATATTTCTTTTTATCTTGTAATTAATACTTATTAGCGTACTTATTTTAGCATAATTTAGTATTTTTAGGTGATGATCATTTTCATTATGCCTTATTGGTTAACTAAATTTATTTTATGCTATTTCATTATCTTTTTTGTTGAATATTTTATTACAATGTCATCACTCATTTCACATTTTTGTTCTTTTCTTAAGAAACACCTTAATTATATAGTTGTATCTTACTAGGACTAAAGAAATATTTGAAGTAAAGATTATATTTTGTATGAAAATTTTTTGGAAAAAAAAAAACCCCAAAAAACCAGAGAAAACCGAAAAACCCAAAAAAACCCGAGGTCGAAAAACCCGACTTCTATTGGTTTGGTTTCATTTATCGATTTAAAAACCCGACATAATTGGTTTGGTTTGGTATTTGAAAAACCCGACACAATTAGTTTGGTTTGGTATTTGAAAACCCCGAACCAAACCGATCCATGTACATCCCTAAACACTATAGTATGATATAAGGGCGGTTAATGGAATTTGTGTCTTAAAGCTGACTAAATGATATTTAAAAGGCCTTAAACTTATTTCGTAAAATTGATATGCTAATAAGGCACAAAAATAACTTGTTCCTGATCTATGGATCAATCAAATGAAACAAAGAAATAACTAATTTTAAAAAATTAAATTTAAATTTAAATCGTCAAAAATAAGAAAAATAAGCCAATCTACGTAATATAAAGTGTTGGACTAAACAAGCCCAAGGATACTCTTATTTTGATATGACATTATTCTTTTCGGGCCAAGCCCGCATGGTTCTCAAAATGCCTTACATCATTAAGAATACCCAATATTTTATATAGTATGTAATTTTTTTTTCCAGCTATTAATGTGAAACTTTATTTGCACACTCAACATAAAGGTTGAAATCAGAGTTGAAGAGTAATTAATGATAGAAAAAGAAATTTACCAGGACAAACCTGCACAACCTCAACTAAATTAAAGAAAAGATTAAAGCATAAAAAAGAGAACTTTTTTAAAGGTACCTCTCTAATCCCAAGTCTTTCATATTTTGCTCCAAGCCATTGTCATTAATATTGTTCTTCAACTTTGAAACTAGGTCCAATTCAATGGCAGCATGTAGTGATGGAACATTTGAAGTGATCATTTCCTTTGTTAAGCTTTCTCCCATAGTAAAAGGCCTCTCCAAAATTAATCCTTTTCTTCCACCATTTGCATACGCTTCAAAGGGGAAAAAAAATAAGCCCACTAATGAATCCTTTATTTTAAAAAGCATATCTAATTAGTAAAAAAAAGATCTTTATTGAAGAATATTCAATATACATACCAGTTGAATAATGCATAAAAAGTTTAAGTTTCTTGCATTTCTTTGCAAACATCATGAGTTGATATGGACCGTTCACGTTAGCATCAAGAGCTAAGTCATACCTAGAAAACATAAAACGGAAAACAAATTATTTTTGTTATCTAGTAGAATAATTTACTACTACAAAAGAAACAGGAATTAACTACGCAGTTCGTCACTAATCTATCGCTAATTAATAGCTCGTAACTACAACAACAACAACAACAAGCCCAGTATAGTCCCACCATGTGGGGTCTGGGGAGGGTAGAGTGTACGCATACCTAACCCCCACCTTGAAAGGTAGGGTGGCTGTTTCCGAGAGACCCTCGGCTCAAGAGAGGAGAAGAGAGAAAGACAAGAGGAAACAAGACAAAAGGTCAGATAGGGCCAAGCATATCGAAAGCAATATGATAACACGAATACCAAAAGCGAGAAAGTCATGGTAGAACCATCCAGAAAGTAAGAAGCATTGAATACTACAGATAAATAAAATAATCAAAGAAAAGTTACCAGTTTCAAAAAAATAAAAATAAATAAAATAATCAAAGTTCAACGTCCCAACAAATATAAGCAGCAATCAAATGCATAAACCAAAAGGCAATAGACAAGTGAGCAAAACTGCAATTACTATGGTGAAAGGGTACGCCACCTAGCCTTCTCTCCTAATCCGAGTCCTCCACAACCTCCTATCTAAGGTCATGTCCTCGGTGAAACCGTGTCATATCCGCCAATCACCTCTCCCCAATTCTTCTCTCTCGGCCTTCTTTACCTCTCCTGAAACCATTCATAGCCAACCTCTCACACCTCCGCACTGGAGCATCTGTGTCTCTCCTCTTCACATGCCCAAACCATCTCAGCCTCGCTTCCCGCATCTTGTCCTCCACCGATGCCACTCCCACCTTGTCTCGGATATCTTCATTCCTAATTCTATCCCTCCTAGTGTGTCCACACATCCACCACAACATTTGCATTTCCGCGACTTTCATCTTCTGAATGTGACATTTCTTGACTGGCCAACACTCGCTCCGCACAATAAAGTCGGTCTAACCACCACTTTGTAGAACTTGCCTTTAAGTTTTGGAGGCACTTTCTTATCACACAAAGACTCGGAGCGAGTCTCCATTTCATCCACCTCGCACCAATACGATGTGAAACATCGTCGTCGATATCCCCATCTCCCCGTATAATAGACCCAAGATACTGAAACTTCCTTTCTTTTCGAACGGCTCCCGGGTACCAAGCCTCACTTCCTCATCAACCTCACACGGTAGGCCACTGAACCTGCACTCCACGTATTCCGTCTTGGTCCTACTCAATTTAAATCCTTTAGACTCCAACGTCTGTCTCCAGCCCTCCAGCTTATCGTTAACTCCGTTGCGAGTCTCGTCAATCAGGACTATGTCATCCGCGAACAACATACACCAAGGCACCTCACCTTGTATTTGTCGCGTCAATTCATCCATCACCAAGGCGAATAGAAACGGGCTAAGAGGCCGATCCCCGACGCAACCCCATCGCCCCGAAGGGAAGGCTCCGAGTCTCCTCCTACCGTCCTTACCCCGGTCTTAGCTCCATCATACATGTCCTTTATCGCTCTAATGTACACCATAGGTACACCTTAGCCTCCAAGCATCTCCATAGACCTCTCGGCACCTTGTCGTAGGCCTTTTCAGTCAATGAATACCATGTGCAAGTCCCTCTTCCGCTCCCTATCTTGCCCACCAATCTCCTTACAATATGGATGGCTTCTGTAGTCGAGCGCCCCGGCATGAATCCAAACTGGTTCTCTGAAATAGACACACCTCTCCTCACCCTCATTTCCACCACCCTTTCCCACACTTTCATAGTGTGACTTAGCAACTTGATACCTCTATAGTTGTTGCAGCTTTGAATGTCTCCCTTGTTCTTGTACACGGGAATCATTGTACTCCATCTCCATTCTTCCGATCTTGTTGTTTTTGAAAATGACATTAAACAATCCGGTCGGCCCACTCCAAGCCTACCCTCGCCTACATTCTTCCAAAATTCTCCGTGAATCTCGTGTGTCCGGTCGCTCTTCCCCCGCGCAACCTACGAACAGCTCCCTTAACCTCCTCAACCTTTATACTCCTATAATAACCAAAGTCGCGACGCCTATCGTAAGTGCTCCAAATCTCCCAACAAAATGTCTCCGTCCGCTCCTTCGTTCAAGAGTTCATGAAAGTATGATCGCCATCTCTGTCTAACGGGCTTCTCGTACCAACACTTGGCCATCCTCGTCCTTGATGCACTTCACATGATCCAAGTCGCGTGTCTTCCTCTCTCGCCTTGGCGAGCTTAAATAACTTCTTATCCCCACCTCCGTCCCTCTAGTTCCGCATAAAGGCGTTCAAAGGTCGCCGTTTTACCGCCGACATCGCTAACTTCGCCTCCTTTCTCGCCATCTTATACTTTTCCTTGTTCGTCCGCTTCTCTTCATCATCCTTGCTATCTACCAGCCTTCACATATGCCTCGCTTCTTTGCTTCTACCTTCCTCGGACTTCTCCATTCCACCACCAATCCCCGGTGCCCACCACGGCGCCCTCGTGAGACCCCCAATCTCTCTAGCCGCTTCCCCGAACGCAATCGGTCGTCCTATCCCACACATCGCTCGCATCCCCCTTACTATCCCACGCTCCCATAGCCATCAACTCTCTCCCATCTCTAGGGCACTAGACGGAGTCAAACTCCCCCACCCAATCCTCGCTCGGTCATCCACAACCTTTCTTTCTTCTTTTTCCTTCTTATCTCCAAATCCATCACCAATAGTTTATGTTAGGTCGTAAGATTCTCACTCGGTATGACCTTGCAGTCCTTACAGAGGCCTTTATCATCTTTTCTAAGGAGCAAGAAGTCTATTTGCGTCGCAGCCACTGAGCTACGAAAGGTTACCAAGTGCTCCTCCTTCTTCGGAAAACACGAGTTGGCTACCACCAATCCAAAAGCTTTTGCGAAATCCAGGAGTGAGACTCCTCCACCATTCCCCGTCCCCGAAGCCAAATCCTCCACGCACCTCGTCATAACCCCTCGAAACGGACAATCTAATGTGCCCATTGAAATCTCCTCCTATGAATAGCTTCTCAGTAAGCGGTATACTTACCACCACTTCGTCCAAGTCCTCCCAAAAGCGCCTTTTTACCTCCTCGTCTAAACCCACTTGTGGCGCGTAGGCACTAATAATGTTCAAGGTGAACCCTCCAACGACTAACTTAATCGCCATCATCCTGTCGTTGATCCTCCTAACTTCTACCACCGATCTTTAAGCTCACTATCTACTAAGATCCCTACCCCATTCCTATACCTTGATTTGCCCGAGAACCAAAGCTTGTGCCGTCCACATCCTTCGCTTTAGGTCCTACCCATTTAGTCTCTTGGACACAAGCTATATTAATCCTCCTCTTTTTAAGAATCTTAACTAACTATGGACTTTCCCGATAAAGTCCCAATATTCCAAGACCCTACTCTCAATCTAGAGGCTCCCTCAACCCCTTAGCCCCCCCAACCCTAGTCCCCGATCCCAACCGAGAACATGACCCTAGTCTACCATCCCTCACCAAAGCCAGTAAAGCAAGTATACGCTAGTGAAAGGATAATCTAGGACAAACGAAGGATCAATAATAGAGCACAAGTTAGTAATAGTCTATAAGCGGAGGAATAGGTATTCAATTAGGCGGAGCAGGCAAAATTTATAAGGCTAACGACAGGAAATGGGCTATTGGAGGTACCAACTCCAAGTAAGTAAAACCTGTTCACCACCGAGAAATCTCTGTTTGCCGTCGAAATCGTTCTCCGCCGTAGGAAAATATCGTTCACCAGTAGGAATCCTTGTTCATCGGTCGAAGCGGAAAGCTCGATTTTGTGCGTAAGCGCAGGAAACCTCCGGTGGAGGGTTTCCGGTCACAGTGTAAAAGAGAAAAAAGAGAAAAAAGGAAAGGAAGAAGGAGAGAGAGAGAGAGAGAACAGAGGAGAGAGAGAGATCGGGCCGCGAAGAGAGAGCCGCGCGGTGGTCGCCGGTCGCTGGTTGGGGTGGCCTGGTTGGGGGGGGGGGGGGTGGGTGCGGGGGGGTTGGGTGGGGAGGGGAGGGGAGCTAATTAATAGCTCGTAACTAACATGATTTTTTTTTTTAATAAGGAAACTTACCTAGATGTGCACTTCGGCCATGTAGTTCACTACACATGGCTGAAATATACACTGCCTATACACTTTGGCTGTATATATAGTGTATATGTGTGTATATTATATGTATAGGTATGTATATGTATGTGTATAGTATATGTATGTTTAGTGTACTTTATATACTATCTATACACTATGCACATATTTTATAAACTAAATGGCGAAATGGTATGTGCTGGAATTTTCCTTTTTTATAATTTGTCGCTAATCAACGTTAAATAAGATTACGGACAGACTTTTTCTATTTAGCAACAGAAGTTGTTTGTCAATAATTCATGATTTTTAAAAGTGTTATTTACAAAGGGAAAAAAAATTTAACCTCTCGTCAAATGTTGTGATGGCTGCAGAGTCCACAATCAAATCAATTTCTTCCGCAATTTTGTGAGCAGTAATAATATCCATACCAAGATTTGGCTCATATATATTTCCAACCACAGGAACCAATTTACTTTGTATGAACAACTTGTCGGATTCACCATGTATTTCTTCTAGGCATTTGAACAATTTTGACTCCATAATCTGATAAGAAAATAGAGGTATAAATAATATTCATTTCATAATTTATATATATAGGAGCTAATTAATTCAAATAAATAAACATACTTCACTTTTTAATCTGTGAAATGCAGCTTCCTTATCCATTGCCCTGATGAGTATGTAGATCCTGTTTACCTTTGGTGTTGTTCTCAGCATCTTTTCAATCAGAGCTAGAAAAAAATATTTTATTAAAATGTGACAACCAATAAGGCTAAGGATACAAATTTTTAAAAAGGTAGATTATAATGTTTGCTCTTAATCATTTTCTCAATATAGTTTCATGTACATCTTTCTCTTTAGTAAGCAAATGCCAATGTTGTACTTGTCAGAAAATTAAAGGGTATCTTAGAAGAAGGTATTCATCTGAATTAAGAAAAGCTCTATTTTTTTCCCCAGTTTTATAAGGATTTATTCTTCAGTAGGTTGGTAAAGAGCTAGAAAAAAGAGAGTAGGTTCACGTACGTCAGAACTTATTATAATTATCTTTTTTTGTTTCTGCGCCTAATTTATACTAACAGAACTTATTATCCTTAAGGATCGTCGACGACATGCCTACATAAATTCCGTGATTATTTTTCAATATAGTATTGACACTGCTTTTGTTTAATAGATTCAGAACTTACTTTCTCAGTAAAACAAAAACACACGTCAGAAATTGAGTTTAACTTGAATATCATGTCACTTTTATCTATTGTAATGATTCCGTTTACCATATTACTTAGGTTGTTGCTCCACATTTGTTATGGAACGTCACCTATATATAACTAATTTTCAAGTGACCTAATAGCATGAAATTTATTTGCACTATCCGTATATGTTAGTACACTCTATTTGAAATAAAATGCGAGTAGATTTTCAAAAGGGAAGTTAATTGAGACAAACCTTTAGCAAGGAACCCTGTAGCACCTGTGACAAGAATGTTCTTCCCTTCAAAAAACTCATTAATCCCTATACCATTATTGGCTTTTTGTGCTATAATTTCTCTTTCATCCTCCATAGTTATGGCTGCATCATCAGTGACTGCTTTAAGTGAAAAATGTTGATCATGAGGAGAAGAATATGAATTTACTACATTTTCACACTTGAGAGATTTGGTTCTTCTTGCTCTTTTTTCATTCTCCAAGGATGAAATTTTAAAATCAAAGACAGGGGAAAGATGATTTTTAGAAAATAACTTGGTTGGCTCCCTTGTATTAAGGGAGAAAAGGTTTTTGAAGAGAAGCATTGGATATTTGGCATAAAAGGGTTATAGATTATAGGAGCTAATGTCCTCGTATTTATAGAAGGGTGGCTTAAGAGGGTGCGGTGATAATTATGCCTTTATTCTTAATTGGAGGTCCCGGGTTCGAGTCGTGGAATGGAGTCGCCTTTGATAGGAAGTTTAAAATCATCGCGGAACAACATTAGAATCTATCATAGTTCTTCTTTGTAGTCGCCTTTAATTGGAGGTCTCAGGTTTGACTCATGGAATGGAATCGCCCAAACTTGATCAGGTTGAGCGGGTCATATTTTCATGGGCTAATTTGACGCCCCTAATAAAAGTCAAACTCAAAATGAAATGATATATTGATAAACTCTCCCTTAATTTATTAGTCGTAATAACCCGCCCAAGCTTAATCGGATTGAACATATCATATTTTCATGGACTAATTTTATTACTCTTATACAAATTAAACTCAAAATGAAACTACATCTTAATCAACAAGACAACCCTTGTAACAATCCGATATTTTTTTCCCCGTGCTGTGCACGGGCCCAAGCGCAGGTGGCAATGTTGAAATTGATGGTTAACTTTTTTATGAATATTGAATTGATATACAAAATAATTTTTATTTGGTATTATAGGAGTATAAATTTTGAGTATGTGATTATCTTAAAAATTTTGAGTGTGTGATTATCCTTTGAGAAACAGGTTTTTACTCTATTAATATTTCCAGATATTTTAATTTTTTTTTAAATAATTTAAAATTTTATTCAGGACTTTTTCCTAAAAATATAATGTTAATTTCATTATTAGCAAACGTAAATCAATAGAGAGCTAAGTGTGGAATATTCCTTATAAAATATATCTATATTACATGTTCAGGTTATAGGTATGATAATATTACATGTTTAGTTGATTGGGTTCTTTGAGCCCGTTTGGTTTAGCTTATAAGTTGCTAAAAACGAACTATAAGTCGTTTTCGGGCCTTTTTGAGTGTTTGACCGACCGAACATAAGTAGGGGTGGGCATAAATACCGAAAACCGAAAAACCGAACCGAACCGAACCGAATGGATTCGGTTTTTCGGTGTTTCGGTTCGGTTCCGGTTTTTTTAAATAACAAATTCGGTATTCGGTTCGGTTTCGGATCACCGGTTTTTCGGTTTTTCGGTTAAACCGAAAATTTACTATGCTGATTATTAACTTTTGTTGCATCTTTTGCTGAATCTGGCACTTTTGCTTTAGAAATTGTACTCGCCGTCACCTGTTGCGTTTGTTATTAACTATGGATAGTATTATTGGTAAGTAAGTAGTATAGATACATCATTTTTCACTTTTCTATTCTATTTATATTCGTAATCTTCTTCTTGTGGCATTTGCTAGCTTTATTGCATACATCGTTACTTCTGTTAATTAGAACATTTATCGAGAAATAGATAAAAAATGGAGAATAGAAAAAGGAAAAAAGGTGATGTATCATCCTCTATGATGAATACACATCAATGTATTACTGATGAAATGAACATGAAACCCAGCAACGAACTTATAAGCGAAAACGTCCATGTGCTGATTTGTCTACAAGAATTTCATGTGATTAATTGGTAACTTCATCATAGCTACTGATTTTGGTTAAGTTTAAGGCTGCTGGCCTCCTGCTACTGCTACTGCCTACTGCTGCTGCTACCGCTACTGCTTACTGTTGCTGCTACTTGTTTAAGTTTAAGGTGTTAAGTTACTGATTTTGTTTAAGGCTTGTGTAGATCTCTTATAAGTTCATGTGAAAATTGAATTCCGATGAATTGAAATAGCCCATTTTGAATTAAAAAAACATAAAATAGCTCACTTTTAATTAAAAAGAAAGTCCATTTTACAAGCAGAAAACCGAATTAGAAAAATCGAAACCGAACCGAACCGAAATTCAAAAAACCGAACCGAATCAAACTAATTCGGTGCGGTGTTTGGTGTTCACTTTCAAAAAATCAAAACAAAAAAACCGAACCGAAGTTTGAAAAAACCGAACCGAAGAACCGAACGCCCACCCCTACTTATAACCCATTTTGTGCTTAAAATAAGCCCAAAAGAATAATTGGGCTCGTTTGTATTTTTAAAAAAGCGAGCCTTTATAATTTGCTTTTTTCGTGGAAAATGACACAAATGACGGGCCATAAATAATCCCACGCGCTGGCCCATCTATTCCCAAACCCAAAAATTAGACCATAAACTATTCCCATCCGGTAGCCAAAATCTTTAGCAAGCCTTTTGTGGCAACTAAAAGTCACCACAAAAGATTTAAAGTCACCACTAAAGGCTGGCCGATCAAACAGCCCCAGCGCTTTTTTTATAAAAAAGCCAAACTTTTTGTGGCCACTAAAAGTCGCCACTAAAGGCCTGCTACAGAAAAATCAAGCTTTTTGGTGGCAATTTAAAAAGTCGCCACTAAAGGTTAAATATCCCAAAACATATATAATATGTGTATATTTAGTAAGAAATATCCCAAAAATATATTTAGTAAGAAATATCCCAAAAAACTCTGAGGCGATTTTTGTATATAATATGTATCATTTGTTATAAAAATATGTAGCAGTACCTATCTGTAATGTATAGAAACTGTATAAAATATGAATCACTAAGATATGTATCATTTTTGTATATAATATGTATCATTTGTGTATATAATGTGTATCATAGAATAGAAAATTGTATCATTTTGTATGAAAAGTGTATATATAATTCCGAAAATGTGTATATAAATTATCGGCATCTTGTATATAAAGTGTCTCATACGTATAGAAAATGTATCATAGAAATCGCATCATTGTGGTATATAATATGTACCACTGTTGTATATGTAAAAAAAAAAAAAAAAATCATATCATTATTGTATAATATGTGTATAATAAATGTATAATTAACGTATAATTTATGTATAATAAATGTATAATTAATTCCAGCATATGTATATAAACTGTATCATTCTTATATATAAAGTGTATATGTATATAAACTGTATCATTCTTGTATATAAAGTGTATATATAATTCCAGCATATGTATATAAACTGTATCATTCTTGTATATACTACTAAATATACACATATTATACATATTTTGGGATATTTCTTACTAAATATACACATATTATACATGTTTCGGGGCATTTAACCTTTAGTGGCGACTTTTTTAATTGCCACTAAAAAGCGTGATTTTTCTGGAGCGGGCCTATTGTGGCGACTTTTAATCGCCACAAAAAGTCTGACTTTTAAAGCTCTGGGCTGGCCAGCGCTTGGCATTATTTTTGGGTCGAGCGGACTCCTGGGGATTGTTAGGCCCAAATATTGGCCAATATATGGCATTACTTCAGGCCAGTAGATACACAGTGTCCTTTTTTCCTTTTTTTAAGCCCATCCAAACAAGCTCTTTCTATTAAAAATGTGGGAAATATTTTTACACTGCAAGAAAAAGAAAATTATATTTGGATCTATAATTGTTGATATAAAAAATTATAATATATTTTTTAATTAATTTAATAAAAATATTTTATTAGTTTTGCTTTTAAAAATCCAATATATACAATCATGGTTCTTATGTTTGGATCTGAACAGTTAGTTAATTGAGATGGATATCAACCTGTCGATATATATATAAGATATTAAAGAATTTAAAAGAAAAAAATCTAGAATGAAAATATTAATTTTCCCTCATATTCTTACTAATTTTCTTTTTCACATCGATGAACAACTTTATTATCAGGCTTGATGAGAAAAAAGTCGACTCTTTCCATATCAAAGACTTAATTTCATAATATGTTTTTAATTTTTAAACTCCATTTTCTAATTATAACTAAAGTGATGGTACATAAAATACATTTTGTATATGTTGCTATTATAATAACAATTACAATATTTTTAAAAGTTATTTTTCAAAATACAAACCTTAATGATTAGTTAATTTAAGTGAATAAATATGTTCGGCTCATGCGATATATTGCTAGTAGAGAGCTAAGTGTGGAATATTCCTTAAAAAATATATCAATATTGCATGTTTTTTTCAGTTTATAGGTATGATAATATTACATGTTTAGTTGATAGGGTTCCTTCTATTAAAAATGTGGGAGATATTTTTACAAGGTAAGAAAAAGAAAAGCTCAAAGCCTATTTTAAGGCAGAGAACCAAAGAGATCTGAAAAGGACAAAAGAGGATCACAGTAGCAAAATGTCGAAATCACATAAGCACACAAAAAAGAGACCTGCTGATGTGACGGAGCCTTATATGGTTTTGGCACTGCTAATTTGAATGACTGATATGCCTAGTCTGTTATTGCGGCCAAGTGCCATCTAGTGGTACACTCCAAAAGAATATACACACCAAAAGGCAAAAGTGTCTTTTAAGAAAATACTAATTTTTAGATAAAAATAGATAATTTAATTAAATTATTTTTAATTAAATAGGTATTGAGATTTGATCATATAACAGTTAATAGGGGTAAATTTAAAAAAATAAAATTAATTCTTTCTTGATTTGATAAATAAATACTTTTTTGGATCCGGAAGGAGTATTAACTTGAAATCGGTGAAGAAACTCATACACTTTAAATTATAGATCCGCCTATGTACTAATAAGCATCTGATTTCAGCATTGGTCAAAGTAATCCCAAGAAGCGGAAACATATTTTGTAGACAAAAATTGCAGAATCTGTCTCCCATAGAGAATAATGCCAAGAGCAGCACTACGAAGAAAAAGAAAAAAGAAAGTATAAAATTGGTTTCCTGTAAATTGCCAAGGAGAATTAAAGATTAGTCTCACTCGTGATGGTGAAGCCAATATCAATGTGCAGTACTATCCACACTTTCAGGAAGATGAACCTGAACAATATCCAAGTTTCAATGACTTTTTTGTCACTTTGTGAGATTTCAAGGCGGTCTGTATTTGGACTTTTCTGTTTCCACTAGATGCCATTGGCCCGTGCTAATACCCTCAGGAGTCTCTTTCGGCTCAAAATAATATCAAAAAATGGCTAGCCTGCCTAGAATAATGCGGGTTGTTGGCCCAGCAAGCCTTTTTTTCGAAAAGAAAAACGTTGATTTTTTGTGGCGGTAAAAGTTGCGCTAAAAGTTCACGAGAAAAATTAGGCTTTTTAGTGGCAATTAAAAAAGTCACCACTAAAGGTTAAATATCTCAAAATATGTACAATATGTGTATATTTAGTAAGAAATATCCCAAAATATATATAATATGTGTATATTTAGTAGTATATACAAGAATGATACAGTTTATATACATATGCTCGAATTATATGTACACTTTATATACAAGAATGATACACTTTATATACATATGCTAGAATTAATCATACATTTATTATACATAAACTATACGTTAATTATACATTTATTATACATATATTATACAATAATGATATGATATTCTTTTTTTATACATATACAATAGTGATACATATTACCACCATGATACAGTTTCTGTGATACATTTTTTATACGTATGATGCACTTTTTATACAAGACTGATACAATTTATATACACATGCTGAAATTATATATACAATTTTTTATACAAAAATGATACAATTTTCCATTCTATAATACACACTATATGCAGAAATGATACATATTATATACAAAAATGATACATACCTTAGTGATTCATATTTTAAACAGTTTCTATACATTACGGATAGGTGCTGATACATATTTTTATACACAAATGATACATATTATATACAAAAATCGCCTCAGAGTTTTTAGGAATATTTCTTACAAAATATACACATATTATACATGTTTTGGGATATTTAACCTTTAGTGGCTACTTTTTTAGTTGTCACTAAAAAAAGTCTGATTTTTCCGTAGCAAGCCTTTAGTGACGACTTTTAGTCACCACAAAAAGTCTAACCTTTTTTTAAAAAAAAAAAAAAAAGCGTTTGGGCTGTTGGGCAGGCCAGCCTTTAGTGGCGACTTTTTAAATCTAGTCGCCACAAAAGGCCTGCTACAGATTTTGGCTACCGGATGAGAATTGTTTAGGGGCTACTTTTTGAGTTTGGGAAAATTTGGGCCAGGGCGTGGGTTTATTTTTGACCCAGCGGCCATTTGTGTCATTTTCCCTTCATTTAAACCCTCAGCCGAAATTTAAGTATCTTATTTTTCTTTTTGATTATCTAAAAAAGTGCATCTTTCTATATTTAGTAACGTAACAATTTAAACATTCAAGTCTCATTTTAATCCTTAAACTTTGTGCGTATACATTAATTTCTAAAGAAGCTTATCATTTTTCTCTATTTATGACAGTCACAATAACTGTGTATTACCTTAAGCATTAATATGCATATTATCAAAGTTGGGGGAATATTTTAGTACTCCATCCCTCCTTATACAATGATAATACAAATGACAATATTGGTAGAAAAATTATATGAGGTAATTTGTCTTCTTTTCTTACTTTTTTTTTTACAACTAACGTAATATTTTCCTTTCCTGTAAATTGTTGGGAAAGAAAATAATATTTCAGTTGCCAAAAAATTACAAAGAAAAAGTACACTTTTGAATGGATAAGCAACTCCACATTTAGTCAGCAAGATTAGCACGTAAACATTTTTAAGGAAGTAAATAGATAATTAAAGTAAGAGATTCACATTTAGATATTATTAAATTTATCACATATTAACTGCTCCAAACAATACTCCCTCCGGATAAAAAAAAAAAAAAGTGTTCATTTAGCCTTTTTTTCTTGAGTAAAAAAAAGTGTTCACTTATTAAATTAAGAAACAATTAACCTAATCTTTTCATATTTGCCTCTATTAGGTGGTGATCAAATCTCAATGCCTATTTAATTAGGGGTAGTTTAGTCAATTTACGTATTTTTTTCTTAGAGTGAATAGTTTTTTAAGGGGTATGTAAATGGTTAAGTGAACTCTTTTTTTATCCTGATGGAATATTTTAAAGTAACAAATGCAGAGAGGTGAGAAAATGTATTCTCAAATGGGGCCCACAAATGCTAAAAAATTTCGGCTGGCATAGAAGTAATTAAATTAAAGTGTACTGGTTTTCTTGTTCATCAGCCAAAAGGTACATTCATGTAGCAGTATGGTACAAAACTTTTAAACACTGATTATTCTTTTCTTTTTCATATTTATTCTATGTTCGTCGACGAACACCTCAAGAAGCATTTAGTTTGCTAGCTTAAGCGATAATCTACAATTATACATTCGACGATAGTTTAAGGGACAACGGACGACAAAGCATGGCCCGATACCGGGATATTTTGGTAACTCACGACAAATTTGCTTTTCCTGATTGGTCAGTATTGCTTGCTACTGTAGTTGCTTCTTTATTTTTGGGTTGGGAAGACTTTACTATTTATCATTTCAGTCCTGAACCTGATCACTATTGCAGCTTTTTACACGTGCTATTGTATATCTTTGAGTCTTTGATATTCAGTTGCTAATGCTATCCTACTGATCAAATGTAATACTCCCTCTATTTTAATTTATCTGAACCTATTTTTTTTAATTTGTATCAAAATAAATAATCTCTTTATTAATTTGAAAATAAATTTACTTTATGAAATGATTTACAGTCATATAAATATTTAAAACTTATTTTAAATCACAAATTTTAAAAGTCTTTACTCTTATTAAATGGATTCGCATAAATTGAAACGGAGGGAGTATATAGAAGAGCCCTAAAGCTCCTCAAGTTCGTCATGCCAGCTTACCGACCAAGGGGTACCTGGCTGCACAATGGACATACGTTTTCTAGGCTGGACAAAAAAGCCAGTCTACTTTGATTTCATTGCTTTGCTATTCACCAAAAGCTGCAACTCTACTTTTCTGAACTGTTGGCCAACGATGTCTTTCCTTTTGTAAACCTGCGTTCTTTCTATTTTCTTCAACAGATGTGGGTCCCAGCTGCAGCATTTTGAAATTCACGAGTTAGGTTTCAATCTTCAAGTGTTTGAGTTCTTAAAATAAAAACCATGTCAAATATTTTTACAAAGTAAGGGAACATAATCAAGTTTATTAGTTAAAGACGGGCGGAGCTAGTCCTTTGGGTGTGGGTTCGGCCGAACTCAGTAACTTTTGTCCAAATCATATATTTACATAAATTTTTTGTCAAATATGTATAAATTATTAATTAAAAACCCAATAATTTTAAAGAATTAGAATCCCACACTAGAATATGCACATTGGGATTGTACGTCTAAAAAGAAAAAAAAGAAAAGAGAACCGCATAGGGCAGTTCGTGCTGCTGCGTTCAAGAACCATTACAGAGAAAGATTTATCTTGGTAAAGAAAGACAAAACTTTCAGGTACATAGCATGTTATTATTTTAGTATTAAAAAAAAAAAAAGAAAAAAAAAAAGCTTGTTGCAGAGTGATTTGGGATATTAATAAGAATGGTAAGATTTGTAGAGAGAGTTGGTTTCAAATTGCAAAAGTCGCCATTCTTTTGCTGCAATTCACGTGCAACTGTATAGTACTCATTTTTGCTTCTTTTCTCTGTACACCCTAGAATGGAGTAGTGTAGTACTCATTTTTGTTTCTTTTCTCTGTACACACTATAAATATTAGTATTCATTTTGGGATGCTGGGATTATATAAATATATTATAGAATTGTTTAGTAATGATATATATGGAGATACAATTTCTACTTTTTAAAAGAATTATGGAATCAAGGTAAAGAATGTTGAGATTTAGTTCTAAATTTAAAGTTATAGGATTAGTTTTCCTAGATTAATTTGGACCATTTACTTATGTTATAGAATAGATTGAGGCTATTGGAGATTATTTGAAGAGAATTTGGCATTTCAAGAGAGGTTGTGTTCCGGTTATAAGTTAGGTGAGGCTTAAACTTTTAGTTTACTTGCTTTTCATAAAAAGCATATGGTTTGTGTTATAAGTATGCATTTAAACCATTTAGTTCGTGTGAGTGGGCAAGCATGATCTAAATTGAATAATTTTCAAGTGTCTAGACTCTAGAGTACTGACCGTATGAGTCCTTTAGCGTAATTTCGCTTAAATAGATATTTGCTATATATGTAAAATTTTGAATGGGCATTGATTGGACGGTTGTTCCACTTTATCATATCTTCAGAGGGGCATACTCCGACAGGCCCCATTGGGTGCAATTGCAGGTAGATGCCAGAATTATAAGTGACCCGGGTAAGATATGGGTAAATAATACCCACTCTGAAAGACGGGGTAAGACATGAACAAATACGTACTGTGTCTCGTGAGCATAGATTCGGTGTTTGTATATATTTAATATACTTGTAATGTTTAATTGATTTTATGCATTATCAGTGATTTTTAAAACTTGCTTCAGGGGCAAGCTGAAAATGTGTCGATGATCTTTGGCAGGGCCTCCTAGTCTAAACAAGGAAAATGCAAATCATATCATATCTTAGTCCGTGACTCTGTCAGTGATGAGGTGATGTTGTAGTTCACCTTACAATATTCTTTTAATTGCTGTTATAGACAAACCACTTATATCTTTAAGTTTTAAGAGATTACTCCAGGAAGAAAGGAGAGTTAGATAATGGCCCGTGACTCTGACAGTGAAAGGCTTTTATGTAGGACTGGGCATAAATAGCGAAAATAAAAAAATCCGACCGAACTGAATCGAATTTCAACAAATTGAACCCAACCGAACTAGTTTGGTTCGGTGTTCGGTGTCCACCTTCAAAAAATCGAAATAGAAATCGAAATAGCCGAATCGAAGTTTGATAAAACCGAACCGAAGAACCGAACGCCCACTGAAATTTAATACATTACCCAAAAAAATTAAAATAGTCCAGGACCATTAAATTTATGCCCAAAAAAAACTCAATTGTAAAAAGCCCTCTTTTGCCTTTGTATCCCCAATTTGTCACTTCGTTTGATTTTGATTTCAATTTATCAGTTTTATGTTTTGTCTTTTGAGAATATGAATTAGTGTAAATGAAATCGCTTCTAATATCATATCAAAAAACCTCGAATTGAAAAATCAAACCGAACCGAACCGAACTTCAAAAAATCGATGTTTGATTTTGATTTCAAACCGAACCGAACTAGTTTGGTTCGGTGTTGAGAATCCACCTTTAAAAACGAAACCGAATATCATATCCAAAAATCGAAGTTTGAAAACTGAAACCGAACCGAACCGAACTTCAAAAAATCGATACCGAAAGAACCAAACCGAACCGAACTAGTTTGGTTCGGTGTTCGGTGTCCACCTTTAAAAAAACGAAATCGAAATAGCTGAATCGAAGTTTGATAAAACCGAACCGAAGAACCGAACGCCCACCCCTACTTTTATGTTCCCTTCCTGGCTAGGGAAAACTATAACTTAATTGTGAGACACGTGGTATCATCGAGTGCTACACTTTTGCCGTTTAAAAATAAAAACAAATGTAACCCACTTTCATAACTTCGAGGTGTATTTGACCCCAGTTATTAACAGATAAAAAATGTGTACTATTTCACATAATTCATGAACCAATTTTACCCCAACAATTAAGAGCAAATATGTGTACCACTTATTCTTGGCAAGGGTGATCCCAAAATCAAACATCCATGCACTTGGGCCTGCTTTGGTTGGTAGCTAAGTGGGCCACAAGCCCTGTTTACATGTAAATTGTCAGATGGGCTAAAAGCTCTCTTTGGAGTCATTTTTTTGTGCGAAATGTCGTTCAAAGGCACTGGTCTTTAATTTATTCTTCTCAAATTGGTGGTCTTTAATTTTTGTCCTTCACTAAAAATCCTTTAATTTCGGATTCAAACCTCCGATTAGTCAAAAAATTTAAAAAAATTTGCATGGTAAAGTTTGAATTCGCAAGGCAGAGTTTTGCTACTTTCAAGCAGAGTTTGAGGCAAACTCTGCCTTAAGATAGTGTTTTGCCTTCAGACATGGAAAATTCTCCTTAAGGCAGAGTTTTGCCATTTTTTTTTCTTTCTTTTTTTCATTCAGTTGAAATTTTGCAAAATTCTGCTTTAAGGCCTAACTTTTGCCCGAATAGGCTTAATTTTGCTACAAAACTCTGCCTTGCAATTTTTATTTTTATTTTTTATTGAGCTTGGGTTTAAACCCAGGACCTCGGGGTATTAGGCGAAGGAAAAAAATTAAAGATCACTAATTTGAGGGTCAAAAATTAAAGACCAATATGCCTTTGAAGGACAATCGTGCAAATGACCCATAATTAGGATACAACATTTGGACCCGATCAAAGTCAGATGGATCACTAGCTATGCGATAAACTCCATGATCAGTGGCGTCCAAGAAATTTTCACCGGTTACTCCCTTTTGGACAGCTATTTAATAAATGACTTTTATTTTTTCTTTTATAATATATGAATATTTTAGATCACGGTTTAAAAATTCCCTTTGAGCAAACTGAAAATCGTATGAGAAAATATTGTTAGACCACGGTCTAAAATTTTGTAAGTTAATCAATCTTTAGATGTCATTCTAATATTTTGTATGCAAGATTGAGAAACATACAAGCAAACATTAAACCCAAGACTAATGTTATCTAGAAGGGAAATTTTTTAAGGGCCATATTTGCACAAATTTTAAAAATGGAGACAATCTAACTGATGACCTGAAAAGGGAACTTTTTGTGTAAATTGGTCTCGTGTCCCAATTAATTTGTTAGCTCTTGACATAATAACCCCTGATGAAATTTTTGAGTCCTAAAGATTAATATAAATTTCTAAGTTGGAACAATATGAAGTTAAAAGTAAAATAATTATAAGGAAAATGATTCCTGCTGTGGCAAGGGAAGTCGTTTTTGCCCTTTTGAACATTTGGTAACCAAATACTATAAAATGACTTAGATCTTATTGCACTTAATGAAGGTTCAAATCTTAAACATTCAACTTTCAGTTATTACATAGGTTTGTTTTTAAGGTTTGAATCTTAATAATTAAGATCTCAATCATTAAATCATTAAATGTGTTTGTTTATTATCTTAATAAATGCAATTTTTTAAGATCTACTACAAACTCTTAATATCTTAACAAAGTCTTAATATCTTTAAGATGATATTTATCCAAAAATTTATGTAAATAAACCATTTTACTACTTTTCCATTTACTTTTATCGCAAACCACCACTGTCGCCCACCATTATGTAGCATTATCAACTTACCATCCCCACAACTATATTCTTCGATCACAGCCACCAATACCACTAATTAAAACAATCAACTGTCACTATCACTAGCCATCATTTATAATTACCACCACCGACTATCATTACCACAATAATCACTACCACCAGCACCACCTTTATACATTACTAGACGCCATTATCAATTATTAGTTTTTACCACCATTATTAACTATCACTATCATCCACCACAATTATCAGCCGCAATCACCAAACGACCTCTCAGTGTGTTGAAAAGGTATGCACACAAAGAACAATCAATTTCAAAAGCTGTAATAATTAATTATTCTCCGCGCACAACTGGGAAATGCACTTCTTTTGATGAACTGTTTTGATGTCTTTTAGGGTTGTCCGACATTCAGATTCAGTTTTGTCCAGAAATAAACATATCTTGTACATGGTAAATTGTCTATAAATGGTTAAATCTCTTCTGTCAACCACGTGAATGGTAGAAAACATGAACAAGAATTTAGGTTTTTCACCAATTTCTAGCTTTTTTAATGTGATATAGTTGCAGGCACCAATTAGCTTTGCTGCTGCATATCCAAATATTTGTTTTTTTTTTTTTAAAAAAATAAATAAATATAAAGCCCAAAAAGAAAACAAACCCCAGGTAGACACAAACCGTACTTGGAAAAAGTTTAGAAGCTTGACCAAATAGAACGTTTATGTGATATTGTTTGAATTGGTACAAATTATAAGTTAAAATCAAATCACTATTAAAAAATTACTATTTCTCAATATTTAGTGGCTATTCTTACTGAATGTAGCTAGGAAAAATCTAAAGAGTCGTGTTTTCAGACGGAAAAATTAGAAAGTTTCTCAGCGTCTCAATGGGAGCTTGTTTCCCACCATGCGTTTTCCTAGTGAACTGGTTCGATGGGAATGAGGTCACTGAATGTCGGTGGGAAAAACCTTTATTTCTAGTAGTGAATGAAGATTTTTAAAACTTGTGGCCTTAAACATGTCCTAACATTTGTGTGGTTATAAAAATTCTCATTGAAGGAGTCGGCATGCTAGTCCGTGCTTCTCATGGAAACTTCATCAGAGGTCGCAAGTTGGTTAGCTAGACCGCATGACTCACTCATGGCCAAGGTATTGGGTGTTCGAGAAGCACTACAAAGGTATTGGGTGTTCGAGAAGCACTACGCTGGCTAAATAGGAGCATTTTACATGAACACCATATTAGTTATCTCATTTTGAAATTGGTTTATTCTGCAGCAGCAAATGCTAGTTATAATATCGATTCCAGCGAAGCCAATTTAGTCATTACTAAAGCCAAAGTCAATGGGGGTACTACTGTGAAGAAATTGAAACCTCAAGCTCGAGGATGTGGTTTTCCGATAAAAAGATCGACCTATCATATAACTATTGTAATGAAAGATATATCTTTAGATGATGAATATGCCGGGATAGATTCGTTAAAAAAAAACGAGTATGGAAAAAAAAATATGATGTATCATAATATGTATAATAGTGGGGGATTACGGGTGGGTACAACCCAAGGCATCATTCCCTTTGGTTTTCACAACCAAAAAATTATTCTGAAGGTTTACAAGAAGATCAAAAAATAAGATTGGAGATCGATAGCCTATTGGTTAATCAAGCGTCAGAGAAGTCTTGCGGCAACAACTCTTATTTTGATGTTATTATTCGTGGTTGTAAAGCACTCATGTGTGACTTTACTTCTATTTCTTTGTCTTTTGTCAAAAGATCAGCCAACTAGTGTTCCCATATGTTAGCTCAAGCTTTGGGTTTTATGTTTGATGCTATGAAGTGGATACTAGATCCCCAATCTTTGATTCATGATGTACTCAACTTTGATTTAATTAATAGTAATTTACAAGAACTAATATACGTACCCGCGCGATGCGCAGATTGTTTTGAACAAAAAAGAGCGGAGAGAGATAATAGAAACAAATGTATATGAACCATGTGTGACATACTGCAGAAATTTTATACTCTCATTTTTTTGTCTTATTTCAAATGATGGTTAGCTAATTTTCATGAATAAAATAATATAAAGGTCTTGTAAGAAATAAATATATTGAATTATCCATCATAAAGTTGCCAAAGTTGCACCACACTGATCTTTAAATTCCTTTGACAAATAGTAGTTGAAACAGGAGATTGTAAGTTTAGCAACGAAAAATTACATCAAAATTGTATTTTTAAGTAACCAAAAAGAAGATAAAAAGGAAATTCTTAATAAGAGTAAGCAAGACCTTCTCCTCTTAGTTTGTTCAACTCAAAAATTGGCCAAGCCAGGTGATAGTCATATGGAAGGTTATGATTCCCGTAGTCATCACACACACGTACATACACAAAAGAACATCATGACAATTGAAACCAATGCAACACGTAAAGGAAACATGATAACAAATTAAAAATTGACAACTTATCAAATCCAGCCCTTCTTTCAAGACTTCATCGTGCACAACATGCTTCTTTGTAAACACAAAATGATTGGAGGAAAAGATTAAACTTTTTAATTAGCTTTATGTTCTTCATGATCCATCTTATTATTTTTCGCTTTCATATAACTGACCTCCCCGTGCCTGTGAAGTTGTGAGCATTAAAAAGATAAAGGTGAATTCATAGATAAAGTACTCAAAGTCAGTGGGAACTTTTTAACTCCCTGATGTTTTCATTTAATTTAGAGAGATTATGCCAATAGAACTCATAAATTTGAAGTTTTCACCTCTAATATTCCCTTCATCTAAGAGGTCATCCAACTGTATTTATGTTATTTCATCCATGTTCAATAAAATTTCATCTAAATTATAGCCTCATCATTTGAAGAAAAAAGGAGGAAAGTCTAAAGCTTTGCGAGGACAATCGTCTTTTTTTTTTTACATTTACGTGCAAGATGCTTCATGGTGCCTTACAAAGAACGTTTCGTCTTTGGGCTTGTATAGGACCTATGGCAATTGCATCAAATATACATAGATGCCTTAAAAATGATACTCTCAGTTCCACATATTCTGAAGTGAAGAGCAAGGTCCCTTATAACCACAGAAAATAGTGTTCTTCCACATAGTTTTCTTTATTATAAAAACTACAGAAAGAAACATAAGAAAATAAACAAATCTCAAGCAAAAAGGTTTAACAAATATAAGATTTCTTCACCCAAAGATCGAGAATTTTGGATTACGTAGCGTAATGCACTACCTCTCGATAGCCTATTGGTTAATCAAGCGTCAGAGAAGTCTTGCGGCAACAACTCTTATTTTGATGTTATTATTCATGATTGTAAAGCACTCATGTGTGACTTTACTTCTAATTCTTTGTCTTTTGTCGAAAGATCAGCCAACTAGTGTTTCCATCGGTTAGCTCAAACTTTGGGTTTTATGTCTGATGCTATGAAGTGGATACTAGATCCCCAATCTTTGATTCATGATGTACTCAACTTTGATTTAATTAATAGTAATTTACAAGAATGTCTTTTTCAAAAAATAAAAAAACTCTTTTTGGAATATTATCTAAAAAGGAAGATGTATCAGGAAACAGATTGAATATTTCAGAGACAACATAATGAAGAAACTTTCTGATCATAGATATCAAATTACAGGACAGCACTCAGGGAATATCAAATTCAATGGTTCTTGACCATTAGAGTAAACAAACTTGATACTTTTTTTTTTAAAACACTACTAAGAGATTTAAAGTGACTTCATATGAAGGTGAGGTCGGATCAGATAATTGTGAAGAAAAATGACTGATATAACATCAATAATCTTTATCAACGTCTTCTCGCTGCGGTTTCTCGCTGAGCATTGAAGAAGACGGCAGCAACAGGTTGGCCAAGATCGTTTTCTTGGGCAAAATTTCGAGTGTTGAAATGATCCCTCGAAGTTGGTTGGCCAACTGAATTTCTACATTTCTGCTTGAAGAGAACAAACACAAACCTATGGATCCCAATATTTGGCCTTGGGATATCATAGCTCACCAATTCCCTTCCTGTTGTCAGTACATAAACAATATTAAGCACATGATTAGTTAGTCAATCAATTACCCTAAGAATATGACTAATAAGGAAGGGGTTTAACTCTAGGAGGATTGAGGAGATATTAATAGACAACACAACATCATGTGCTCTAATCTTAATCCATTTGAAGTCAGCTATATGAATTCTGATTGTTCATATGTTGCTCCATTTAAGCTGTCATAGTCCGAAAGTTATTAATCTATCTAGCACTAGAATATTTATTTATATTTTTACTGGAAAATAAATCTATAATAAGTTAGAAGACTACCATTAAAACTAAAATAGACGTATTACCGTAGCCAAAAACTTAATCCCAACTAGCTAATTGGTATTGCCGGTATAGATCTTCATCTTTCATTCTGTCCTACTTTTCATTAGATTTGCATGGATTCCAACAGATTATATTAGTCCTTTCAAGATTATATCCTTTCATGTGATTTTAGGTCAATCATGTATTCTTTTAATACCTTCATTCACCATGATTTCACACCTATATATGTATGCAACGGTCATTTGGAGATCAACGTATGACATGATCAACAAACCATCTCAGCAACCTCTTATTTTATCATCTATATGTGCAACTTTTGCCTTTTGCTAGACGTGGTCATTCTTAAATTTTGTACAATCTTGTTTGACTGCATAATACCTAAGTTACTTGGACTCGGGTGCGGTGTCCGATCCGGGCGCGGATCTAGATGTCGGATCCTTCATCATCTAAATTTAAAGATTTGGGAATACGGATCCAGTTATGGATACTGGTGCGGGGATTCGGCTGAAAAAAATTCAAATATCTAAAAATAGAGTCATAAAACCTAAATTATGGAATATTATGTGGAAAACTTGAGGAAAAAATAATGATCAAGAGGAGAATCCCCGAAGGAGATAAAAGGAAACAGAGTGACATAGAAATTTTTATATACAAAGTATTCCATTTTCTTCAATTTCACCTTAGCTTTAGTTTTGATTAAAGAAATCATTGAATCTGTCCAGAATTTCTATGTCGATTTTGGTCAAAGTATCCAAAATCGGTTGACCAGATCGGGTACGGATCCCACAACCACAGCCACACCCATGTCGTGTCGACACGGGTGCGGCACCGAAAGTGAAGAGTCCAAGTAACATAGCATAATACCGCTCCATGGAATTAACATAAAATATAAAGTACTAGTTAATCGAAAAGCATCTTTTATCTTCTTGCCATATGGTTGTAATCTTGAAGAAGATACTGAACTTACCAAAAGTAGCATCAGTGGTACCTGGAATGTCAGTTACTATCCTGTCAAAACAATCAGTAAAACACTGTCAATTTTATGAACTAGCACATATGTTATAAGAATACAATCCAAATAAACAAGACCATCTCATATAATTTGTAGATTTATACTGATTTTTTTCATACTCATTAGGTTAATTAGAGATCTTTTATTACCTTCCATACTCGTGTATCCTTCCATACTAGTAGGTGTAGTATTGCCTTTGTAGTTTCTTGTCTCTGCTATCTCTTGTACTTCGATTATCGTATTAGTGTGCTGCATTTACTGTTACTTTTCTTCAATGCTTATCTATACTATTTTATCATGGCTTCTTTACTTTCTTCAATCCTTGTCTAACTTTTTTGTCATGCTTTCTCTTGAGCCGAGAGTCTTTTGGAAACAGCATCCCTACCTTGGTAAGATCTGCGTACACTCTACCTTCCCTAGACCCCACTTGTGGGATTACATTGGGTATGCTGTTGTTGTTATATTAGATTAGAAATCTTTAGTACTCCTACCGTTTTCTCCTCATATATATGGCCCCATATCTAGCAGTATATATGCATGGCCATTGGCCAGTAATAGATGAGAGAATTGTCATGTAGTTTTTTGAGCAGACTACTGTGTACATGTAGCGGATATTGTTAGTGTATATAAGTTAATTTTTTTTTTTATTGAGAATATTCATGGACGGTGAAAAAAAAATTTACACTATCAAGCCACCTTTACCTATTGTAGCAGGTAACCTGCCTTATTTTTAAGATTATAAATCTCACATTTTGTAGAAAATTACCTATAAATATCTTCTAGATAACCAAATATAATTGTAAAATAAAGAATCCACACTCTCACTATATATAAGTTAAACTCCTATATATCATGTATAGTTTGTTTGATTGAGTTCAGAGCATACCAGTGGAGATGCTCTCTTAGATAAGGATCACTAGGGCCAGGAACATCAGGATCTGTCATGACCTACATATATATAAAAAGATCCACATGATAATTGTTTTGCATATTAAAAGAGTTCATTAAGTTATATTGACGGGCAGGGTAAATAAAGTTTTACATTATTAGATCACCCAAAGAATATCTATAGGTAAGATAATGAATCCGTAATCTTGAAAATGAAGCTACGTTGCTCGGACTTTTCAAAGATGTTGACCGGTGCGTGTCTGAATCCTCCAAAAATAGTATGTTTTTAGAGGATCCAACACGGGTACAACAACATTTCTGGAAATTCCGAGCAACATAACTTGATAGTGTAAAATTAGTTTACGACAGTTCATATAACTTAAACTCGTGTTAAAAAGTAACGATAATACCAGTGTGAAGAAAGTTCTCAAATCTCCTTCTTGAACTTCAACTTTAGGTCTAGCAGTGACAGCAGAAGGAAAGAGTTCATGGCCATTGCACACTAATTTGTTGTTAAAAGTGATTGTCATTTTAATATTAGGAGTGAATGAATCAAGAACATCACCTACTACTCTCCCAACAATTAATGGCTCTAAACTTCTTGCCATATTGATAAAAGGAAAAAAGGAAAGAGATTTTCAAAGATATGTTTTTTGAAGGACTTAAAAGAATGGCTTGTATTGGACAAATGTATTAGAGGGCCACCTTTATATGTGTGTATACTAAGTTATAGCCATCATAGTGAAGAAGAATAAATTAAAAAAAGGTGTAGAACATGGCACCTTAGGAAACATCAAAAGTTTTAAAAAACTCTTTGCTATTTAGGTCCTACTCCAACCCATCCCCCAACCCATCCCAACCCACTAACACCTATTTCACAATTTTTTTGTGTTAATAGTTATTATGCTCATAACAAAATACAAGATTAATACGGACCAGTATTACTTACTATCCAAAAAAATTTGTTATAAAAATAGTTCCTACTTTTTTTGTCACAACAATTACCACGACATATATATATTTTTTTAGTTTTAAGTTTTGTTGTAAATTGAGAAGTGAATCATCGTGAGCCATTACCTCCTTTATATGAGGCCCATGATGACGAGCGGGCTGATGAAGGCTGGTCAAAGAGAAAGACTACCAGGTTTTTAGGCGGACAAGATTTTGAAAAATGATGTGCACATGATATCTTAGGTGAATCTCACATTGTAAAAGAGAGAGAAGAGTGAAGTTAACTATGTAAGGTGTAACATAATTAATTTCACAAGGTACACGCTCTTTTGGGCTCGATAATATAAATTATAGCTCAACAGACAAATCAGTGTGTTATATTGGGTCAAAGCAGACAATTTGAATCATGGTTTTAGGCTGTGACATATATGGTATCAGAAGCTGAGTTCCGAAGGAGGTGTACATATGTGGCACCCATGAGGGAAGGGCCGGGGTTGATGAGGGCGGGTAAAAAAAAAGAAGGACTGACAGACTTCTAGGTCGACAAGTTCTTCAAGAAGGGGTGGACTTGCATGATGCCTTAGGCATGAAACGAACATCATAAAGAGAGAATATAGTGAAGTATTATATAAGACATAACACTAATTTACATATTATAGGCGCTTTTGGACTCGATGATGACATAGTCCAAGTGAGCTTAGGTTCTCATATTTTATGTCTTCCCATTTATTGGGGACTATTTGATATTAACTCTATTTCATTTTATAAGATGATATTTTATTATCGTATCGAATCAAACAGCATCACATGGAATGAAATGAGGAGAGTACGATGTTGATTTTTTCTTGGACAAACTCATCATTGAGTCCTTTCTTGCTTTTGTTTGCCAACTAGGGTGTTTTCCCTTCGAGCTCATCTCTTTGAGGGGGGCACATCCGCGCATGTACCAATCGACTTACAAATTTGACAATTGTAAGTACCTCATTGTAAGTACCTCGAAAACCAACTTTTATAAGTTCCTTGAAAGGGTTTGGAAGTAATAAATCCATGACATATCCAAGTACTATAAAACTACATTCACATATCTTCCATACATTCTTTTAAAGAAAGCAAAAAATAATGATGTGTATTTTATGATTTCATGTAGTGATTTCATGTATACTTTGTTCTATGGGGTTGACTAACTGTTGCTGCATTAAGCTCATCATCTAGCCCTTCAAAATTATTTTACCCTCAAATAATTTTTTACTCCTAAAATAACTCAATCGACCGAATTTTTTTTTTGCAAAAATAATGAATTATTTTTTATATTTTTTTTGGAAAAATTTCGTATTATTTTTGCTGAAAAAAAAAATTAATAGTCGGATTGAATTTTAGTGAGTAAAAAATTATTTGCTAAATTTATCGTACAGCTTGACCCCAAATAATAAATAAGCAAATACTTTGAACTATTTTTCAAAAAGTGAATTTCACTCTTTTCCGTTCTAGAATTGGTGCTAAATTTATCGTACAGCTTAAAATAATAAATAACGCAAATACTTTTTCGTTTTCTCCCATATATAAATGTCAGATGACATACCTTAAATTAGTTTTTGGCATGTGGTCCCAACTATTGATCAAGTTGTCACATTAAACTTTTTGTTTTAAATATTCTTTCAAACACTATTTCTTTTTTAGTTTGGTCTAGAAAGAATTATGTTACTCTAATTTTAGAAATAATTTAATTTAGACTTTTCATATTACCCTTAATAATGAGCTTTTACAACCACACATTTAAAAAAACATTGAATTTTTCTTAATTTTTGTGTCTCGTCAAATAGATTCATATAAAATGAAACGAAAGATATAATTAATTAATATGATTAATAACCGTCCAAGATAGGGTTTTTACTTCTTTTTTTCCCCTTAATTTTTCATTCGGTGTCTGATACTTGCATTAAGGCTCATTATTCTAGATTCACATTGTGTAAGGCCCAGCAAAAGAGAAAGCGCTCCTTACTGGAATATGTTTCATACACTGAGCTCGAACCTGAGACTTCTAAAAATAAAGGGATCCTATTCATATGTTTCTACTTAAATAAAGTATTCTATAAATGCTAAAAGGAATATTCCTTGCTTTTTTATTTAGAGTAATAAGACTTGTCTTATTTGTAAGAACCTTCCCAAATTACATGTAAGATTAGAATAAGAATGTGATTAATTTGGAAAAAGTTAGTAATTCTTTTTAAGTAAGATTCTTGATCATCAAAGTATGGGCACCCTGCTCAGGGTATAAAGGGTACTCCACCATATATAAATAAATATATTTTAAATGAACTGACAAGTCATTTCGAAATGTAAAGATGATTTGCCCATAATTCCTGTTTTGGCAATTGCTAAGGTAGTGGTATTACCATAATTAGTAACGAAAGTACACTGTTAAATATCCTAGTCACTCATGCCAATGCACTTCAAAAACAACGTATAATTTAAAACCACTGCATTATATAAAAAAGACCTCTTTATTATATTCTTCCACCTAGAACAATTTTCAAGATCAACCTTTTTAAAATCAGTCTAGGGTGAGCTTGGTATCAAGAAAAATCTCTAGGGAAAATGTTCCTTGGAAAATATATTTTTTTCCAAATATTAGTGATTTGCTTACTTAATTTTCTGGTACTTAGTAAGTAAATAAAAATATTTATATATGATTTAGGCAAACACTGAGGAGGTGGAAGATATGAGGGGGCGGAGATTGGGGGTGGGTGGAGGATATGTTGGGGGTCGGAGAGACAAGCAACAATATCACTTATGAAACTTGTTTTTTTAACTTCCACGATTCCACCAGGAAATTCATTTTTTAAAAATTTTATATTATCCTGAAGAAAATATTTTCCAAAATATTTTGACTAACCAAACATAAAAAAATTAAGATACATTTTTCAAAAATAGGCAGCACCCCATTAGTTGTACACCTTTTTTCTTCCTCATTCTAGAAAAAGAAGGCTTCATACTCATGCCAATCCTATTATTCATCAACCATCTGAAGAGTCAATGGAAGGAGAAAATAAACTGAAATATATGAGAGAATCAAAGGAATAATTTTGACTCTTATTTGAGTTATTTTTTATTAAAAATGAAATATATTATATATAATTAATATGCATCATTACATAAGAGAGTGTCAACAGTAGACACTAGTAGTAGTACTAGTGTTAATATTACAACCCAAAATCAATCTAAGAAAAGCTCCTACTTTGTCTGCTTGAAAAGGTTGTAAAGTAAACGAGGGACAAACTAAATATTGATTACAATCTTATTTGAGTTATTACTTGATCATTGCACATATAGAAGTACATAACATATAGTTTTTTTTTTTTTTTTTTTTTTGAGAATATAGTAATAAATCTAATCACATTTTAAACAGGAATTCTGATCTATCTTTGAATATCCCCCGCAGAAATTTTTCTTGACTTCATTTCATGGAAAGACTTATCAATTGCATGAATATTAGTTCAGAACTTCGAAATAGGTATACTTTGTAGTTTGTTCGAATATTAATGACATCGTTATTATGGATTTGAAATTGACCAAGTAGCAGCTTACTGGAAGAACTGAATTGAATCGACAAGCCCCTATGGCACACTGAGATGACTTTACATTAGAAGTCAAAAGTTTCATGCAATAATTCTAGTATTTAATTACATATGAAAAAATATTCCTTTGTGTCCCTTTAATTTGTGGAGATGTCTAATCTAGAGAAACAAGATTTAATCCTCTAAATCACCACAAAAGAAACATTCGATCGAATAACTGATAACAAACTATTGAATCATGACAAAATGTTGTATTTTCTAGAAAATATCTATGATAAGATTGAGGTTCTTTGTAATTTCACTTTGCATAGTAGATTGAATTTATATATATTGATGAAAGTGTAATTTTTTTACTCCATATACTCTAGAAATCCTACACTTACGCCTCCTATGTATTACGTATATTCATTTTTATTTCTTGTTTATGATGATTTTAATTTAAAATTAATTTTTTTGAATTAGCTATTTTTATTGTCTCGTTTGTATCTTTGATTAACCCATAAATCAGAAATAAGTTCTTTTGTGCCTCATTAATATATGAATTTTATGAAATAATTTAGGGAAAATAACACTGTCTGACAATTAGGATAAAATAATTACCCGATTTAGCCCACTTTTTATTTTTTACGAGTGTTGGCCGTAATTTAGCCGATGAGCACTAGTGTCTTTACTTTCCTAATTTAGGCTTTCACCTGGTTTCTTGGTTGTGTCGGCCTTTGTTGGACTTTTTTGTTCCTTTATTTATTTTGAACTTATGTTTTTGCCTTGTTTATTATTAATAAATATCCCACTAAGTTTCTTAGTGGTTGCCAAAAAAAAAAGGTGGGGTAAAATGTGTATAAACACCTCTTATACATTATTATACACTTTTATACGGTGTAGAAGTGTGTATAGACACCTCTTATACATTATGTATAAACGTCCCCTCTTATATATAAACACCTCTTGTATAAGTTTGTGTAATATTGTATACTAGTGTAAAAGTGCTTTATACCTTTTGTATAAATTTGTATAATCTTGTATACCCAATGTAAAAGTGTGTATAAACACCTCTTATACATTATTATACACTTTTATACAAGATTGATACATTGTCTACTCTAGGTGTATAAAGTTATATATTATTGTATAATATCGTATACCTCAAAAAAGTGGCTATGCGGGTGTAAATTAAAAATATGGCTATGCAAATGTAATTTTGTATGCTAAATTGTACATTTCTCTTACATATAGTTTAACTTTTGGTCACAGATTCGTCGAACCGTTCAGATTACTTCCCTAAGAAAATAAGTCTTTTATTTAAGAAAAATAATAGACTAAAACGCGAACTAGAAATATTTCAGAGTGAGTTTCATTTTGCTCTTATAAAGTGACGAGAATTGATGGCCTTAAACAACAATTCTTTGGACTTCACTACAGCCCAACTTGACCTTCATGAAGGAAGGAATTTCACTCCGTAGCCAGTTTTCTTCATTTTTTTTTAGTGTAATATAACATAAAATTAGGTGGGACGACCAGTTTTCAAGCCTGCTATGAGTTTTTAGCCAGCGTTTGAAAAATAATAGGAAAATAACCATAATCTAATGCGGAAATAAAATTTGAATAAAAATACCACTGCTTAATACACAGCAGACTTTATAAAGGTTTGTATCCCGTGAATTGTTGCTTGGTTCTTAACTTGTAAAGGTTTGAACCCCATGAGTCCTTCCTTGATTTTAAAATTCCAATAAATTTTTAAACCCCGTGAATCATTCCTTACGTTTCACTTGTCAATCCTTCGAATTCCACCACCATTTGTTGGAGTTGTTCTTTATTTTTTTGGGGGTTACTTTTATCCAAAACTTTTTCCTTGTCAAAAGAATGGCTAAATGAATAACTTTTAAATAGTGACTATTATTTAATAAACGGAAAAGGTTCAAATATGCCATCAAACTATCAGAAAAGCCTCATTTATGCCACTCATTAATAGTTGTGCTCAAAAATGCGACCGCAGTTATCATTTTGGGTTATATATGTCATTACTCACTAACAAAACTTTACTACTACCAAATTTTGCCACGTGGCATTATCTAAACCCATAATTTTACGAGTGGCATATATGAGTCATTTCATAGTTCAGTGGCATATTTGAGTCTTTTCCCAATTCTAGTATAAACCTCAATCTTTTCTAATTTTATATAACAAGCTTATAAGGACAAGTTTGTCCCTTATATTAAATTAATAACATTATTATTTTACATGGAAAAATTATGCTCTCTTATTTAGTTGGATTATGAATCCCATCTTATTCCACATCCTTCACAATTTTTACGTACTTTACGACTCTTTAAAAGTATTTTAAAAACACGTAAAGTTTGTTTAAGAAAAAAAAAAAGACGGGTGTAAAAGAGAATACACTAATGAGGTGTAGATGTAAGAAAAGTACATATGAGTGTTTGAGTCTTCTCCAGCCCAATATTAACAAATTTTACTCATATGTAATTTTTCATACCCATCTACACCTCATTAGTGTACTCTCTTTTAAATCTGTCTCTTTTTTTCTTAAATAAATTTTATGTGGTTCTTAAAAAAAAAAAAAAAATATTAAAGAGCCGTAAAGTACGTAAAAATTGTGAAGGATGTAGAATAAGATTAGATTCATGCTAATTAAATAAGGGAGCATAGTTTTTCCATGTAAAATAATAATGTTATTAATATAAGGGACAAACTTGTCCTTATAATCTTGTTACATATAATTAAAAAAGATTGAGCTTTATATAAGAATTGGGAAAACCGTTACTCAAATACGCCATTTGGTGAACGTTTTAGTTTGGTAAACGACTCATATATGCCACTCGTGAAATGAAATGTTTAGATAATACCACGTGGCAAATATATATAAGATAATGAGAAAGTGTTAGTGAATAATGACATATATGACCCAAAATGGTAACGGAAGTGGCATTTTTGAGCCCAACTATCAACGATCTTAGTGGCATGAATGAGTCTTTTTTGATAGTTCGATGACATATTTGAGTCTTTTCCGTTCAATAAAAGATGTTAAAAGTGGCGTTGAAGTTGTTTAATCTCTTATTTGGTCATGAGTTGTGTTCTTTTAAAGAACTACTAGTATGAAAATGTATGTTTACTTTTCTAATTTGCGTAGGTCCTTATCTAAGGCAGATTCGGAATTTAAAATTATGGAGTTGAAGTTTATTATATGTATATATGTAGTGAATTTCTTAATAATTACTATACAAAAATTGGACCAAAGTTAGTAAGTTCTGCGGAACTCGTACTTCAGGTTCTAGAGTTTCCTTGTCTCTGTTACAAAAAAGCCGACTGAATTATCACCAAACTTTGTCTTGTATATTGTTGTCTTATGTGGGTTGTTATTCTGTCCCAATCTTGTTCTTTCATAGAGGAACTCTTTGGAATTTGGTGGAATGGTATAAAACTAAAAAAAAGGCTATCAATAAGATCACAATTATTGTTTCATCACAATCATTAAGTCACAAAATGGCAGATTTCTATGCTATTTCAGGTTTTCTTCCTCTTTTCTCTTCCTTTTTTTTCTTTTTCTTTTTTTTTCTTTCCTTTTCTACAAGTTTAAATTGCTGTCATATTCTTGAAAACTGCTAAATTTGAATGCAAAAAAGTACAGATCAAGAAAATAAAATTGAATGCGAGAAAAGATGTAGAGAAATTGGTGTATTCACTTGCTTTGTCTAAGCTTTTTAAAGAATGTGAAAATTGATAACATTTTTTTTACTTTTGGGGTTAACCCCCTTGTGCTTGTATGAAGTCAAATAATTTGAGCACTCAGTTTATTTCATTACCAAAAAGGTTACAACATATGGAGCTTCTCTGTAACAGATTTCCATCTTAATGTACTTTGATACCTGTAGATTACAGCTGGAGGTGATAGATGCTTGTAACAATTTGATAATGTATGGAAAAAATCCTGGTAGGTAGCGTTTCCTCTTTAAATGGATATCATGTGGTGTGAATCCGGATTAGTCGCGGCTCTAAAGCGGATACTGGACATTGAGTCGGAGAAAAATGATTTGATGATGTGTGGGCTTAAAAATGAGATACATTGGTCAGATATTTTTTTTTAGTTATTTAAAGGAAAGTTGTTAAGGTCTTGGAAGTTTTATATACATCACCTCCAAATTTCTGTTTATTGGAATATTGAGAGTTCTTGAGCTATCAAGTCCTTTCGAATTGCGCTGAAGCCACAAACTTCTCCCTCACAATCGAGCCATTAGAATGGAGAAGTGTCTGGTAGGCAGCGTGGCAATTCTAAGTGGGGCGATTTTAGATTAGCCTGAATGGGCCCAAAGCGGTGCAAATCTAGATTAGTTGGGCCAATGCCCAATAGGTTCCGGATATCAGATGGTTAAACGAAAAAGGAAGTATGCCTTTAGGAATGACTAATACTTGTTGCTTCTTGGTTGGAATTGTTTTAGTTGATTTTGTTGTGGCAGAACAAACAATCTGTTTTAGTTTAGTCATGCATAGTTCATAGTCTGTCCTTTTCTCTTGACCTTTAGTTCTTAATTAGTGACAATATCTGAAACATTTCAGGAATGACTGGGAAAATACTTGTAATTCTCTTCATTGGGTTCTTGGCATTTGCTTATCGGGCAATTACGCCGCCACCTCCGAAAATTTGTGGTTCACCAAATGGCGCTCCAATTACTGCACCGAGAATAAAACTTTCCGATGGAAGGCATTTGGCTTATAAAGAGCAAGGCGTTCCAAAAGATCAAGCACAGTACAAAATTATATTCATCCATGGATTCGACTGTTGTAGGCATGATGTTGTTTTTGCCAGCACCCTTTCTCCTGTAATGCCCTTTTACTTTCTCTTTTCTCGCAATTTTGTTGCCAGGAGCGAAGCTTTGTAGGAATAAGGGGTTCTGTTGAATATCCTGCTTTGTAGGAATAAGGGGTTCTGTTGAATATCCTTAGTCAAAAATTATACTGTATAGATAGAGGAAAAGAACGAGCTTTTTCTGATATATGAACGGTTGAATCAACCTGACATAAGAAAAAAATTCTAGTGCAATAAAAAAGGGGTTCAAAATTTGATTTCAGTCACAAAGATGGGACATTGTAGTTTCTTTCTGAGCCCCCTTATATAAATTCCTGAGCCATTGCAGAATTTGTCTGTGGCTAATTGCTATATGTTTAGTTGTATCTTGTAATTCTGTATAATAATGGCTACAATGAAATATTCTGGTGCAGGATGTTATTGAGAGTTTAGGAATATACATTGTTTCGTTTGATCGACCTGGTTATGGAGAAAGTGATCCTCATCCACAACGAACGCCTCAGAGCTTAGCTCGTGATGTTGAAGAGCTAGCCGATCAATTGAAATTGGGATCCAAATTTTATGTAACTGGATTTTCCATGGGTGGACAAGCAGTTTGGGGCTGTCTCAAATATATTCCTCATCGGTATTGTTCAATTTCTTTTTACCATTAGCAGCTATTTAGGCTATTATTTTCATATTGTGTCACTTAAGTAATGTGTAACAGATTGGCTGGAGCAGCGCTTCTCACGCCCGTGGCTAACTTCTGGTGGCCCGGTTTTCCTGCAAATTTGACCGAAAAAATATACTACGACATGCCAGCCCCAGATCTGTGGACAGTTCGGGTTGCTCACTATCTACCGTGGCTGACTTATTGGTGGAACACACAAAAGTTTTTTCCTTCTTCTAGAGTCGCAGCTCATAGCCCGGATATCTTTTCAACTCAGGACAAACAATTGGCACCGAGGTTTGATTCTTCACAAGAACCATATCGGGTGAGAACTCGGTTTTAATCTTGTCAGCATATTATTACCAGTTTGTATGCTAATATTAAGAAGAAAAGTTAGACCATTAACCATGTGATGTTAATTACATAAATTGTTTGATCAGGAATAGGTTGTTAATAATGAATAGCCATTGCGTAGAAGTAGAATGTCACCTTGTAACGAGACTTCAAATGCTCGAGTGTCACGTTCCCCTTCTTCCTGCCCTCATTTTCCATTGCTCCTGCATTTGAGAAAAAAAATGTAGTAAAAGAAAAGGGGAGCTTGATGCTAAGCGGCCTTTCTGAAACGACTGCCAAAAGTGTGTTGTGACGTACCCTGCAATCTGACTACTTCCTTTATGTACATCTTAGCATTATGTTCCGCGGTGTTAGTAGTTTTTTTTCTTTATTTATTTTTAGTTTGTTTTTGACCGAGAGATAATTGACAATACTAAAAAGCTATTTCTAGTGCTCTATATTTGCTTGATATACATTCTACTCTGTTATCTATATATTTTCGATATAAAACTGTATATTTTTAGTATATTTACATGTTTTGAGTATCCAAATATGTTCATTCATGGCCTCAGGCACAGATTAGACAACAAGGGGAGTTCGAGTCCATCCACCGCGACATGATAATTGGAATTAAAACATGGGAATTCGACCCCATGGATCTCGAGGACCCGTTCCCTAACAATGAAGGCTCTGTTCACATATGGCAAGGTGACGAGGATGGCATTGTAACTGTCGTTTTGCAACGATATGTTGCAGAACGACTACCATGGACTCGATATCATGAAATAAGAGGTGGTGGTCACTTGTTTCCTTATGCAGATGGAATGGGAGATAAGATTATGAAGACATTCTTACTTGGGGAAACCTTTGTTCTATAAAGGTTATTAAGGTTCCCATAAATGTTCTTATCAAGCTATGTGCTATGTTGCTTAGATATTCCAAAAATGTTGTTGCACCTGTGTCGGATCCTTTAAAAGCTTATTACTCTTGGAGGATCCGATGACACCTGCTTTGGGCGATGTGTTCTTTTATCCATAGTGCTTTCTTGAGGATGTCTAAATTTGGCACATGAGATTTTTGTTAATTTAAATTAGATGACTACAGCTCATCAAACTTGTTAGATAATTGTGTTTTCTTATGTTGCTTGATAATGCTTCTAGCTAGTCTATGGAAATATATCATTACATATTCCTCATCACCATGCTCATCTTATCATTGTTTTTTTGGTGCATAGAAATTCATTGTAATTGCAAACAAGTTATTACTGATGAGAATTTGATTCCAATTGAATTAAACAGAAGGCTTCTGAATTAGCAAGTTCAGAAAAATTTGGCTCGAAATCAACTTGACTAAGTACTTTTGTATAATCTGGATAGATTCAACTCGATTCCATTTTCTTTTCATCAATTCCAAACTCGAAAACGATGGAGCTGTGACGATAGACCGATATCGCTTTCATTGAATGTTAGTATAAGTAGCGGCAAAGCTAGGATTTTAGTAAGGAGAATCAAAATATAAAGAAAGAAGCACACCAAGAAGCCAAGGCGATTCAATGTCTACTATATATACATAAAGAAATATTTTGTCCTATACAGTATAATTTTTTGACGAAGAGGGTTCAAATTAGCCCTGGATCCGCCAATAAGTATAAGTCAACAATCTCTAAGACAAATCAACTTGATGAGGAAAACGAGGCACATCACTGTTTGAAGCAGCGCTACCTAAATAAAGCCAAATTCAAGATTTTAAATTTATAAATTTTAATAATTTCTCTATCTGCCACCATACCAGCAATCCATTTACACAACTACGTACGTTTGTAGTTTATTACTACATGTTTAATATTTAGCGGATCTTTCAACATATACACGGCGATTTAGACCAAAATTACTAGGTTTTGTCAAATATGTACCATACACTGTACATCCGCCTCTGTTAACTTGAACAAGCTACAGGAAAGGCGGCTGCATAAATGCTTTTGTCCTTTAACATCATAAATGTTCTTGTCCAATCAAACAATTAATTCAGCGGATATTATTTTAAGTTCAGTCTTATTGACTCCAAACAATAATATGGAACATATCGAAATATGCTACCAGCAGATATGTTTTTTTAATTTCCCCAGTTGTCCCAAATTTTAATGCTTGTCGTAGCTAGCTTGCCAATTGATCAAGTTGAGCATCTCGAAGCTGATATTTTTTGGTCCCCACTTTCTGAATCTCTTGTTAGACTTATCGATTTAATACGACTTTTTTTTATATAATTATTTAGCGTTCAAAATGGAGAGTTGTTAAATTGTCACACTAATTTAACTCAAATTTGACCACTTATATAAAAATTATCATAATTTTTATTATACAACTTTAAATTAAGATAAACTTTGAGAAGAAAAGATAGAAATGACATTAAGTTAGCATAAAATATTAAATTTGACCTAAATAGTCATATAAATTTACCCCATTGTGATCAAAATAGTGTTGTCAAAAGATCTTATTGATTCAAAAATGTAATGAGTCAGCTAATGCAATTCACATTGTGTAAGGGGAAGTGTGCCCCACTAGGGATTACGTGACTTCATAAAATAAAATATGATATGGAGCTTAATTGATGCAACTTCATAATAACATCCTAAACATTATGAGAAACAACTATGTTGCTATACGCATCTTTTGGTTGATCCGACCAAGATATATATGTATGTACCTTTTCAAGAAAAAAGAAAAAAAATCAAATCTACTTTCATTTGATATGCTGGTGTAATTTCTCCTCACTACCTAGAGGGTGTTTGAATTGGCTTATTTTAAGTATTTTTTGGCTTATAAGCTCTATTATATTTTTCGTCGTGTTTGGGAAAGGAAAATCTTTTAATCACTTACTTTTAGGCTAAAAAGATATAAAAACAAAAAATAAAAAAAATAAAAAAAAGCCAAAAGTTGAGTAGTCCCAACTTATCACTTTTAACTTTTAGCCTATAAGCTATTTTTAAAAAGTCAATCCAAGCACCCTCTTAATCAAATCCTCTTGTTTGATAACTGATATGAGTACAAATCTATAGTCTCATATTTAACAATGCCCGAACTACATTTTGTTTGTATTGAGGATCATCGCAATAAGCTACTATAGTATTTTTGATAGAAAGTACCATTTATGGGATGTCAATCGAAATATTTGAACAAGGCATTAGTTAATTCTCGAGTTGGATCGAGTGTAGTGAAATGATGATTTTATTTCTTCACATTTTTATTATGCAGTCGAATAAAAAGATGACACTTTCAAAGAATTGCAAGTTATTCTCTATTACATTAATTAACTCCATTCTCGCGGTGTGGTTGTAGTTGCAAGCAAGCTAAATATTTTTGGTCAATTAATGAAATCTGAATATTTTAGGTTTTGAAGAACATCAGCTAATTTGAAACCAATAAAATTGTTTGGGCGGTGACCCTATACTAATTTAATAGATTGATTAAGCTATTAGTAGTACGTAGTTAGAGTGATAATGAAGTAAACTTTTTGGGAAGGGTTGAAAAATATACTAAGGTAAAAATAATTAATTGAGTTTCTTATTAATTAGGATCAGAATGTGTTATGTTCATGGAAAGATGATAAGTATGCTGGTCTTCCAAAAATTAAAAAGAATTTTTTGTTGTTTTCAAATAGTTTACTTAAGAAATCACTAAATGGCTCATCCGGTTGCATTTTATTTACCTACTTGATATTATAAAGACTTTTTTCATATTACTAATACCTCTTAACATATATTTCAATATATCATTGTAATAGATTATTTAATCTATTTTCTAAATTAATATATTGAATTTCATGTTATGAATAATATTTACTTGTTATTGTGCATTAATTAATTTAATGAAAACTATAATTGTATAACATCAGTTTATAGAAATTAATCCAAACCTTTATCCAATTGTCGTTAAAACCGATAAAAGCACGTTGGTCCTTTTCTTTTTTCATTGGACGTCTGGTACCTGCTTTATAATTCAATTAATTCGAATTCACGCAAAAAAATCCTGTATTGGGATAAAGCGTTGTCTACCAAAGACGATTGATCAATTTCTAGTGCTCGAATCCGAGACTTTATGATTAAGGATGGAGCCATAAAGGGATACATATTAACCACCGCTCCATAACATTTAGTAGTAGAGCATATTGGTCAGATGTAGCCGCGTATATAGTAAAATAACATCGCACCAAGGATTATGGTGAGATGAATATATAGGATCCTGTTAATTTAAATTATTGATTTCGGATTCGAGCCCCAGATGCGACTTCAAATTTGATGGGCCCTCAAGAACAAATATCGAACATCATTTCGGATGGAAAACACAAAATAATTGCGTGACACATTATTTTAGGGTTGGGCAAGATTTTTGCCATGACATTGTTTTAAGAATTGACTTAAATTCCAAATACGTGTGTTCCATACTAAGCACATTCCTTTGTGCTTTTTTTATCATATATATATATATATATACATATTAACCACCGCTCCATAACATTTAGTAGTAGAGCATATTGGTCAGATGTAGTCGCGTATATAGTAAAATAGCATTGCACCAAGGGTTATGGTGAGATGGATATATAGGATCCTGTTACTCTAAATTATTGATTTCGGATTCGAGCCCTAGATGCGACTTCAAATTTGATGGGCCCTCAAGAACAAATATCGAACATCATTTCGGATGGAAAATACAAAATAATTGCGTGACACATTATTTTAGGGTTGGGCAAGATTTTGCCATGACATTGTTTTAAGAATTGACTTAAATTCCAACATGTGTGTTCCATACTGAGCACATTCCTATGTGCTTTTATCATATATATATATATATATATACATATATACATAGCAGTACGGGCCCAACATTTTAGATTATAGTGTATTTATGTGTGTAGTTGTTTTTTGATATTGCTTTATTTTTTAATATGGGGTCTATATTTTTTATTGCTTTTTTTTTAATATGAGGTCCAATTTTTTTTTTTTTTTTTTTTTAACATGAGTGGAGGTGGACGACGATACACCTCCGATCCTCTTTGAGCACGGGCCCAACATTGGATTATAGTGTATCTATGTGTATGTAGTTTTGTTTGGATAGTGATAATATATATATTTTATATTGCTAATAAACACACACACACACACACACACACATATATATATACTATGTTCAAAACACGATTAATATAACATTGTAGTTTGTGCTCCGTATCCAAAACCATATTATATTAGTGTTTGCAACGAATACAAAGTTTGCAAAAATTTATTAATACTTTTTTAAAAGAGAGAAGACTTGTTTAAAACGAAACTATTTTCCCTCTCTTTCGTACAAAATAATATTATTTAAACATCGATTTGATACTTTAAATTTTAATTCGATTAATTTAAAGGTGTAAAATATTCTATTGTTAATGTATGTAGATTGGACCTAAACAATACTTATTATTTTTATCAAATTTTGATTTGGATAATTCTAATTCAAATTATTAATTAATTTTACATGTTTAAAACGAAACAAAGTAGAAATTTGATTTTCTATTTAAACGAAGAACTAATATTTTCTTTATTTTTGGTGAATAGTCTTGGTTTAGCTCATTTTACTTGTCATGTTGTCTTTTGCACTTTTTTTTAAGGTAACGTCAATTAGAATTATAATTTGACTAATTTACCTTATTTATTATTTGATCTCCATTTAATATTATTTTTTTCTTTTACGACATTAACCCTTTTCACATTTATTGAAGTAAGAATAAAAATTAAATAGAAATATTTTAAGTATATTTATTTTAGTAAACATAACAAATAAATGACATGGCGGAATAACAAATACTGATAGTTAAATATCTAGATTAGATCTCAAATATAATATAAGAAAAGAAATTGTATGGATTATTGACTACTTAATCTTTTGTTAAAAGCAATAATATGGGGTCCACGTTTTTTGCCGTGATAATTTCATATTTCTTCCCGCTTAATGGGTTGATACACTGTGTGATTAATCCACCATTATTGACTTAATGGGAATACTTTCTTTGGGAATTACATGAATATTATTTGATTTTTTAATATGGGGTGCACTTTTTTTTTTTTTGATATTGCTTTTTTTTTTTTTAATATGGGGTACACTTTTTTTTTTTTTTTTTTAATATTGCTTAATTTTTTTAATATGAGATCCACCTTTTTTTTTTAAATGAGTTTGGAGGATTTTTTTAATATATTTTTTAATTTTTTTAACATGGGGTCCACTCTTTTTTACATACGGCTATCAATAGAATACAATGCTTAAATATCTAGACAGATCTCGAGCTAATATAAGAAAAGAAAGAAAATTGTATGACTACTTAATCTTTTGAAGAAAAGCATAATAATATGTGTCAACGCTTTTCTTACGTATAATAATTTCATTTGCTCCTCTAATGAATGATACGCGTGTATAACGAATCCACCATTATTGACTTAATTAATACTTTTAATTACATGAATATTATTTGATTTTTTAATATGGGGTCCACATTTTTTTTGGGGGATATTGCTTAAGTCTTTTTTAATATGAGATTCACTTTTTTTTTTTTACATGAGTTTAGAGGATTTTTTTTAAATATATTTTTTAATTTTTTTAACATGAGGTCCACTCTTTTTTTTTTTTTTAAACATGAAGTCAAAGCGGACAATTAATCCATCCCCTAACCCATGCTTATATATAGTATATATTTTGTTTTTTAACATGAGTTTGGAGGAATTTTTTAAATATATTTTTTAATTTTTTTAACATGGGGTCCACTCTTTTTTTTTTTTTTTTTTTAAATATGAGTTGGGACGGACGACGATCCATCCCCCAACCCATACTTATATATAGTATAAATATATCTAGCTGAATAATACGCTCATGCGTACGTCATCGTTAAACATGCCTATTCACTTTAATTACCGATTCTTCAGCGTTTATATTTTAAAATAATTTTAAAAACATTCTAATTGTTATTATATATATATATAAAAATGTATTTTATGTACCATCACTTTAGTTATAATTAAAAATGGAGTTTAAAAAATTAAAAACATATGATGGAATTAAGTCTTTGAGATGGAAAGAGTCGAAATTTTTTTCTCATTGTTGCATACAACGAAAGTTATTCATCACGTGAAAAAGAAAATTAGTAAGAATATAATAAAAATTAATATTTTGATTCTAGATTTTTTACTTTTAAATTCTTTAATATCTTATATGTATCCGACATGTTGATATCCATTTCAATTAACTAACTGTTCGCATCCAAACATAAGAACCTTTGTTGTATATATTAGATTTTTTAAAAGCAAAACTAATGAAATATTTTTATTAAATTAATTAAAAAATGTATTATGATTTTTATATTAACAAATATAGA